>NW_006256547.1:8757336-8774651 GCF_000478725.1 Eutrema salsugineum | reverse complement strand
ACGGCAGATAGCTTCAGAATCTGGGCTTTACAACTCATGAATGAACGAAGCTCAATAAAACGAGTCAGGAGTGATCATGGGGGAGAGTTTCAGAACGAGTTCATGAAGTTGTTCTGTGAAAGTCATGGAATAGCACATCAGTTTGCTGCACCCAGAACTCCACAACAAAACGGTGTAGTAGAGCGGAAGAATAGGACACTTCAGGAGATGGCTCGTGCGATGATTTATGGGAATCAAGTTCCAAAACGTTTTTGGGCAGAAGCAGTCAGCACAGCATGTTACATAATCAATCGAGTGTACATGCGAAAGGGAACATCGAAAACTCCTTATGAACTGTGGAAAGGAAAGACGCCTAACGTAAGTTACTTTCATGTCTTTGGATGCAGGTGCTACATCTTGAATGACAAGGATCATCTTGGAAAGTTTGATTCAAGGAGTGATGAAGGAATCTTTCTGGGTTACTCAGGTCATAGCTCAGCCTTTCGCGTGTTCAACATGAGGACAAAAGTTCTGGTTGAGTCAGTGAATGTGGTGTTCGATGACTACGCTCAGATGGAATGGGAGAAGCCTCGGATTGGGAGTGAATCTGAAGGTGACGAAGGTGATCGGGTAACACAGACAGCAGAGGCAATGCAACAGCCATCTGTGTCAACCGAAGAACCTCAGATCGTGACTCAGGAGAACACAAAGCAAGTTCATCGGAATCATTCAGCCTCAGATGTCATCGGTGAGGTGAATGAAGGGAGGAAGACTTGTGGCATCCAACTGGATTTCAAGAAGATGGTTGGGAAGTTCTCTGAGATGGTGCTATATTCCTGCTTTGTGTCAGTAATTGAACCAAAAGATCACAGAAAAGCGTTGCAGGATGAGTTCTGGATTGTTGCCATGGAACAAGAGCTCGAGCAGTTTGTTCGAAATGACGTATGGGAACTAGTGCCACGACCGATGGATTGCAACATTGTGGGAACCAAGTGGATTTTCAAGAATAAAATTGATGAAAATGGAGCAGTGGTTCGGAACAAAGCTCGTCTAGTGGCTCAGGGATACTCTCAAGTGGAAGGTGTGGATTTTGAAGAGACATTTGCACCTGTGGCACGGCTTGAGTCAATCAGACTCTTTCTGGGAATGACATGCATACTCAACTTCAGGGTATATCAGATGGATGTCAAGAGTGCTTTTCTGAACGGTCTGATTCAGGAGGAGGTTTATGTCGAGCAGCCGAAAGGGTTCGAAGATGCAGGCAACCCAACTCACGTTTACAAGCTCAAGAAAGCGTTGTATGGTCTGAAGCAGGCAAACAGAGCCTGGTACGAACGATTGATGAGCTTTCTAGTTCACGAAGGCTACATGAGAGGCAGTGTGGACAAAACCTTGTTCATACTAGAGAAGAAAGATAAGATTATGGTCGTTCAGATTTATGTGGACGACATAATTTTTGGAGGGACCTCTCAGGAGCATCAGCAATGAATTATTGTTAGTCTCGGCAATGAGCTATTTCATCAGCAATGAATTATTGTTAGACGAAGATTGGCTGTGAAGATTAGGGTTTCCCATTGTTAGTCTAGACTAACGATAATTAGGAATCTGAGTTATATGTTAAAACTAAATAGTTTTGTTTGGGTTATTTATTTTTTAGGGTTTTAGAAAAAAGTTAAAAAATCAAATGTAATGTGGTTTTGGTATAGTTTTGATTCAAATTTGAGTTTGGTTCAGTTCAGATATGGAGTCGGTTACAGAAAATCATAACAAAAATTAAAATAATTAATTAATTTTAAATAAAATTGTAGATATTAGTATTTTTTCCAAATAAAATTATTATGTTGAGTTTAGCTTAGTACGTTCATTCGGGTTATCTTATAATTCGGTTTAAATTCAGGAATTTTGGTCCCAGAATTTAGTCCATCAAATCATCATTCGGTTTGAAGTGTAAATTACTATATGTAGATTATTGAAATATATATTTATTGTAGTATACTAAAGTATAAATTATATGAGTACATATATCTAGATTATAGATGTATATATTATGATTTTTAGAATATTGAATTAAAGATTATGGATATATATAATTCATTGAAGTATGAATTTGTATTGAGTGAATTAAAAAAATGTCTTTGATTACTGCAGTTACATCTCTCTATATATATGGATCCCCATATTCGTGGTTTTCAATCAATAAATTTAAAATATAAATTTCATATTTTCAATGTCTTTATTAACAGTTTAATCATTTGCAGGATAAAGTAGTATTCGTTCTTCTATAGTGATGCCTCCAAAGAAGAAATATAGACCGAGAACACCAAAACCAAAACCGATTCCTACTTTTAATAGACGTGACATCAACACTATTATTACTAACTCTATCTCATTGAATAAAGATATCTTAATATCAAGTTTTTAAAACATTAATTATTCGGTTATGCAGGTTTACTTTCGAAAAGCCAGCAATATGCACCAGAAGATACCATGTTTAACCAAACTGGAGATGATATTACCTTGAAAAGAAAACGTTCTCAAATGGCCAGGAAAACAAGGATGGAAATTTTGCGATCAAAAAGAGCACGTCATAATCATCAAAATGCAGGTTAGTCTTCATCTACCTCGAAATATAATTTTGTATAAATTTCCCCTTTGTGTCTGACATATTATATTGAAATATTTAAGCAGATCTCTTACCCAAACCAGACGGAATAGATGATTTCATCTGTTTTGTTGCAACTGATGATGAGTCTGAAAATGAAGACACTCATCGCAAAGAAAGATTTTCTAAATCACAAGATACAGCTGATAAATTTGCAACTAATCAACAATTTTTACGAACCGACTGTTCTGATTTTGCTGATATTGGATTGGCTACCAATGGTAACTTTTTTTACAATATCTAATCTATACTATTTCAAAACCATATATTCAAATAAACAAGTTACTAATATATTTCATAATCAATCTGCATAGGTTATTATGATGAAGGTGATCAAGCTTATATGTGTAGTCATTGCAATGCATACATGTGGTTTGGAGAAAGAATAAATAAAAGGTGCATTAAAGGATCCTCTATTTTCACCATGTGTTGTCATAAGGGAAAAGTAAATGATAGTTTGTTTTATTTGTTTTTGTTTAGACTTTTACTAATTAATGGTCTATTTTAATGAAAGTTTGGTTTACTTATGCTTCAGAATTGATACTTTTTTTCTTTTTCTATTATTGGTTTTCTTGATTGTCGATAATCGATACTTTTATTAAACATAAAGGAAATAGGGATACAAAACCATAATACTGTTTAAAATATACACACTGAAACAATTGCAACTTAAAGATCTGCAATATTAGAATGTTGTACATCAGCAAATATTAATGCACATAACGATAATGGTCATGGTTGATAAAGTGATGAGTTTTTCTAAAATTATCATTATTCAGCTATCAAAATTTAAGGGTTTATTAACGATACATATTATTATACCATTATCTAACTATCGAAGCTTTTCACCATTATAAAAAGATTTAAATAAATGATTCATGATAGTTAGTATTGTTAGAACAATAGAATATTACAATATATCTTTTCAACAGATTATATCTAACTTACTAATCTCCTACTTATTAATAATCGTCTCTATAAATTTCGTAATTAATTTTGTATACATCGCAAGCCCGCGCTTGGCGCGGATCTCCACCTAGAAGATTACAAGATATTTGCAAAAACATAATTTAAACATAGAAGATAGGCCAGATCTCTGTTGCAAAGTATTCAAATTGAAGCTGGACAATCTTATGGACTATTTATCTGGACAATCTCATAGATTCCTGATAAGGATTTAGAACCTCATCTTTACGAAGTGATAAGTGATTCAATGCTACATGGACCATGCGGTGAGTTAAATAGGAACAATGTGTGCATGCAGGATGGATCATGTACTAAGTTCTATCCAAAACCTTTTAGTTCAATCACGAAGATTGACGATGCTGGTTTCCCAATATACAAGTGAAGACCTGATGGTTTGGTTATCACCAAAAAGAGAATTGAACTTGACAACAGATATGTGGTTCCCTATAACAAAAAGCTCTCACTGCGATTTCATACTCATATTAACATTGAGTGGTGTAATCAGACTAGATCGATTAAATATTTGTTCTAATATATTAATAAGGGTCCAGATTACATACAAGCTAAAGTTGAGAAAAATGGCGAAGAAGTTAAAGTTGATGATGACGTCCAAAGATTCTTAAATTGCAGGTCAGTTATATTTCAACTATACATCTATATTATTCCATGTTATTAACAATTATTTTAACAAATTTTCTAAATATTAAGGTATATGTCGCCATACGAAAGCAGTTGGAGGATTTTAGCTTTTCCTACCCATTTTCGTACCACAGCAGTTGTACAGCTGTCTTTTCATTTACCTAATCAACAGTTTGTTGTCTATAATGAAGACGATCCCGTTGAAGAAGTAATTAATCTTCCATCAGTTGCACGGTCAAAGTTTCTAGCTTGGTTTGAGGCAAATAATCTATTTGAGGAGGCTGCCAACTTGACATATGCTGAATTTCCAACTATGTTTGTTTGGGTAACAAAAACCAGATCCTGGAAAGTACGGGAAAAAGGTTTTGCTATTAGGAGAATTACGTATGTGCCACCTTCTTATATAGAAGCATACCATCTAAGAGTGTTGCTTAACATTTTCAAGTGTCCAAAAAGCTTTGAGGATTTACGCAAGTGAATGGAGTTATTTATCCTAAATTTAAAGATGCATGTTATGCTTTAGGATTGCTTGATGATGATAAAGAGTATATTGAGGCTATTAAGGAAGCAAGTTTATGGGCATCTGGCAAGTTCTTGCGTCGATTATTTGCTATTATTCTGGCTTCTAATTCTGTCACTGCCCCTCAAGATCTTTGGAATTCAACGTGGGAATATCTTACCGAAGATATCTTATACAAGATGAAAAAAAAAACAAAAGAATCAAAGTACATTTCCTAAATGTTTTTTTATATATTTCTATAAATAATTACTCATATTCTAATAGATAAATAAACTTTTCTTACCTTGCAGATTTGATTATGTCTGATATGCAGTTGAAGAATCACGCATTGTTTAAGATAGAGAAATACATGCGTCGAAATGGTAGCACTTTAAAGAATTTTGACACAATGCCTAGACCAGATGATGTTTCATTCGAAAAAGACAAGAATCCTCTGATTCTCGAAGAAAAAAGTTATGATCGTGAAAAGTTACGTGCAGCACATAGAGAAATGTTGAAAACCATCACCGATGAACAAAAGAGTATATATGATTAAATTATTGGAGCAGTGAACAACAATAATGGTGGTATGTTTTTTGTATATGGTTTTGGCGGAACGGGTAAGACTTTTTTATGGAGTAATCTTGGTGCTGCTCTTAGATCTGAAGGCATGATAGTTCTTAACGTTGCATCTAGCGAGATAGCATCATTGCTGTTACAAGGAGGCCGAACTGCACATTCACGATTTGGCTTCCCGATTGCTGTTAATTCAACAACAATGTGCTCAATAAATAGCAATTCACCTCAGACAGATCTGATAAGAGAAGCAAAGCTTATCATATGGGACGAGGCTCCTATGATGAGTAAATATTGTTTTGAAACTCTGGATAGAAGTATGCGTGATATACTCAAAAATGATGACACTTTTGGTGGGAAAGTCATTGTATTTAGAGGAGATTTCAGGCAAATATTGCCTGTTATTGTAGGAGATAATAGCACCCAAACTCTTATGGCTACCATAATTCTTCTACTTTATGGGACAGTTGTACAAATTTAGAACTAACCAAGAATATGAGGCTTCAAAATGGTGCTGGAGGTGATCGCGTTAATGAGCTAGAGGCCTTTTCAAAGTGGATTTTAGATGTAGGAGACGGCAAAATTATTTCGACTGACAACGATGAAGCTGAGATTGAAATCCCTGACGATTTACTAATAAAAGAATGTGCTGATCCTGTTAAAGAGATAGTCAGAGAAGTGTATGGTGATTCATACAGATCGGAAAGAGATCCAACATTTTTTCAAGACAGAGCAATTCTTAGCCCGAGAAATGCAGACGTGGGATTAATAAACGAATACATGTTGTCAGAAATAAAAGGTAAACATATTTAACGCTTTATACATACGATCTTACATTAGCTTCATAATGTGATCAACTAAACTTCGTAAAACATTTTTCTAGGTGAGGAACATACATATTTAAGCTCGGACAGCATCGATACTTCTGATAAGAGCAAGATTGACAAAAAAGTTTACACACAGGAATATCTTAATAGTATTAAGATCTCAGGATTGCCGAACCATGAATTGAAATTGAAAATAGGGACACCTATTATGTTGCTTTAGAATATTGACCCTAGAGGTGGTTTATGCAATGGAACAAGACTCTTGGTAACACAGTTGGCCAAACATGTTATTCAAGCTAGCCACATAACTGGAGAATATATTGGTCAAAAGGTCTTGATCCCACGAATGTTTGTTTCCCCCACAGAGACAAGATTTCCTTTTAGAATGAGGCGTAGACAATTTTCGGTAGCTATCGCCTATGCAATGACTATCAATAAAAGTCAAGGACAGACTTTGCAAAAAGTTGGTCTTTATTTACCAAAACCAGTATTTTCTCATTGACAACTTTATGTGGCTATATCACGTGTTACTTCAAAAGCTGGTTTGAAGATTCTGATAACGGATACAATGGGTCAGCCACAAACCAAGACTTTAAACGTTATATACAAAGCCGTCTTTCAGAATATAAGGAAACTATAATTTTTTTTTTAAAGGTTTAGGGTTTTACTATTTAAATGGTTTATTTAATTATTTATTAAATAACATTTTAGTTTACTTATCATTTTCCTATTAATTATTGTCCTCATTGTTGAAAATTAAATATAAAATAAATAGAATACAAAACAATTAATGGTGTTTGCAGAATTAATGAATCTTTAAAAAAATACAATTATCCAACTAACCAATTTTATGAGTATGAATGCTCTTCCAAAATTAAAAGTTTCTATAATACATTAGCATTTTGATATTATAAAAAAAATAAGTACTAAGCTTTATGGACCTTGTAAACCCGTGCGACGTGCGGGTTTTCACCTAGTTCAAAAATAAAAACATTTGAAGTTTTTAAAATCAAAGTAATTCAAAGAACTTCAAAATATTTTCGAAAGTATTTAAATTCTGATAAGAGAGAAAAGATATTCTCTATTAGCTAATTACTGACTTTTTAATTTTTTTGAGATCCTTAGGAAAGCTTTCAATCCCAAGCTATATCATTGATCTAATTATACACAAAAACATTAGCTCAACTGCTAGCGAACAACATGGAAATAAGATAATAATCAAAAGCGACCAACCTTAAATTTTATGTTCCTTTTTACTTGATTTGGGATTTCAACGATTAAATAATGTAATTACTTAAAAAATATTAAATAGAATTTTGTTTAATATATTTATAATAATATATTGTTTAAATTTCATGATATGAAATTTGAATAAATGTAAATTACAATTACTATTTTTGAAATAATCTTTGCATAATGCTAAATAACGACTCTTCTAAATATTATAATACTTTGCATTATTCATCCACAATTTGTTTATAACATATCTTCCAATTTAGATACGTATTGTTGTCATATTTTTTTTAATCATAATCTGAATTTGATATATATATATATATATATTAAAACCATCTTCACGAGAAATCAATCTCTCCAAAATTACATTTACAAAAGGAAAACAATATATAAATAAAAATAACCCAATCTGATGAGAAAAAAAATGAAAAGTTTGTCATGAAATCCTAATACTACTGTGCATCCACTCCTATATACATGCAAAAGCCCATTTTAGTGGGTGTCTATAAACAACGTTTCAAATGAGAAAAACAATAGCCATTTTAACCGTCAATCTCAATCATGAATATAAACAACATTTTACAAACGCATGTTTGGCTGGATGCATTCAGAGTAGTTTTTTTTCAAATGCCTTTTTTGATGCTACCAATCAGACCCATACTCTGCAGTTTCAAAACTTGCAAAACACATGAAGTTCGCTCAGAAATATCTCTAATAAAAAAATATTTATGAATCCTCTTGTTTCTTTAATTTTTATGTTGATTTTTACTTTTTCTTTGTGTTTGTTTACTTGCATTATGTTTGAGTGCTTATCTAGTTAATTAGATTTGTATGTTAGTGTTTGTTAACGCTTTAGATTTTTAGTATTAATACATCATTTTATTGAGATTAAAAATCTGTTTTAAAAGAATATAGAGCAGAGAAAAGTTTTTATGTAGTGGTTCGAGAGGCAAACCAGAACGTCAATCCCTTGGTAAAGCGTTTGTCACCACTTCTTTGGATTGAACTGAGTCGGTTTCTTATTGGTTTGTCAAGAATTTTGATGAGTTGTTGCGCTGTTGATGGTTGATCAGCACGTCTCCATTAGTTTTTCTCTCGCCAAATATTGTGAATGGTTGCTTGTAACAGATATCTCATAACAAACAATATTGTCATTCGATCCTGTTGGGAATTAGATATGAGCTGGATAAGTGAACTCCAATCTGTCGTAAATTGATGATGGAGAACACCTTGAGCAAGGTTAGACCAGATTTCTGCAAAATATCCACAGGCGAAGAAAAGATGGTTAAGTGTTTCCATGGATTCTGGCATAGGACACATGTGATGTGGTGGATATATTTTGCTAACAAAGGCTGTGATCACTGTGGATTAACGATCATGCGCTGCAAACCAAGTTATGAAAGAGTATTTCGGGGTGGCATTTGGAAACCACACACCACAACACCGTTGTTGTGAAGAATGTGAAGTTCTGATTTGGTTCCAAGCTGTTATCTGATTTTATGTCTCTTTTTATGATGCATATTCGTTTATTTATTATCTCACAAACAAAAGCATAGCTCAAATATGCTTATGAATATTATTAAAATATATTCTCCAGTTTATAATATAAGATAAATTAGAGTTTTTATTTTGTTTCAAAAAATAAAATGTTCTTATATTTCAATGCAAAATTTATATGGATTTGATGTTTATGACTATTTGCATTCAGCTGTCTATTTCATGTTTTTATCAATTGGCTTAAATGTTAAATAATAATTTTCAAAAACAATAATTTTCTTAATCTTTTTTTTTTTCATTCAAATCATCTTATTTATCATCTTATATGTTGAAACGGTGACAAATACCTAAACTAATATCATATTGTATCATGATCCACATTTGAAACCTTTCTTAGATTTTGATCTTGTTCCTATGTACGCTTCGTATAAAATATCTTTTGAGATAAAAAGTTAACATTTAAAGACAATTATACAGACTCAATAAATTGAAAAATGAAGAATACAAGTTTACAACCAAAAACAACTACATCTGGTACAACGTCAGAAATTGAGAACCCTAAACGTCAGAAAAAAAAAAGCGATGAGAAAAAGTCCACTTTGTTTGGTTTTAGACAAAAACAGTAACATACTTTTGGTCAAACTCTGTAAGAGAAGAGAATCAATCTCCCTTGTAAATCTCACCCTCCTGTCACCATCTTCCCTCCGTCACTTTCCACTATTAATTTAATTTCAGAAACCCTACCATATACACCTAAGTTTAGGGTTTCGCTTTTTCAGAGAAAATGCTTCTTTTCTAAAAAAAAAAAATCAATTTATAATCTGGTACGCTACAGTGCACCGAAATCCCATAGATGTATAGTACTCACACCCGTCGATGAAGATGAAGCAACCGCCACATGTCTATCATCGGCAACAATAGCGTCAACTTCTCCTACTCTCTCTCTAAAACTGTACACATACTCTCCTCTCTCTACTTCCCACACGCGCACCACTCCTCCTGCGCACATTAGCGCGTGAAGTCTATTAACACACCCCATCACTCTTCTCTGCGCCGCTCCACTCACACGAAACTCACACACCGTCTCTTGCGTCCTCGTCCTGCGCACGATAGCGTTACCCCTACCGTCCATTCTAACGTACGCCTCATCGTTAGCGTCAAAACCAGTCACTATAAGTCCTCTCCGTTGCTCCTCGTCTTCTCCGATGATCACTCCTTGGTTTCTCAGGTCGATCACCATGATCCTCCACCGTGTACACGCCACCGCCGTCTCACCACCGGAGATTCTAAGCCGGCCAAGAGACGTCGTTAGCTCCGTTAACGTGTGCCATCCCATAACAGCTTCTGGATCGGTTAACGAACCACCGACGAACGTTGTCTCTTCGCTGTTACAATCCCAAATGTGAAAAGCTCGACCCGGGACGCCAGCGAATAGCCCGACCCAGTAACGTCCACAGCCCGTGAAATCAACCAACGCGCCGTCGTTAACTATATCTCCAGCGTAAGCCGTGCGTGTGTGACCCCCAATGCCATCCATTGCCGCCACGTGGATGTCACCGTCCATTGTGGCGAAAACTAGTCTTGAATCGGAGATAACGATGCCTGAAACCGCTCGAGAGAATCTCCCAAACCGGTCACGTAGAGGAGGACGTAGAGTTCTGACGTGGAGACGGTTGTTCAAGAGAAAGAGCCGGACGGTTCCGTCGGCAAATCCGGCGGCTAAATAGCGATCGGAGAGTGTGAGGCAACGGCAAGAGAGACTATCCGGTTCGTCCACGTCAGACGGATCAAAGTTGAGTGTGAAGTGTATATTATTACGCGTCCGGAAGTTCCTAGCCGTCCGATGACGATACATAAACTCTTCTCGCCACGTGTCGTGCATTAAACTTGTTCTTGTCCAAACTTGGCGACATAAGAGTTGCCATAGATGGTCGGAACGCGATACAGCCTGCCACGTGGTGCATACCTGCGCTCATACAAATATAACATATTAAAAATCAACATTACTAAGAACAAAAACTTACTACTAGTAAAAATCTGCATGAAAGATAGTTTACATAGATAAAATTGTAATCAAAGTTTGTTTATATATGATACTGACAATAATAATAAGTTTTTATTATGTATTAGTAAATTGAGGGTATTATTAGCTATTAATTAAATGTAAGAGTGGGGAGTAAAACTACACATAGAAAGAAGATATAAGTAGGCCTGAAACGAAGCATGAAAGACTATATATAGGGACTAGGAAGTATGGAAAGACAACGACAGACTCAGACACAAGCTCTGCGTTTATTTGTCTTTACTAGTACATCGAATATACAACTCAGTACTAAATTATTTATAATATGTTACCAATTTGACGCGACTAATCAATCTCTGCAGGCTACGGATTTTACAACAGAAGCCCTAGTAAAAGGAATAACGAGAGTCTCATGTCAATGAAAAACAAATCATATGGTGTTTTCTTTTTTGAAACTATATAATTTATTAGAGGACAGATGAAGATATTAAATGAGAGGAAGTAGCAGAGTTGAGCTGAACATGAGATTACGACTTAGCCAACAAGCGTGCCCTTCTCTCTTTCATTTCCAAGAAAGGTAAAGCTTTAAGCCTTTGTCTTGTTAAAAGTAGAGCTTCCCATAAATACACAAATTTTTTACACTTATATTTATGTATATATATGTTTCTCTCTCATCTCTCTCTCTCTCCAAGAATCCGTGGACCTACGTTCTCCACATTTACGTACATATACCATAATTTATTTGTCTATTCTAGTCTTTGATTTAACGGAATGTATTGTATTTGACTTTGTATCCTACGCTTAAAAACTCATGTAAAAAAATATATAAAAATATATGTACATGCTTGCGAAGCCAAAGGTTAACGTCTCTTTAACAGATAAGACAACAATAATCTAGGGCACGAATCACGATCACATTTATCATATTAGACAATTGGAAGATATTCTATAAGGTTATCTCGTTTAGGTTGAAATGCTACAACAAATCGAACCTAAGGTATCACATGTCAATATATGTATAATGGTTTTGATCAGTCAACTTGAAGAATGGCAGAAGTAGTATAATAATAAGTAAACTAACTATAATATATAAAATTCACTATTACTCTGCAAAGTGCAAACTACCAATCAAAAATCAATATTCCTGATTTCTAAGATGAGCACATTTGGAAAATCATTTTTGCAGTATAACATAATATAATCTAAGAGCAGCACGTGCTCTAAGAGACCCTGAACATTGGGTTCCATGTGCTATTTGGCATATGCATAGTGCCCATACTGTCGTCTCTTTTGACTGGAAATATTAAGGAAAGAAACCCACTTCGATGGAAAAAAGATGGAACCATGATCAAAAATTGAAAGTGAAAAATACAACAATGAAAATTCTATTTATACCCATAAATCTCTGACAAAAGTGTTATGCTGTAAATCACACTGCAGTTTCTTGATATATATTTTAATGCTAATTTGAATATTCATTTTATTTGAAAATAACCATAGAAAAATACAGTAATATTTACATAAATAGAGAGAGAAGAAAAAAAGAGAATGAGAAGTTGTCAGAAGCTCTGCATGCATTACTCACTGGATCATAATATTGGCAGAGAAAGAAAATAAAATAACAAAAGCACGACGCAAAAAATGTACATATGTACTCATATGCTATTCCTTGTTACTAAATATGAGAACAAACCTAAACATTATATATATATATATATTTGATGTGCAAAAAGGCAGAAATTTCATATATGACAAAGGATTATTGAAAAGAATAATGTGCGGTTCATGTACATGTTGATGAATATAGTTTACAAGTATGCATATTATAACCTAATGTGGTAATATAAGACTAACATTGGCAAGGCAAAAAGACGAGACCTTACTTAGGTTTCTTTTCCATTCTCTTTTCAGATGTTCTTAAATGTGCAACGACATTTTCTAGTTTTATGAGTCTGTCGTCGTGAGAGGTCACTTTCTAAGATATTTATTTTCAGTTTTTTCTTAAAGATAAATACCGCTATAAATAGATCTATAAATAAATATTAAATGTATTGAGCATTGGATTAAAGACTGTGCTTAATGTCTATCAACAATTTTAGGAGTCAAGAAAGTGCTTACAATTGATTATTGTTGTAAGGACTTTTGAGTCAAAAAGTGGATTTCTTGATCTTAAAAAAAAAGGGTTTTTCTTCATGCCAAGAAAGGAAGATCTTAAAGCCAACAATTAAAAAAACACCGTGATTTTGTGCCCTAAGGGATCCAATCCATATAATAATAATAATATTAGAGTTTTTACATGTCCCAATTTCACAAATATACACAAACGAAATGGGGTTGTATGGTCTCCTTTGTGGATCCAAAAATAGACATGAAAAGGTATCAAAAGTTGACGAGAGAACAAAGCAAAAAAAAAAAAAAAAAACTTATTGGGTAAATAATGGAAGACAAAAAGTTTATAAAACGAAAAAAGAAATACAAAGCCCCAAAACCATATGATATGTGAAAGGGACATCAAATTAATGTCGTCTTGTTAGACATAAAAGTTGGACTTGGACCCATCATAACAACACAGAAAGGGCGGTTACCTTTCCGAAGGTCAGTTTTTTTTTTTTTTTTTTGTCTCTTCATAATCCCACCCCTTATAAACTACTTTGACACTCAATGTAACATTCAATCACTTAATTATGACTTTATGATCTGGAACAAGAAAAAAATTTCAATACACCAAAAAGCAAGATATGCAAAATCAAATCTAAGCTTATAGAAACAACAACAACTTAAGTACAAGACTTGTAACAAATAGTACATTTGACTAGACCAAGATTATGTCCTTCCTATGAAGTTATAGACCCACATCTACTTTGACTTTGTTTTTGTCTTTCTTAGATCTATGTGGCGACTTTTAATTCAAGCTCAAATATAATAAACGGACTCAGATAGTGTCATTTACTCTAATAAAACGAATATATGAATGTATTTCGAACGTTACGAAAAATTAGAGATTTTGAGAGCTGACCCGAAAAACGTTGGCAAGAGCCGGTGCTGCGGAGAGGAGACCGGAGGATAAAGAAGCGTCAACGGCGACTTGAACGGCGAGAGATTCGAGGAAAGGCTCAGGCCAGACGTCGTTGGCGCCGTAGCGAGGACGAGATGGAGATGGGGCTTCGAAAACGCCGCCGGTTCTACGTGCGCCGAAGGTAGAACCACCGCCGGAATCTCCGTTTTCTGAAGAAGAAGAGGAGGAAGACATGGAAAGTTTATAAGAAGAAGCACAGAGCAAGAAGAAGAAGAAAGAATGGTGGGGGAGAGAGGAAACAA
Organism: Eutrema salsugineum; assembly: GCF_000478725.1. Classification (NCBI taxonomy): domain Eukaryota; kingdom Viridiplantae; phylum Streptophyta; class Magnoliopsida; order Brassicales; family Brassicaceae; genus Eutrema; species Eutrema salsugineum. Next base: position 8,760,429 of record NW_006256547.1, on the reverse strand, counting down.
AGGACAAAAAGTGTAGATAAAGACACACTTCTACGAGGTGGGGGACCCAGGTTGTGGAGGTATGTTTTTTTCTCTGTATATTTTTTATTTTATTTTTCTTTGTTTTTCTATCGTTAATTAATTTTAAATGAGGCAAAAACCATATAGGAAAAAGGAGTAAAAAACAAATAAATCAAGGTACTGGTTTTAATCAGCGGATTTCAAAACAGTAATTCATTCTTTCTTTTCCTAGCTTTTTTGGGAAAAGCGAGATATTAATTTTTTTTAGTATTAAAATTACCAAAAAATAATGTATAAGAAAACGTTAGGCGGTAAACGGATGTCTTTTTGGGTAAAAGCGAATAAAGTTATTCTTTTTTCCCCCAAATGGGGTTATATTACCAAAATAGAGGTTTGGAAATGAACATGTACAAAAACGACCTATGATGATCCAGTGAGGACTTAAACGAAATATATGTCAATAATGTCTCAAGAGCTGCTTACAAAGATAAAAGGAAATCTTATACAAAAGTCCTAGCTTTCTCACTAACAAAGATATCCTCATGCTATGTATAAGGGTTTGTGCAATTCGCCACTGTAACACTTTGATTAATGAGATAGCTCCATATTTCTTACTCGAAATGCAGTCTCTAATTTCCAGTCCAATTAGAGCTTGAAGTCAATAAATTTTCAGAAACACTATGTTTGAAAAAAAGACCAACCTTTCTGCCTATTGATTGCATTTACGAATTCAACAATTTTCACAGCAAAAAACTACTTTGTTAACTTTATGGATTTGTATACATTACACGTTTGTGTTTTGGTTTTGGTAATATTGGCTCTGAGAGTACTCGGTGTAGATGGTGGAGCGATTCAGGATGTTAAATAGAGGCTCAAGTTTGCTTTGATGTCACAACTAGCTCGTAACTGTGCGTGTTGGTGCTTACAGAGACTGAAGAATGGTGGTCATAGGTGACTTTTTTGATTTGTATACTTTTGCTATCGTATACCCATGTCGTCCGTTGCAAGTTAGTCCATTATGCACTGTGGAAATTATGTCAGTTCTTGGAGAAGCTGTAGATAATCTTTCATGAGATTGGAGACGTGCTTTGGGAGGATGCTCGTGGCAAGATGAGAACTCTAATTCTTCTGAGCTAAAAAAAAAAAAAATGGGATGGTTCGCTGTGGTGTGTAATTATTGCTTTTTTGTCTAGTTTCATTTTGATGTTTATTTTTCATATATTGTTTTTCGTTCTGTTAGGCTTTTGTGTTTTTTTTTTGTATTTTTAGTTGTTACGATTTGTTTGTAGTTTTGTCGATTGAACTGCTTTTTTTTTTGTTGTTGTATCCCTATAACCGCTGCAAAATAAAAATTGGTATAAACTTAACATTTTACCAAAAAAAAATAGCTTCATGTCCTAAGTGTTTATAACACTAAAAGAATTTATGTTATCCAAGAACACTAAAAAATTTTGATCTCTAAGAATTCTGAAACCACCTCCTAGTTTGTTATGGTATGACTTAGTCGAAAATAAGGAGGTGTTTCCAGGATTTTATGACTTAGTCGAAAATAACAACACCTTTATTCGAACGGATAATAAAAGTACTATATAAATAAATAGTTATGGGTAATTTTGGAGAGAAATAGATTTTTTTTAAACAGTTCTTAGATTTCTTTTGAAAAATTTAGACAGATGTTAAGTAATTTTGTGCAATTTGAGATTTGGTAAATAGTTTTTTTTTTAATAATTTTAAAAAAAACGATCCAAACTAATGGCTGTGAATGGTAACAGCTAAAGTGCGGTTTTCAATAACTTTTTTCCTAAAAACGCAAAGATACACCAATCACAATTTTTAATAGATGTTTACGTTTTTTTAAAAAGAACTGTTTGCGATTTCTCAATGCATATAATTACACTTGGACCGCTTTTTTGGTTCCATTGTATTTAAAGAGTGGTTCATCAAATTACGCACTTGGATCAAACAAATATATTTATTAATTTTATTTTATATATTTAATCTCTTATTAATAAAAATTAATGAAAATTTTTTTGCAACACACTGATTTACATATCTTTAGAAAAACAAAAGGATTCTATTCTAACTTACTACCATTGTTTCTGATTAATAAATTAATATAATTAATTTTCATATATTATCATATAATATTAAAATAAGATAATATTTTTTATATTTAAAACATTTTTTATATATCGCAAGTTATTTATATTCTAACTTTTTGTCATCGTTTTTATTTTGCCCAACATCAATTTATAGCTCTAAAAAGTGACACATCAATTATATCTTCTTCAACATGAACAATACAACATAGTTTCTGATCTCAAAAGATGTATTTTTTTTAATAGATTAGTAAAACTAATTTTAATATAGTAACATATAATATTAAAAATAGGTTATGTACTAATCTATTTATAAATGATTAGAATATTTAATACATACAACTTTTTTGAAGTTTTATATGTCACTCTATAAATTTTTGTAATTTTTTCACTCTATAATTATATTATTATATATTTTTTATATTTATCTATAATATGTAATACGCACTGCATTAGTTTTATTCACTATTCAAACATTTTATTGTGGACCGTAAGCTGTTTTTTCACCAATTAAACATTATTGTGTATCGCTTATTATATACAAATCGCACTTGTCCTGCAAATATATTTTTCTGCACGTACCGCAGTTGAACCGTACCACACTCTAAACCGTTTTTCCCGCACAACCAAAAATGCTACTCCCTCCGTTTCACAAAGAGTGTCGTTTTAAGGTTTTATTTTTGTTTCACAAAGAGTGTCGTTTTATATTTTCAATGTAAAATTTTAAACAATATTCCAGTTTTAACCCTATTAATTTAATATATTTACTAGATAAAAACAAATCATTTAATGTATTAATAAGGAACAAAGTTGTATTTTTAATAATTTTCTTAATATGTGTGAAAAATGTCAGAATGACACTCTTTATGAAACGGAGGGAGTATTACCATTCAGATCCAATAATTCGGTTGGATGCTCCTTTTAGTTCAGTGGTTAATAATAAGATTAATTAATTAATGATGTCTACACCCAGAGGTTTCGGGTAGATGCAACT
>NW_006256547.1:8666819-8757207 GCF_000478725.1 Eutrema salsugineum | reverse complement strand
TCATCTATATAGATTGGGATGTTACACATCTATCTTCTACTGCAACATTTGGCGTTACCAAAAAAAAACCAATGAAATTTCGGGATTGATAAACTTCAATCATATATTTGGCGACCTGGAGACATTATTGGACATTTAGAGACTCTCCAAGACGTCTGTAGTTCTACCAAAACGCATAAGATCAATTGGAGATGCACATGGACTGACTTTCCTTATTTAGACGCAAGTGCATTCAACATGTTTACACTTAGGGTCTTAACTCTCTCCAATGGCTATATCCTTGCTGCTGCTGCGACTTTGGAACTGATTCAATGTACCTGGACATCCCCAGAAGCCAGGGATTCTCACCCAAGCTCTCAAAACTCAAGCACACCTCAAGTTTCCTTTCTTGTGCAGATTTCTTCTTAATGGCTTCAACGGCTAGTTTTGTGATGTGTTTTCTTGTTCTAGACCTTAGAGACGTTGTACAGAGAGCCTATATAAGCTAAGCTTTGTTTTCACTTGTATTCACCCTTCTTCCAAATTAATAAAGTATTATTCAATTTACAATGTTTGTCTTTGTGTCTTTGTTCATTAGAGTCTTGGTGGAATCCTTGTCTCTTTTGTTCTTGTCTTTAGAATTTAAGTGTGGAATCACTTGTTTTCTATAGACTTGCAGATCAGATTGCTTGTGGAATCAAGCTCTCTTATTGTGTGGGATTGTGGATTCAGTCACAAAATCCCCATTTCCATCTCTATGCTTGGAATCTCTGATCATCTTGTGATCCTATGTTTGATGGATTCCAATCTTACATCAATTTATCAATTTATCAACATAACAATCCTAAACATTTAGCCATTGATTCTTGAACAAAAATCTATGTATTTGTTGGAAAGAAACAAATCACACATAGTTTTTTGGCAGAAAATTGAGAACCAATCTATGCAATGAATTTGACAATAGTTGTAAAGGCTCAATACATATAGACTAGTTAGCTCGTCTCATATTAACACCAAATCTTTCACATCACCAAATCTTTGTTTCTGTCAAAAGCTTAAACATCTTCAAGATCTCCCCACCTCACATTGTACTTAGATGCAAGGTAATGCGCACCAACCGGACCTCTGCTCCCGTATGGATAGAGCTCAGGGACGATTTTTTTCTGCTCGAGTTCCTTCAAAGCCGGTGTGAATAGATCCCATGCTGCATCTAGCTCATCACTTCTGATAAACAACCTCCTCTCTCCTTCGATTGCATCAAGAAGCAACCTTTCATATGCATCTGGTATCTCTCTTGGATACCTTTTCAACACAAAAACAGAAGAAAACGTAAAATTAAGTAATCCTGATATGAAAGCAAGAATCAGAAAGTATGATTTGTTATACCTGGATCGATATAGAAGGTTAAGGTCGCTGCGATCAAGTCTCATTCCAAGACCAGGGACTTTGTTGTTGATCCTCAGGTATATGCCTTCATCAGGCTGAACTCTGATTACTAGCTCATTAGTTGCTTTGTCTAAATCAGTAGCAAAATTTTTCTTGTACAGGTTTCCAGGGACATGTCTGAACTGAACTCTGATCTCTGCTCCTCTGGTATGGAGAGCTTTACCAGCTTTCATTAGAAAAGGGACACCGTCCCATCTGGCATTGTTGATGAACATAGCCGCTGCAGCAAATGTTGGAGTGAGACTGTGTTTTGGAACCGTTGGATCGTCTGTATAACCTGGATAAGCCTTTCCTCCCTTGCTATGTCCTTTGTATTGACCAACAATCACATCTTCAAGCAGTAATGGTTTCATTGATCTCAAAACTTTCACCTGATAGGAACTAGTATGTTATTACCGGCCTAAAGCTTTTCTTAGTGAAGAAAGAAATCTTACCTTTTCACTTCTTATGTCCTCAGCGTCTAAGCTCACAGGCGTCTCCATTGCAAAAAGTGCGAGTATTTGCAAGAGATGGTTCTGCATGATGTCTCTTATGATTCCATACTGATCAAAATAACTGCATTGATCTAACATTAGATAAAGTTTTCCATGCTTGTAACTTTATACGTTGTTAATGATAGACAGAGAAGAAATCATGAAAGCTTACCCTCCACGTCCTTCTGTTCCAAAATCTTCAGAAAAAATCAGTTGAACGTTGCGTATGTAATTTCTCGACCATAGAGGCTCAAAAACAAGATTTGAGAATCGAAGCACTGAAAGGTTCTCAACAAGCTCCTTTCCCAAATAGTGGTCAATCCTAAGTAATACCACAAACAACATTGCAACTAAGTTCCAGCTCAAGAATGAAAAAAAGAGATGAAAGTGATGGCTCTTGGGCTAACCTGAAGATTTGCTCCTCTGTGAGATACTGTTTCAGACATCTAGTTAACTCTCCAGATGATTCAGCATCACGACCGAATGGCTTTTCTACAATGACCCTTGTCCAGCCACTCTCTGAAGAGGCTCTAAGGCTTGCACACCTTACCACATCGACGAATATGTTTGGTGGTATAGACAAATAGTACAGCCTGTTTGATAGCTTTCCTGCCTAAAAAGAAGAAAACAAACAAGATTAGATGAAGGAGAGAGGAACTATAATGTATTTAGATCCATGTCTCAAACAGAAATGATCTTGGTAAAAAATTAAACATGGAGAGTGAGCCTTTCAAACAGAAATGATCAGTGACTTTGGTACAAGAAATAAGCATGGAGAGGGTGAAAGGAAGTTACCTCTTTCTCTTTGAGCTTGGTGTCTAGTTCTGCAAAATCCTCTTCCGAGTTATACTGACCAGAATGGTAAAAGCATCTCTTCAAGAACTGATCCATTTTGTCCTCACAGTTTTCCCTGTGGATTCCAATCTTTTCTTGAAATAACCAAAGCATAGATTTTGAACTGCAAACATACGCCAAAATGTATAGGAGGACTACCTTTGATCTATCCGGCAAGTTAAAGTACTACTGATCATGTCACGAAGCTCCTCATGAGTGAGTTTGGTCCGAGCATAACCGAAAACAGAAAAGTCCTGAGGAAGGCAACCCTCGTAAAAGAGAGCAAACAATGCAGGGAATATCTTCTTCTTGGCCAAATCTCCAGAGGCTCCAACGACTGTAATACTAAGAGTAGACTCTCCTTTTGTGACATGTTCCTCTGTAAGATGATCTCCGGCTGAAAAAAAAAAATATCCTCCAAAGAATCAAAAAATACAAACAAACAGAAGCTGTGAATCTACTAATATTCATAAAATAAGAGAGACTTTAACACCCAAGATTCACTCCCCTAGAAACACTCTTATAAACCAAAACAAACTCTCACTAATTTGCTATCTTATAATCACACAATCGCTCTAATCTGCTACATTCAATCAAAGAATCAAATAAACAAGTATTTCAATTGATAAATCAAGAGGGAACTTATCAAACACATTCACTTCCTAGAAACACTCTTATAAACCAAAACCAAAATCTCACTAATATGCTATCTTACTACCACACAATCGCTCTAATCTGCTACACTTAATCTTAGGATAACTGCAGTAGATTTATAGCTTCTCTTGGCTAATCAAAAAGAATCAGAAAAGAAAGAGCCAGACAAAAAAAGTTGGTATCTTTGATGAGTTAGAGACCATAAGAAACAACAATCTTGAACAATGAGCGTCTCAAGAACAATATCTTCAATCAAGAACATATTTTCATCATCATTGTGGTTAAGAACTAACAAAATTGGAATACTTAATGAAGTAGTAAAGAAAAAAAAATTGAGACTAGGAACCAAAAGCTGTTGCAATCCTGTATATCAACAAAATCAAACACATTTTGGTCCAATACTGATCGCGAGAGACGATCTTGTCAAGAAACGAAAGACATAAATTGCAGAAGAAAACTCACATTCTTGTAAAGAGGCGAAATTAGTGGCGCAGCCATTTGAGGAATCGAGCTGAGAGTGTTTCTCCGCAAAGAATCTCAACCGAAGCCGAGAAAAGCAGGATTTTCTCGGGATTGTGAGAGATCTTGTACTGAAGAGTGGCAGAGTCTCTCTCAACGGAGAGGGAGCAGAGAGAGCAGAGGAAGATGAAGAAGATGAAGAAGGAATGATCATTGAATGTGTCGCCATGCAAAATTGTCTGATTGTTTATCAAGCAACTGAAAAAAAAAAGCGATTGCCTTTGTTTTATCCTTTGTTGTAAGGCCATCGTATCTCTTGCATTATCCACACAAAACACTTTTCACTGTTATCATTTTTCAAGAAAATTTAAGGGGTTTTTTGCTAAAAATAACCTAAAACTTGATTTTGAATACAAAAGTAGACAACTAAAAAAATATTTAGCAGAAATAACCTAAATGGATAGTGAAAAGACCATTTAAACCTGTATGAGTAAAAAAAAACGGATGTCCTAATTACCGTTTACACCCTGACGAAGTTTACTAAAGTGAAAAAGAAGTCTAATCGAAATGAAGTCTACTAAATAATTAAATCTGTAAATTTAATTTTAAAATTTTTAAAAAATTATTTTGGTATCAAATTTACATTCATAAATTCCGTAATCGTAACTCAAATGTACATAAATTATTTTTTCATATTGCTAAATGGAAATGTATGTTTTTAAATTAAGTAGAAGTAAATTTATTATTTAGGTTTTAAAAGTTGTAGACTTCTATATTGAAGTCTGCTAAACCGAATAAAATAACCTAACTGAAATTTAAACCAAAATTAAACCCATATTAAACCAAAAATATATATTTTAACCGGAAATTTTTATCCTACTATATAAACCTACGAATCCTCGTAAAACCCTAATTTTTTCAAAGAGACTCTCTAATTCGGCGCTTTCCTCTGGCCTCCATCGCTTCTCTCACGATTTTTTTCGAAGCTCAGAGATCTGGTGTCCTCCCTTGTAACCAGAGAGTAACTTAGCGCTTTCAGTCCGGTCTCAACAACTCAACAATGGCGAATCAAGCAGCTTCTGTGGGTTCAGATTCAACGAGAACATCGATTTTTTTTAGATCTGCTTGCAAACGAGCTGTACACGAGGTCTTTTTCTATGCTGTTTCAGGTTAGAAATCTATCTTTAGATTATACTCTGCTTTTTGTTTTTAGGAAAACGTTTGTTTGATCTTCACTGTAGGTGACCTCAACATAGTGAGCAACAAAAGAGGTCCACCGTCGACTTCCTCACCGCCGTGCAGCTTTGTCTGGGTATGGCTTTGATGTCTGGTTCAAATTGTTAGCTTTTTCAAGTTTCTTCTTTTTACTTATTAGCTGATGTTTTGTCCAGAAATTTTGGTTTTATTTAATTGGGATCCACTTTGAATTTTTTTTTATTCATAATGTACTAAGATCTGAGTGTCAGAACTAATTTGATTTAGTTTAGTAATCAGATCTGTGATTATGTGTTTCTCGGAAACCTCCTCTTCCTCTTCTTTATTAGATTTGTTACTTGGGTTGATGTTTAATTTTTACTCCTTTCATTTGCAGTATCTCACAAATCTCAACAATTCATCACTGTCATCTCCGAAAGTAGACATCTTGAGTTGATTTCGAAAGCAGACTTCTTAAGTTGACTTCTTTCATTTGCAGTATCTCACAAATCTCAAAAATTCGTCACCGTCATCTCCATTTTCTCCACCATCGACATCGAGACGGGTAGGGAGTTTTGTCCTAACAGGCCCAAGTGCCCAACACAACAATTAAGCTCATTTACAAAACAGAATCCAATAAATAAATAAATAATTGATCTTCTGTTTGCTCATGATCTCTTTTTGTGTAATGATTATCAATTTTGTCTGTAATGGTCATTAATTGTAATAATCATCAACTGTAGTAGTCTTTTAATTGTCATCAACCGTTATTTTTATGTATCTTTATCAAATATGTAACATAATCAAATTATTCTATATGGACAAAATATAATGGTTCAGAGTATGGTGCAAAGAAAAGTTCCATAAACTAATTCTAAATAAAAATTTTTAAGTGACTGATTTTGCACCAGTTTTAAAACCACAAAATAGAAGAAGAATGGATTGGTGTTACATGTTTATTCAATGTCACAAATTTTTTGAAGTAACTGAATGTTGCATCAGTTTTAAAATCACAAAGTATGTCAAATCAAAAAAAAAAGAAAAAAAAAACAAAAGAATGAGGTTAGTGTTATTAACAAGAGAACTTAAAAATGACTCTACAATCTTTTAGAATTTTTGAAGATTTATTTTTATGGAGTTGATCATTTTCTGTAATAAAACACAAAAAACCATATTAGCAAACGAAATTACAAACTACATTATTGCAAATATGTAAGTAACAAATTTTCTATATAGGAGACTTCCTCTGCAGACTTCATCTATAGACTGGAGATGAAGTCTATTCTTCCAAGCTAACTAGCTATTAAATCAAAAAATTCGATTCTATAATAAATATCGACTTAAAACAAATGAAACTCATTGAGTAATTAAACCAGTGGTAACACACATTCCAAAACCTAAAAATACAAAAAATAATTTATATATATTCTGTAATTTTGTTTTTAAAATAATGATACCGAACAGACTTCGTGTGCAGACTTCATCCGTACACTGCTGGAGAAGTCTACTTTAATAAGCTAACTAGCTTAAAAATCAAAACTTCTGATTCAACAATAAATATCGAATGAAATGAAATGAAATTCACTGGGTAGTTCAATCACTTCATAAAAAGCATTTCTAATCCAAAAAAAAAAAAAAAATACTTTATAAATTTGCCTAAAACGCGTTTTTAAAAAAACTACAATAAGTAGACTTCTAAAGCAGACTTCAAACGTAGACTGGTGAAGAAGTCTACTTTTTCATAGTGAAGTCTACTAAAGAAGTCTACTAAAAAACATGTTAGTTTTGCAATTGACCATTTTGTTGACTTTTCTTTCAGTAGACTTCAGAAGTAGACTTCCGGCCAAAAAGGTTACTTTAGCATTTGACCGATGCATTGACTAACAAAGTAGACTTCTATTGTAGACTTCATGTATGAGTAGATTTTTCTGACAGTCTACTTTTGAAGTCTACTTTTTAAATAGAAGTGTACGGAAAAAATATGTTATTTTTGCAATTGAATTTTTTGAGTAGACTTCACTGTGAAGTCTACTTAAAAAAAGATTCCTTCTAAGTTTGACCGAAAAATATAAGTAGACTTCCCAAAGAAGTTTTTTAGACTTCTTTCTGAAGTATACTACAGCTTTCCGGAGTTTTATGAATTTTTTAATTTTTAAAAAACTTTAGTCAAACACTAAAATGACCTATACGTTTTTGGTCAAAATACAAAAGTAACTCAAAAGTAGACTTCTTGTGCAGACGTAAACAGTAGACTTTAGAAAGAAGTCTACATTAAAAAGTCAAAATACGGTCAACTACAAAAATAATCTCTTTTCTTTCGTAGACTTCTTAAGCCTTCAAATGAAGTCTACTATGCTTTTTTTTGTTTTCAAAGGATATCGAGTAGACTTCTCGTGAGGTTTAATGAAGTCTACTTTTAAAAGTCAATTGCAAAAATAACCTTATGTTGACTAGTAGACTTCAGTATACTTCACGAGAAGTCTACTTTCGCGATATGAAAACTGAAATATGGAGAAATTGAAGTGCGACAATTACCTTTAACAAAATTGAGCTCGGCTACAGTTCTTTTAAGCACCCAGAACTCAGAATTTCACCAAAAATAAGCAACCCAGATGTTAAGTAACCAGAAATCACCAAAAATGCATGACTTTTGGCATTGTAACTTAGCCCATATGTTTTGGAGAAGAAATTATGAAAGAATGAGGAAGATTATGAGTGAATGAGCTCAAATCTTTACTTATTACAACTTTAAAATTGGTTGAGAAGCATTTATTCCATTTTCATGGTTGTTCATGGTGGTTGAAGAAATTGAAGAAGATGACATTCTCGTAATAAAAAAGTTTTTAGAAGGTCCAATGAGACTTTAGCCAAATTAAAGAAAATTCGAAATAATAGATGTATAATGACATTTTCGTTAATAATTTAAGTGGGAAGGATAAAGTTGTGAGAAAATGGCAAAAATTGGAGAGAGAAAAAAAAGAGGTTAGTTTGGTATTTGACTTTGAAATATGAGTTAAATCTGAAACTCTCCCAAAATTTAATGTCTCTAGTATTATGAGAATATGATTGTTGGTTAAACTCCAACTTCTTTAAATTAGAAAATTTAAAGGCTCAATTTTTATTGTTTACAGAACAAAAATTCAAAAACACATCTTGACATTGACTTCTTTCAGATTCATTTTTGGTAATCTGTTCAATAAATAATTACATGCTAATTTGACGAAGCTGGATTGATTTTAATAAAGCCGGCACGTAGTTTAGCTCTCAAAATACGAGACAACACTATCAGTGGTCCACTCTTCTCACCGCCACGCAGTTTGCTCCATTCAAATAAAAAAGCATGCCGTTTTGATTCATCTATCTTCCCCTCTTCGTCACTCAGCTTCTCCCCACCAAGGAACGTTCCGAAGATGCGAACTCTGTAAATTCTTCAAACACAGAGAAAGAAATTCACAGCAAACGAAACCCTAATGGTCACTTGAAATTTACGATTATTCCTATCCTCTATGTTTGTCTCTTACCCCCAATTTCACTGGATCGAGTAGAAAAAGCTTCGTGATTCTCCTGCAAATTCGTTTCGAAATGTCGACAGATAGAAGAAGCAACAGTTCTCGAAGCTGTTCTACTCGATCCAGACAAAACTCTCGAGTTACTTCACAGGTCCTTGCTGATGCAAAGCTACACGGGAACTTCGAAGAATCCGATCGATTATTCGACTATTCAGCTTCGGTTAGCTTGAACATGCCGTCTTCTTCGTTCGACGTTCCTTCTTCTTCAGCTATCTCGACTTACTTACAGAAGATTCAGAGGGGAATGTTGATTCAGCCCTTTGGCTGCTTAATCGTCGTTGATGAGAAAACCCTCAAAGTAATTGCGTACAGCGAAAACACACATGAGATGTTGGGTTTGACTCCACACACAGTGCCAAGTATGGAACAAAGAGAAGCTCTGAGTTTAGGAACTGATGTTCAATCACTGTTTCAGTCTCCAGGCTCCTCTGCGTTGCAGAAAGCTGCAGACTTTGGCGAGATTAGTATCCTGAATCCGATAACGCTTCATTGCAGGTCTTCGGGTAAGCCGTTTTACGCGATCCTGCATCGGATTCAAGAAGGTCTTGTTATAGATTTGGAGCCAGTGAGTCCTGATGAGGTGCCAGTGACTGCTGCTGGGGCGTTGAAATCGTATAAGCTCGCGGCTGCATCGATTTCGAGGCTGCAGGCGTTGCCTAGTGGGAATATGTCGTTGCTGTGTGATGCTTTGGTCAAGGAAGTTAGTGAATTAACCGGCTATGATAGGGTTATGGTGTATAAGTTTCATGACGATGGGCATGGGGAAGTGATTGCTGAATGCTGTAACAGGGTAGGCTTGGACCCGTATCTCGGTTTGCATTACTCGGCCACAGATATACCACAAGCTTCGAGGTTTCTCTTTATGAGAAACAAGGTTAGGATGATTTGTGATTGTTCTGCAGTTTCAGTTAAAGTAGTCCAGGACAAGAGTCTCTCACAGCCAATAAGTCTCTCCGGATCTACTTTGAGAGCTCCTCATGGCTGCCACGCGCAATATATGAGTAATATGGGCTCAGTGGCATCTCTTGTTATGTCTGTAACAATCAATGGTAGTGATAGTGATGAGATGAACAGAGATCTACAGACAGGTAGAAGCTTATGGGGATTAGTGGTTTGTCATCACGCAAGTCCTAGGTTCGTGCCGTTTCCGTTGAGATATGCTTGTGAGTTCTTGACTCAGGTGTTCGGCTTGCAGATTAACAAAGAAGCGGAGTCAGCTGTTCTGTTGAAAGAGAAGCGTATCCTGCATACTCAGAGTGTGCTATGTGACATGCTTTTTCGTAATGCACCCATAGGTATTGTCACTCAATCACCAAATATAATGGATCTTGTTAAATGCGATGGAGCTGCTCTTTATTACAGAGAGAAGCTCTGGTCTCTTGGGGTCACTCCCACAGAGACGCAAATCAGAGATATAATCGATTGGATTCTCAAGAGTCACGGAGGAAACACTGGCTTTACCACTGAGAGTCTAATGGAGTCTGGCTATCCGGATGCTTCTGTTCTCGGTGAGTCAATCTGTGGAATGGCTGCTGTGTATATTACCGAGAAAGATTTCCTTTTCTGGTTCCGGTCTGGCACTGCGAAACAGATCAAGTGGGGTGGTGCAAGACATGATCCTAATGACAGAGATGGTAAAAGAATGCATCCTAGATCCTCGTTCAAGGCTTTTATGGAGATAGTCAGGTGGAAAAGTAAGCCATGGGATGACATGGAAATGGATGCAATCAATTCTCTGCAGCTAATAATTAAAGGCTCATTGCAAGAGGAACATTCAAAGACAACTGTTGTGAATGTTCCATTTGTGGATAATATGGTTCAGAAAGTGGATGAGTTGTGTGTGATCGTTAATGAAATGGTGCGTTTGATTGATACAGCCGCGGTTCCAATCTTTGCGGTTGATGCCTCTGGTGTTATAAACGGTTGGAATTCAAAAGCGGCTGAGGTAACTGGATTGGCAGTTGAACAAGCAATAGGAAAACCTGTATCAGATCTCGCTGAGGAAGATTCTGCAGAAACTGTTAAGAACATGTTAGCATTGGCTCTCAAAGGTAAGCATATTCCACTGTAGTATGGAAGCAAATATCCTTTGTGTTGTTGTTGTGGCTCCCTGTTTATATTTTATTTTCATCTTTTCTGACTGTTTTCGCAGATTTTCATCTGTGCCTTGTGTTCATAATACATAATAGGTAGTGAAGAACGTGGCGCTGAGATCAGGATCAGATCATTTGGTCCTAAAAGGAAAAGCAGTCCAGTTGAATTAGTCGTCAACACTTGCTGTAGTAGAGATACGGCGAATAATGTTCTTGGTGTATGCTTCATTGCACAAGATGTTACAGGCCAGAAGACGCTTATTGAAAACTATAGCCGCGTGCAAGGAGACTATGCCAGAATCATGTGGAGTCCTTCAACAATCATCCCACCAATCTTTATGACCAATGAGAATGGGTTTTGCTCAGAGTGGAACGACGCAATGCAGAAGCTCTCTGGCGTAAAGAGAGAAGAAGCTGTCAATAAAATGCTTCTCGGGGAGGTTTTTACCTCAAATGATTATGGTTGCCGCCTTAAAGACCATGATACGTTAACTAAGCTTAAAATAGCTTTAAATGCTGTGAGTTCTGGCCAGAATAACGTAGAAAAGCTTTTCTTTGGCTTCTACCATCGTGATGGTAGCTTCATCGAGGCGTTGCTTTCTGCAAACAAAAAGACTGATATTGAAGGCAAGGTTACTGGGGTTTTATGCTTTTTGCAAGTACCTAGTCCAGAACTCCAATATGCTCTACAGGTTCAGCGAATATCAGAGCAGGCAATGGTCAGCGCCGTCAACAAATTGGCATATCTCCGCCAAGAAGTAAAGAACCCAGAGAAGGCAATTTCCTTCCTTCAAGATTTGCTACATTCATCTGGTTTAAATGAAGAACAAAAACAGCTCCTGAGGACAAGCGTTTCATGCAGGGAGCAGTTAGCTAAAGTCATAAGCGACTCAGACATAGAGGGAATCGAAGAAGGGTATTGCAAAGCTGGATTCTTCTTTTGTTATGATGGATTTGCTTACTAAGTTCTAATCCTCTTTTTCTTTCTTGTTTATGGCTTTGAAACAGCTATGTGCAACTAGGTTGCAGCGAGTTTAACCTGGAGGAATCACTAGAAGCAGTTGTAAAGCAAGTGATGAAGCTGAGCATAGAACGTAAAGTGCAGATCATCTGCGATTATCCTCAAGAAGTTTCGTCAATGAGATTGTATGGAGACTGCCTAAGGCTTCAGCAAATCCTCTCAGAGACACTCTCAAGCAGCATACGGTTCACGCCTGCATTGAAGGGATTGTGCGTATCGTTCAAGGTAATGGTTCGGATAGAAGCTGTAGGGAAAAGAATGAAGAGAGTCGAGCTAGAATTCAGGATAATACATCCGGCACCGGGACTGCCTGATGATCTAGTAAGAGAGATGTTTCAGCCTTTGAGGAAGGGAACATCAAGGGAAGGTTTGGGACTACACATCACACAGAAGCTGGTGAAACTCTTGGAGAAAGGAACGTTGAGATACTTGAGAGAGTCTGAGATGTCTGCTTTTGTGATCTTCACAGAATTTCCCTTGATTTGAAAGTCTTCAAGGTTTCAATAATAATTGAATAAATGTGGTGTTTTTGAAAGTCGTCACTTAAATATACATGTTTTGTTACTGTAACATAAATATAGGATTTAATTTGATATATTTATTTTTTTTTCCATCTTTTTTGTATCTTATAATATTAAAGAAGAAGTACATTTAGATCTTTGACTTCGGTTTTACAAAAAATGACCCGTTTAAAAGGATGCAGATCCTTAAATAATCGGAAGAAATGAAATAGATATTGCAATAAATATGATTACATATTAATTAATGGCACATGAGAGAATCTTGAATTCAAAATATAAGAGAAAATTTTCAAATCTTCAAATTATTTTTTTTCGCATACCCGAATATTAACACAATAACAACTTCCAAGAATAACGTATTTGACCATTTGCCATAATATTGTATTTAATTTAAACATTTATACTTCGCCGCCAATGTATCTTACCTCTTAATGACATTGTACAAAATCTTCAAATTTTATTCTGAGCTATTGCTAAATCTCAATCTATGAGAATATGCTATTAGTTTGTTATTGAATATTATCCCATTGATTTCACATCACCGTATAGATACTCAATAACAACTACTTTCACTACAAGAAAACATGCCGAAAACCTACAGAAAATATCGTCAAAAAAACGTAGAAAACGGGTCTTTCTTATCAAATTCCTACGAAATTTTGTCATAGGAAATCGGCCATCGTAAATTGTAAAAGGTGAAAAAATGGTAAGAAATTTCCTACGAAAATATTGGTAGGACAATTTTTCTTACAAAAATTTTAATAGAACTTTCCTACCAAATTACTACCATTTTCTATCGATTAGTGTTCCTTCCAATTTCCTACGAAACATTACTTACCTATTTCCTATGATTTTTTTTTACTAATCTTTTACTACTAATTTCCTACCAATATAATTTTATAAAAACTAAAAATTAAATTAATATCAAAAATTAAATTTACAAAAAATTAGGATTCGCTATTTCCAATCAATATTGTGTTCATTTGAATTTTAAAAAAATATTTGACCACCAATTTACATACAGCTCAACGGTATTGCAAAAACCCCATATTGTTTCACTATAAATACGACACTACCGTATTCCATTTCACTCCACATCAACTACAACTTTCTTAACTTTTAGTTCACTTCAATTCTTTGCAATGGCTTCCAACATGAGGTTAACCCCTTTGGCTGACTTAAAACCATTCAAGATTGGGTGGAAGGTGCAGGTGAAGGTGCTTCACACTTGGAAGCAATACTAGACTGAGTGGAGAGTCTGTCAAAATCGTTCTCGCAGATGAAATGGTATAATCAAGTGGATGTGAAATTACATTTTTGTTTTACTAACTATTAATGATTTACTTATAAACATTTTTTTATTTTCAGGGTACCAAAATCCACGCTATGTCAAGAAAAATTTGTTGCATCCATTTGAGCGGATGATGGTTGTCTGTGAATGGAAGTTCATCGAGAACTTTGCATTGAACCAGGCGTCAGGTCAATACCGAGCCACAAAGCATCAATTCAAGATGTCCTTCATTTCATCCACCGTTGTCAGCAAAAGTGCTAATCGATCTGACAGTCGGTTTTTTGAGTTCTTAGATTATGGTACAATCTTAAACGATGCAACCAGTACAAGTTTTTTGATCGGTGAGTTTTCCACTTATCTATATAGTTAGTTTATTACATTTATATACATATTCATCTGACATCATTTTTCAAAATACCAGATGTTATTAGACGAGTTGAAAGTGTACGTGAACTGGAAACAATCCCTGTCATGAACAAGGACACCAGCAAGCTTGAATTCGACTTGTGTAATGCGAAGTGAGTATATACGGTTAACTTTTTTTTTATCCTTTATAATATTTACTCTAATCTAATTGAACTGTATTATATATAGAGAGGAGCGCTTACCATGCACACTTTAGGGTAAATTTGGCGAGCAAGTCTATTCGACTTGTCAGAATGCTGGTGAACGTGGTGTCATCATTGTAATCTGTTTTGGAAAAATCAATGTGTTTAGAGGTAAAAATATTTAATTACAATTGTTGTTTCAACATAAAATAAAATGTATTTTGATTATTTGTTTAAATTATCATAGGTGAACGTCAAATTACCAGTTCTTTCCAAACCTCTAAGGTGCTCATAGATCTTAACGATCCATATGTCATTGACTTCAAAAATAGGTAAACAATTTATTTATATATCACACACATATTTTGACAATGTGATTATTAATAAGAATTGTTTTCCAGTATGAAGTTTACCTGCAAATGGCGGAAATAATACTTTCTTGAGTAGCAAGCCACATCAGAGGATTTCTTATGATGATGAGAGTAATTTTGATCAGTTTCCAATGTGACTATTGCTGAACTGGAAGATTATCTGGGGTATATATAAAAGTTGTCATAACTTTGTTATATGTTGATAAGATGATATGTCTTTGGAAAATGATTTTTTAATATAAAACTAATAACATAAAATACTGAAAGCATATAAAACCTTATATATGGTATCGAATAAATTAAAGGTATAACTCAAACCTTAACTTTTATATGTTAATTTATCAATAGAGTTTATGCAATTATGGTGACTGTTCTATTGTTAAATATTCAGATTAGAAAATATAAAATCATGTGTACTGTATAGGCAGTTGATACAGATTGGTCATGGTTTTACTTGGTTTGCACTAAGTGTGGGAAAAAGGTCTAAAAAATCCCAAAACGCGAAGACGAGAAATTTTCTGATAAAACTAAGAAGCTTTATTCATGTGAAACATTTGATGCCAAAGTTTCATCTGTCAGTGTGAGGTAACTAAATTTTATAAATTACTAAATAACAAATTGTTTGCCAAAAACATATAATCACATGCTTACATTTAAATTATATTATATATACAAACTCCATCTTTGTGTAATGGACAACACCAGCAAGATCAAATGTTTTCTTTTTGATTCAAATGCAAAGGATATTGTTAACCAATCTGCTGATGAAACTTAAAAGGGACATACGATGAGGTATTATACACTTTATGTTCGGAGGTTTTTAATTCAAATGCAAATGATATTTTTTATGGTTAGTTATTTGTTTCTATTAGTTGAATTATTAATAAAATATTTTTGGATTTTGCATACTATGTTCGTCAGTCACATGTTATATATTTTTATCCATTTGCATCAAATAATAGAAGTATAATATATGAGTAGTTTAAATAAATACTCCTCATATTATTCAAATTTTTTATCTACATACAAATTACTATTTATCAAATATTGATATGATATTATTTTATACATGAATGATTAACTGCGTAATTATTTAAGGATATAATTGTATTGAAATTTTATGTATGACCATTATGGTTAATATTTTTATATATTATATTCATGCGGTTACTGATTAAATGGTACTTTTAAATAACGAAACATCCTAATTGTTTTTTTTTTTGGTGGGGACGAAACATCCTAATTGTTTAACCGTTACTTACAAAATCTTTTTATATATATATATATATATTGTGAAAAAGAAAACACTCTTTGTTAACATATCCATTATCGTTTTTGAATTTTGTGTTCTCTCGGAAAAATGTCTTCATGCAAAAGAATATCTGAAATTATCTTATCATCTGAAGGATGCATCATATGCATTCAAATCATTAAGAAAATTGTTAAAAGATAATGATTCAAGTGACTATAAAGCAACAATGGTCTGGGCAGACGAACATGTAAGTTCTTCAATCACTTAATTCATATATTACAATTTTTGGGTCTATAAGCGTTACATTTATTTCAGATAATTTCAAATCCTATTTCCTGCTTTGATATTTCAATTTCTTATAGGGTGATAGAATTGTTGCTACAATTATTAGGAATATAATGTCTATTAATCACAATGAATGTTTGGAGGGAAATGTTCGCAAATTTTGCATCAATGAAGTTTTTCATCATCATCTAATGCAAAATTCAATAGATATTAGATATCTATAACTGATGATACTCGGTTTTATATGACATCCCAAAAATCTGAAGATCGTATGTATTCTTTTTCAAAATTCACCGAATTAATGCCAATGTTGTTGTCTACATCATCCAAAACTGGTACGTATTCATCTTTCTTATTGTTCATATGTAATTGACAGACGTCTAACATATATGAAATACCATTTGTATAGTTGACTTGATTGGATGCATAGTAGAAGTTCGCAAATTGCCTGAACATGGAGGGATGAAATATGGGAGGGAAATTTACGATTCAGAATTTTGAGTACGTACCCATCTATACTAATTTTCTCAAACGGTAAATTACATGAGTTTGCTCACTAATCGTTATTATTTGATTGGGTTGTTATACACATATTTCCATATTTTCATAGGTGTGTTGATATCAAATGTGTCGCATTTGGTAACAATGCTGTCAAGTTTGAAGAGCTCTGGCTAACAAAACCTAGAGACAAAGTAATCATATGTGTGTTAAGATTTTGGGAGGTTGGACCAAATAGAGGTAATCTGAATTTAAATTTTTAGTGTTTACTGCGATTGTATAATGCATAAGGGCTAAATTAAAATTTTTATATTGCAGATGACATATGTATTTTTCCTAATGACAACTTCTTGGAAATTAAATTTGATCCCTGATTCCAGAAGTTGAGAATTTACATATCATGTAAGTAGAAGAAAATATGCACTTTTTTATTTTTTTTCATTTATGAGAAATATTTTGTTAGATATTGTTTAATAATAAATATTTTTTTTAAATTATTTCAGGTTTGACTACAGAAATGATTTTAATAATGTTGAAGATGAGTATCGTGGGTGGGTCATGCTGTTTTATGAGAATAGTCGATTGTTATAAACTGTTTGTTTTTTATGTCATATTTATTTCTATTGGTCGGTGAACTTAGACTTATGAAACTATGTCGAATGTTACTGTTATTTTTAAAATGATCTTAAAGTAACTAACACACATAAGAATGAACTTTTATTTGTTATAAAATGACTGGTCTAATAAGTAACTTTTAGTTGTAATATATTACAAAATATTATTACATAACTGAACATTTACTTATAATACATTGATATACTTTATAATTATAGAAAGCCATTTAAATAATATTATGTAAGAGATATATAAATTTTGTGTTCATCCATTTCTGTTGAATATATATGGATATAAACCAAAAGTATATATATAATCTATTTACTTATTCAAATTTTAAAAAATATTCTATTACTTTAAATAATAAGCAATCTATATATTTGAAAACATCTTATTTGGGAAGTTGTGATATTTCGGTCAAATGGTAGTTAATATTTTTATTACAGAATACTTTTGGGAAATATTAAACACACAGAACAACATGAATGGTAACCCTCTATTTATTATATAAATAAACAGCATAAGAGAATTTTCATCAAGTTATCGATAATACAACTGATATTCTGATATGATTTATCACAGATGTATAAAAAATATCGTTAAGACGAAGAACAAAATATATTTGTCAGTTCTCAGTATTTTTTATGCATCTGCGACGAATGAGAAGATCTTCAAAGGGAAAGAAATTTCCCCGGTGGATACATGGATACATGCAAAAGTGGAAGCAGAAAGTTGGAGAGTTGCGAACCAACCTGAGGACAGCGACGACGCTCAAGTTGAGGAAGTAGCCCTTCCACCGGACACCATTGCGATACCCGAAGTACCGCAAACCCCAATATGCTGGATTGACGCCTCTTGGATCAATCGCGAACAGGTTAGCGGCCTCGGATGGAGCTTTGTGGATGACGGAGGAAATGAACTTTTTCGACTACAAGGATGCCGTAGAAGCCTCTCGGCCCTCCATGCCGAGATGGATTGCCTCCTGTGGGCTATGTCCTGTTTGAGAGAGAGATGGGTACTTTCGGTTCACTTTCAAACCGACTGTTCGGATCTGGTGCGTATGACTAAGTTTCCAGCTGATTGGCCGTCTTTTAATGCAGAGCTAGATACCTTCCGCCTTTTTCAAGAGAGCTTTTCAGAGTGCACTTTATCTCATATTCCAAGGGATCTAAATGTCCGGGCGGATAGTCTTGCGAAAGAAGCTCGAGCAAGAGGCGCTTTTCCCAAATCGATCATAACGAGCTAATCGATGGTGGTCCACGGATCACTAATACGACGGGCCAAATGTGATTGTAATAGATGGGTAGTGGAAAAAAAAAAATAAGGTTTGAAAATCAAAATGTGTAATAAATATAAATATATTAACTGGAAGTCAAACTGTTTATCTATATCGTTTTCCCTTAGTTAGCGCTAATTTTTATTTTTGTTTTCATTTGCATTTATATGTGAACATTCAATTAGTGTGAAAATTTAAAGCTACCCACTAATTTGAAGTTATGTTAAAAGGTTTTACCTGTTCTAAGAAGAGGAAAAGTAAAAGTTATGAAAAAATCTATAAAGCTTCAAAAGTTTAACGAAATATATGGTAGGTAATTAGATTTTGTTAATATATTTTAATCAATTATACAGTATAATTATCCCTATTAAGTAGTTTAATGGTTCATCACCTTTCCAACTGACAAAGCATATTCTCTTATATTTATGTTTGATATTTTTTTCGCTTTTCGATATCAAAAAATAAATTGATATCACTACTTAAGTAAAACAATGTACCTATATATTTGGTAACTGTTTATATTTTCTATTTTCAATTGAAACAACTATTGTGTTAAATGAACAATATTAATTAGATTTGGTTCATCATATTTATAACTACCCAAGTTAATGGTGTCATATATTTATTTGCAACTTTTCCCACTTATTTTTATAGGTGGTTTTATTAGGATATATTCGTATACAGTAAACAAACATTTCTTAACTGGTTTGGTATGGTAGTTTAAAAACCCTAGATAATACTAACTATATATAGGTATCAGACTGTGGATGAATGTTTATCATATTACTTCTTAATACAGTCCATTTAGCTCCATCGTTGGTTTTGAAAACTAACATGCCAGGTTTTTAGATTTTCTCGATATATTGAGTTTTAATAATTAAGGTTTACATTAACATATGTTTTCTTTTTGTACAAGAAATGATGGGTTACCATCTTCCTTTATCTCTTGGTGAAACGGACGTCAGACGCGGTAAAGTCATTACGAAAAGCAAATTTATGGCTTGGATGGAATATAACCAGAAGTACGAAAATGGTCGAAACGTTCTATACACTGAAGTTCCTACCAAATTTGTGTGGAATGCCAGACTTAAAGAATAGAGACTTATAAAACGTGGTGTGGTAAATCCGGGGTACTGAAGAAATGTTCCATTGAAGATTCCAAACTTTTTTACTTGTGGTTATTGTTGTACATCATAAGAGGTCCTACATCCTATGATGATCTTAAGACTGTTGATAGTGTTACTCAAACCACATTCAGAGAAGCTTGTCTTGCTAGAGCATTTGTCCCATTTGAAGATCAATGATTTCTTTATCTTTTTAAGTATTCAGTATTAAGTTTATTTATAATTATTTTTATTTTTCATAACATTTTGGCTTTTATGTGTAGCCAAAATAATCAATAACGATGTGCTTTTTACGAAAAGTGAAATGAAATAAAGCTTTTTAATATTTCATATTATTTGCCCTTATATTCAAATTATTAACTAAATATTAGAGAATTACTTGGTACAAA
Organism: Eutrema salsugineum; assembly: GCF_000478725.1. NCBI lineage: Eukaryota > Viridiplantae > Streptophyta > Magnoliopsida > Brassicales > Brassicaceae > Eutrema > Eutrema salsugineum. The sequence goes on along the minus strand of NW_006256547.1, from coordinate 8,737,315 downwards.
AGTTTAACTATATGACACCTTTTCAAATTACAACATACGGATAATTTCATTGTAATTGTATACGGATAACAACAATCCTTATAGCTTTAATGGGCCGTCATATATATATATATATAATATAGTATGTAATATAGTATGTAGGGTTTGTATTAGCAAATCCAGTTCATTATTCGTCTAAGTATCATCTATGTCTGTTTATATAGTATAAAGCATGGGCCGATTGTTTAGTAGTAAACGCAAATTATATAATTTGCCCCATACAATATTGTACGAATATATATTTGATAAACCTATAAAGCTATAGGTAGTTATATAACAAATTCATTATATTGTTGTAACATTTATGATAAACTGTCATTCTATATTTATTTCGGATGTTTTCTTTATGCAATAACTCATCGATACTTAATGTAAACATAGAATATTTTCATCAATACTATTAAGATATGTGTACAACTATAATGGAATATTTTTATATATTAATAGCATTAAATGTAATAAGTGTTTAAAGAACATATATCTAAGTATTTATTCGTACGATATTTAACAATACCATATGAATTCCAAATTATGTTCTACTGTTCTTTAGTGATTTTTTTGAATTTCTTTAAATATTCGAGGCGTTGTTATAATAATATTCATTTTACTATCCTGAGTATCTTACTTATATTTGCTAAATCCTACATTATCGGAGATTAAAAATTGTTCACCCCTATTTAAGTAATATTTCAGAAGGTATACAGTAAAGTTGCTAATTACTATTGTTTGATATTATGTTTGGCCACGACTACATTTCAGATTTGAACACTCATACCTCAGACTAGAAGATTCGAGTTAAGATCGTTTGTAAGTGGAAGGAATGGATTCAACATGACGGTGTTACTCTAATGCTTATTTTGTCTGATCCAAAGGTTACTTCAATATAATATCTTACTATATGAATGTATTGTTTTGTTGCTTATACTACTGAATTAATATTATATTGCTCATAAAACTTATTATTTGTATTGTGAGAGGGACATACTATAGAAGCAAGAGTGAACAAAAAATTCATTAATCATTTTGATTGTTTGCTGGTTGAAAATCAATGGTATGATATTGAAGATTTTGGAGTAATTCTTAGCCGTGAAGACAATTCAACAACAACGAGTATTCATATAATGTTATTTATTATGTCTACAGTCGTCACAAAATTGAGAAATTTTCAAGTTAGTTCCCCTCCGTCTAATTTTGAATCCATTCAACTCAATATGATTATGTATGTGAATTTTTTATTTAATTTGCAGCTATCCAAACAAGCTTGATGGGAAGACTATGTATTTTTTTAGGCTAAAATTAGAATTTTAATATTTAGATTCTGTATTTTTCTGTTTTATGGTAACTTATTATGCTATAATTCCTTGATATAATGATTTCTGATTGATTCTCTTTTGTGTTATCCGTATTATTTTTAAAATCAAATGATCACATGCATATAATTATAATTTATGTTAAATTAATATAGTGTACGTTAACGTATATACAACATGTCTTGATAAGTACACTACAAAGCGTATGCATGCTACGGAATAAACAGTCATAATGTCAGTTTTTTAACTTCTCAATACTAATGATTATCGTTTCGGTAATCGATTGAAGTTGCATGCAACGAAACCATATAATAAATTGAATAAATATGATATATAATCCGATGGTGATAATAACCAGTGATTAGAAGTATAGATATGCATTAATTTTTTATATATATGGGATATTTTTTGATAATATAGAAATCTATAATTTATTTGTGAATTATGTTTGTTGTTGTTTAACTATAACAACTTCGTCTGTTCTTTCAATTTATTAATTACTAAAAAAAGTTATAGACATATTCTGTAACTGATGCTACATAGATATGTGAGATGCTAGACACTTTGTTTTTCTCTATGGTAATCATTACACTAAATATTAATGCATTTTATATTTCAGTTTAAGATAACAAATATAATAAATGAATCGTTGCCATTTAAGATAATTTTATATTGTTAGGTGTGAAACAGTTATTATATAAGATAGAAACTAAAAACGGTAATCATAAACTACTTTCACTACTAACATAGGAAAACGAACTAAGTCTTATTTTAATTCAGTTATCGGAGTGATTTTTATTGCCTATATTCAGTGTATAACCAATAGTTATACAATCTACTTTAATGTATTAAATGTGAATTAAAATAAATTTTCGATTAAATGAAATATAAATTATATATCATGTAAACTACTCTCAGTTTTAACATAGGAAAACGAATATTTAAGCATATATTTTGGAATGTGAATATCAAAAAAATAATTGTCATGAATTAATACAATATAGAAAAGTATGTTGCATTCAATATATATATAAACATAATTAGTTGCTACGATAGGTGTAATCATTATTTTTTTTATTAATGTTGATATGCAAATATCGACAAGGGACAAAACAGTACTTTTTAGATCGGAAACTCGGTTTTTATTGGATTGAATCAAGCAAAATACAACTGAGTTCGGTTTCAGATAAATAATAACGAACTAAGACTTAAGACGACTAAGAAACTAGCGTATTGAGCTCTCAGTCTTTAAGTCTTCTTGGGAATATCCTCTGTTCTCTGATGTCGATTCATCTCCCTTTATATATATCTCCTAAGTCGGTCCTCGAGCACGCCTTAGACGATATGGGACCGAGAGGAGTTTCCTTTTCTCTCAGTTCCTTTCCTTTTCTCTCCAAAGTTTTCTTTTTTCCATCAGGAAACTTTCCTGTTTTGACCGAGCTCAGGGAAACCCTCTATTCCTTCGAGAGGTTTCTCACCGACCTTGGCCTAATGGGCCGTATTCGACCAGCCTCCGCTCGGCCCATCTTTTCTCGGTACGTTCCTTCGTAAACCGGGCTTATGGTTTGCTGATCTCGGTTTGTACCGGAGAAAACCGGGGTGCGGTTTTCACCTCCAACAGTTAGCCCCCCCCCCTCAGTTCGGTGAAAGGAGGTGACTTTCAGTCGAACTTATTTCTTCGGTTATTGAATCACAAACCGAGCTCGGTAACTGCTGTCGATTCACATTTCCGGACGTTTCGCGCCCGTCTTCAATGAGGCGCGTGAATTACGGGATTCTTGCGAAAATCGAGGAACCCACGATTCCCACTGTGTATAAAGGGAAAACTTCTTCTCGCATTCATTATTCTCGCCTCAAGCATATATAAGGTACGCTGCTCTCCCTTCTCTCTAGATTTCATTTCGCTCTCTAGTTTTTGTTCTTAGTTTTCTCTCGTTTCTTCAACGCTCGCCGCCGCGAACCCTTGATTTTTCCGAGCTATCTTCAAACTTTCCGTTCGATCTTCAAACTTTCCGATCAATCTTCAATCTTTTCCGGTTGATTTTCAAGCTGTTCTTCATTCTTCTTAGGTCTCCTTTAAATCTGTTCTTCCGAACTCAAAATGTCTTCCAGTTCTTCCATTAACTCATCTTCCAATCAAATCCTTCCGGAAGATCGACGCGAATCCTCTGAACCGAGCTCCTCCTCTTCGAATCCTCACCAATCGAACTCGTCTCAAGAAGAAAGCAACCCTCCACAGTTAGTTCGTAAAAACTCCAAGTCAGTGGAAGCGAGCAGTAGCCGTGCTAGACCCAGAGTCGAGGCTACCGAACGGTTGACAGCAGAAACTCGCGAAACAGGAGCTCGCGTTGGACCGAACGCTGGCAGTATCGACCACGAGATCGAGGAGGTCGAAGAACCTGAAGGAGAGGGTCAGGAAGCTGACGCCAATGAAGCAGAAATCGCCGAGGACAACCTTGAAGCGGTGAACCATGCTTCACCGCCTCTTCCGAGACGAAGGGTCGTTCGCCCCAACAACGTACCATCCTCCTCGGTTGCGTCAGGCGCTATCCGGGCCGTGCTCGAGGAAAATGGGCTCTTGGACCAGATTGCCTTCATAATCCTCAGGCTAGGGATCGACCGTGGGACGTGCCCGAAGGCTTTCTCTGCGTCTATCTACCTTATTTCACGCAATGCGGGCTCACACTTCCAATCCCCTCTCGTCTTCTCGGGTATTGTAATCGTCGTGGAGTAGCTCTCTCACAGGTGATGCCAGCCTCAGTAACGAACTACGTGGGGTTTGTTACTTTGTGCGACGAACTCGGCCAACTTCCTTCCAGTCGATTGTTCGAGGATCTTTTCTCGGTGAACATCCACAAGTCCAAGGAATGGTTCTTCGCCGCTAATGCTAAGCCGAAGAAGAACATAGTGACCGGTCCCAAACCCAGTAAATTCAATGACTGGGAATCTTTATACTTTTTCCTCGAGATGAACGATCTCACTGTCAGCAACTCTGACATCCCAACTCAATCGGAGTGGAAGATTCCGATTGGTAGCTCTAGACGAACTTGTACTTTATTAAGTTTTCACTTTTGTATTTGACTAACTCTTTCTCGGTTCTTCGCAGGTCGTCATCTCCCAAGTCTCATCCTCAATTCCGGGCTCACCTCCGAATTCGAAGCAGCTTTCAGCGAAGCCGGCAAGCGTCGCTGGCCTGAAGTTTGGGAGGAAATTCTTGATCGTCGAGCTAAGAAAGCAGGTTTGTCTCTTAGAGTTCCTTCTTTTTACTTCTTTGATTTTGAATTTATCCCGAACTCCTCCTTGACATATTTTCCTTTCAGGTTCCGTCCGAGAACCAAAACCGCGCAAGCCAAAAGCTCGAGCTAACAAGCCCCGAGCTGCTCCAAGACGCAAAGCTCCAAAACCACAGGTTAAACGAACTCGCACTGCTAGGATGCTTTCCTTGGATGAGATCCCAACTCTCTTTGACGAGGAGGAACCGGATGTGGCTGATCCGACCCCAGTCCTTGCTACCGAAGGGACCAATGAGCAGCCGGAAGATTTGCCACCTGCTGCGAACTCACCTGACCAAGCCGGTCAGAAGAGAGTGAAGAAGAAGAAGTCTTCGAAGAAGACTAAGAAGACGGGAGATTCTTCTCGGGTGCAAGATGTACCCCCCGAGCTCGATCCACCGGCGGCTGTGGCGTCGGACCTCACTCTTTCTCAAGACCGAGGTGAAGCTTCTCATTCCCGTAAGAGGCAAACTAGGGATCATGTTGAGGGTTCTCCAGAGCCCGAGCCGGCTAAGAGGGCCCGAGTCTGTTTTGATTATGACGAGGAGACTCCTTTCGAGGAGAACATAGATGCTTGCGCCGAGCTCTATCACAAGATCTCATCAGAGGTCCCAAGTCTTCCTTCAGTCCCCGAGCTCCGGTTCCCGAACATGTACAAGGGAATTGCCCGTACAACTACTGTGGTAATTTCTTGATTTCATTTCTCTATCCAACAATTTTCCAAGTGCGAGTTCTGATTAGATTTTCTTTTACGCAGCTCGCCAGCCAGACCAACAATCTGGTTGCCGCGTACGAGGTAGCTCTTTTTGATGAGCAAGTAAGGGTCTCCGAGCTCGAGGAAAGAGTCGCCAAAGCTGAGGAGCGCCTCGCCACCGAGCTACAAATCAACGAGACTCTCCACTCTTCGGTTGATTTGCTGAAGCAAGAGAGTGCTGAGCTAAAGGCGGTGAAACAAGAGCTGACCGAGGCCCAGAAAATACTTGCTCGGGAGTTTGAGAAAGACAAGGATCGGCTGCAAGAGTTGGTGGCTCACTGGAAGAACCGAGCCAGGAGCGTTCACGCGACGGCTTGCGAACGCCTGGAGAAGGTCATCCGGAGTTTGGATGATGCTGACAGGGCTCGGAAGCCGTACTTAGTTGTCAACCAGCTTACGGGAGTGCTCGAATTCATCAAACAGCTAAAGAAGAAGGGCTTATACGAGGTCCCGGTCGAGATGGTAGTTGACATCCAGGCAAAGCACGATAAGGCGTTGCAAGAGTTCCGCTCGATCGATGCTTGCGTTCTCACGGAGGAGGACAAACGGATGTCTCCCTTCCCGGAAGAGGATGATGCGCCGGCTGTTAAGGTGACCCAAAGCGCTCAGGATCCAGTGGTAGGCGAGCAGTTCGGCTCAAACGAAGACATACTCAATGCTACTTCGAAGACCGCCTAATCTTTTTCTCTTTTTTTTTTATTTTCGAACTCATTGCCCTTTCATGGGCTATTCTGCTTGTAATACTTTATTCCCTTGGTGGGCTTTTGAACTTATTTGCCCCTCGGGGGGGGGGGGGGCTTTTAATTTACATGCTTGTTCCCTTTCTTTCGTGTCTTGATGACTTGGGAAAAATCTTTAAGTAATAGGTCGGCAATTTATCTTTAATTTTGACTTTATTTTTTCGGTAATGTCTTGCGATTAGTGCTCAAGTACTAGATCGGCATATAGTAGGTTCGAACATAAATTTTATCTTTTGATGGCGAATTACGATAATTCGGCTTACGTTTTGCGAGTGTTGTGAACTCGGCTTATGATGCGAATCTGAGGAGTTCGGCTTATTGTGCGAACGTTTAAGCTCGGCCTAGGGAACCCAAGTGAATCATTTCGTACTGGAAGAGTGAACTAGTTCGAACTCCTGTAAACGCACGAAACGAGTTCAAGGTTTTTCTAAGTCGAACCTAAGTATGCGAGATGTGCTCGGCTTATTGTTCTTGGTGACTTAGAAATTCAATTGCGGGACTGGGCCCGGCTTTTGAAATGTGGCTTAACCACGACACCATGTGGGTGCTTGCGAGACGGATCTCGGCTTTTAAGTTTGCATTCATGTGGAATGCTATCGAACAACTGGCCAGGAAGTCGATGTAGAAACAAGGAGTTCGGTCCCTTGTGATTTCCGAACTAAAACTTAGACATATTTGACTTAATAAAATTTTATTGATGTTATAGCTGGACTCGGTAACGAGCTGCCTACGTACCCTTTGAAGGGATCAAGCCATTCGTAGTTCTAAGTACAAAAGTGTTTTTTGCTCCGACTAAGTAGTTCGGAGGCTTTTTTTTTTTTTTTTTTTTTTTTTTTTTTTTTTTTGATCGGAACGAACTAGTAGTAGTATCATTTAAGATACATTGAGTTCCAAGATCGCGGGATCGGAGTCCTGTCTAACTTCATAAGTTGATAAACACCGGGTTTAACGACTTTCATAACCTGATACGGTCCTTCCCAATTCGCGCCAAGTTTTCCTGCGTTCTTCTCTTCTGTGTTTTGATAGACTTTGCGAAGTACGAGGTCGCCATCTTCAAAGTGACGGCCCTTAACTTTTTTGTTGTAGTAGCGAGCTGCAAGCTGTTGGTAGTTCTGTATCCGGAGCAATGCTCGTTCGCGATGTTCTTCGACTAAGTCGAGTGCGTCGATCATCATGTTGTTATTCGCGTCGGGTTGCTGGGTAAGCATAGTTCGGCGAATACTTGGGACGTTGAGTTCGGCTGGACACATAGCTTCTGCGCCATATGCAAGGAAGAATGGTGATTGACCTGTTGAACGTCATGGTGTAGTTCGGTGAGACCACAAGACGCCGTCAAGTTCGTCCGCCCAGGTTCCCTTAGCGGTATCGAGTCGTTTCTTTAGTCCGTCAATGATGGTCTTGTTTGTGGCTTCGGCTTGTCCGTTTCCTTGCGGGTACGGCGGGGTAGAGAAACTTAGTCGGATTTTCCACTTGGCGCAAAAATCTTGGAAAATGATCGAAGTGAACTGGGTTCCGTTGTCCGTAACGATCTCGTACGGGACTCCGTGTCGGCAGATGATGAACTTCCAGACGAACTTCTTGACATCAATTCCATGGATCTCGGGGTATGCTTTGGCTTCGACCCATTTGGTGAAGTAATCCGTGACGACCAGAACATACTGCTTTTGGGTTGTAGATCGGCGAAAGGGACTGATGATGTCCATTGCCCAGCGCATGAAAGGATATGGTGCGGTCGAGGTCATCAGGAGCTCGGTAGGAAGATTGATCATCGGACCATGACGTTGGCACTTCTCGCAGCGTGCCGTATACTTCTCGCAATCAGAGAGCATAGTGGGCCAATAATAGCCAGCTTTTTTGATCTTGAATGCCAAAGACCGAGCTCCGGAGTGATTGCCTCCTTCTCCTTCGTGAACCTTCTGCATTACTTCCATGATGTCGTTGCCGTGAACACAAGTCAAAAGTACACCGGAAGCATCCCATCTGAGAAGAGTACCTTTAATGACCACATATCGAGCTGCGCGAGCCTTAAGGCGCCGAGCTGCCCATTTATCCACATGAACTGTTCCGTCTCCGATGTATCCCACGATTTCTAAGGTCCAATCTTCGGGTACGTCCTCGCCTTCGGCTTCGATATCGATTGGAACGTGTTGTCCTTCAGATTCGTCTTCGGGATCGGATTCATTACCATTGAGCTCGTCCGTATCGTTGTCGTGATCGGGAATGACCTCTTTGGGTTTCGTCTTCCGGGTGAGTGGTGGGGCGAGATTGGGTTGGTTTTTGTAGTCACGTCGTCTTGTAATGATGTTGCAGTTCGGAGCGGGCTCGATACTTGGTCGCTCAATTGCCGCAATTGGGATGGTTCGCCGAAGGTCAGGATCGGAATTAGTCGCGAGAGCGGCTAAGGCGTCGGCGGTTGCATTCTCATCTCGAGGTATCTTTGTAAGCTCGAAGGTAGAGAACTCCGAAGCGACATCCTTAAGGACTTTGAGGTATGCGTCCATGCGGTCGTTCTTGGCCTCGTATTCGCCGTGAAACTGGTTAGCCACGAGTTGAGAGTCGCAGAAGGCGTGTACGTGCTCGGCGCCGATGCCTTTGGCGAGTCGTAGTCCGGCAATCAATGCTTCGTACTCGGCTTCGTTGTTGGATGCTGGGAAGCCGAGACGAAACGACTGCTCGATAACTTCTCCTTCGGGTGATTTTAGACGAATTCCGACTCCGGATCCTTTATGGGACGATGAACCATCGGCGTGAAGAATCCAGGGTTGTACGACCGGCTTATCTTCGACGAGCTCCGGTGGGAGTTCGACCAAGAAATCTGCTAGGACTTGAGACTTCGTTGCTGTTCTGCCGCGGTATTCGATGTCATATTCACTGAGTTCGATAGCCCACTTAGCGAGTCGTCCGGACTGACTTGGGCTATGAAGGAAAGTACGAAGAGGGTAATCGGTTAGGACCACGATCGCGTGAGACTGGAAGTACGGGCGTAGCTTCCGTGCTGAAATGACCACGGCAAAGGCGAATTTCTCCAAAGTCGGATAGCGATACTCCGATCCATCAAGGGACTTGCTTGTGTAGAAAATTGGCTTCTGTTCGCCGCGATCTTCTCGAACGAGAACACTGCTGACTGCGAATTCTGAAATCGCGATGTAAAGATAATGTGTCTCGCCGGTTTCTGGTTTGGATAAAACTGGAGGAGTGGACAAGTATTTCTTTAGCTCGGCGAAGGCTTCCTCACACTTCTCATTCCATTCGAGATGCTTGTTACCGCGAAAAAGTTGGTAGAAAGGTAAGCACTTATCCGTCGATCTGGATATGAATCGATTAAGTGCTGCGATCCGTCCGGTAAGTCGCTGAACTTCACGTTTGGTTGTTGGTGACGGAAGCTCGAGAATAGCGGCGATCTGCTTTGGATTAGCTTCAATGCCTTGCCGTGTAACAATGTATCCGAGGAACTCTCCGGATGTCACGCCGAACGTACACTTAGTTGGATTTAGCTTCATACCATACTGATCCAAGATATCAAAACATGTGCGAAGATGGCCGACGTGATCGGAGGCGACGAGTGACTTTACGAGCATATCATCGATGTAAACTTCCATAGTTTGCCCGAGCTGACTCACGGACATCCGGTTTACCAGTCGTTGATACGTTGCTCCAGCATTTTTCAGGCCAAAGGGCATGACCTTGTAGCAGTATATGCCACGATCCGTGGTGAACGATGTCTTCTCCCGATCTTGCGGGTGCATTAGAATCTGATTGTACCCGGAGAACGCGTCCATAAACGAGAGTAGTTCGTTCCCGGCAGTTGCTTCCACGAGGCGATCGATATGAGGTAACGGAAAGCTATCTTTCGGACACGCCTTATTGAGGTCGGTAAAATCGACGCAGATCCTCCATTTACCATTCTTCTTGTTTACGACCACGGGGTTTGCTAACCAATCTGGGTATTTGACTTCGGTGATGGATCCGGCTTTGAGTAAACGCTCGACCTCATTGTTCACGGCTTGTGCTTTCTCTGGTCCGAGCTTTCGGCGTTTCTGCTTGATTGGCTTATACGTTGGATCAATGTTGAGCTCGTGACACGCGATATGTGGATCAATCCCGGGCATATCTTCTGCCGACCAAGCGAAGGTCGATGAATGCTGTTTCAGAAAGTGAATGAGTGGCTCGCGGATGACTGGGTCGAGCTCGGCGCCGATTCCGACTTGACGTTCTGGCCTTAGTTCGTCGATGCAAACTTGAACGATCGACTCCTGTTTAGGTTTTGTATTCTAGACGATGAGCTTGTCAGTCGGTCCTAACGACTTGGTTGGCCGAATGAAGTCTGCACTCGTTTATGTAGCACGATCGAGCAACGGCTTGGTTTCCTCGGAGAGTGTAAACACCGTCGGGAGTCGGGAACTTTAGGCATTGATGGTACGTCGAGGCGACTGCTTTCATTGCGTGTAGCCAAGGTGTTCCGAGAATAGCGTTGTAGATCGCCGGTTTTTCAAGGATAAGGAACTGGATAATCTTTGCGACTCCGCCGACGTAGATCGGAATGTTGACCATGCCGACCGTCATACAACGTTCTCCATCGAATCCGGTAAGTGGTTCGATAAACGGTTCAATCCTATCTGATGCCAACTCGAGTTGGTCAAGTGCTTCCTTGAAGATAACGTTAACCGAGCTGCCCGTATCGACCAGAATGCGGCTAACTTCGACGTCGTCGAGGAGCAGCTCGACAACGAGAGCGTCATTATGTGGTTTATGCAGCCCGATTGTATCGGCCTCGGTAAATACCAAGGGCGTTCCCTTCGGCGGATCATGCGGGGCTTTGGGCGCGCTGGCGGCCTGTCTGCTGTACTCTTTGATGGCTCGGACCGAATAACTGCAAGCTTCGATGGACCCCATTATCATGTTGATGCGTTTCCGCGCCTTAGGAGCGTGATTCTCTGGCGCTCGGTCATCACGATTCCATTTCTGTTGCTCGGGCAAAACAGGTGGATTCGGTGGTGGCGGTGGTAGTGTCGGTAAAGCCGGTGGAGTTGGTGGATCTTTGGCGAGTGCTTTCTCAAGCTATTCATTGTTTGGTTGAGGCATATGTGAACGACGGAGATCGTCAATTGAAAGTTGCCCGCCGCTCTTAGACACGTTCGAACGTCGGAGATCATCGACCGAGATTGGTTCCTTTCGATATAGGCCGAGTAGGTATTCTCGCAGATGTCTGCATTCTTCGTGACGAGAACCAGTCGAGGGCTACTCCTCCCAGACTTTCCACAAACAGTTGGCACTGAACCGCGTCTCTTTCTTCGGCGGACTTGAATTGGTATCGGTTCATGCAGATGCCGAACGATGTCAAAAAGTGTTGGGGGTCAGAGTTGCCTTCGTAGATTTTTATCTTTAGTTTCTCCATGTGTTTGACCGGCGTCCCTGCTACGCGCGGTGTGAAGGGTGTCTTCTGCGTCTCCTGAATGACGCGCTCGATTTCTGGAGCCGCGCTCGTGGCTTGGTGTATTTTTGAGGTGATATCGCGAAGCTGTGCCTTCATTGCTTCGAACTCGGCGTCTCGGCTTAAATCCGACGCTGGTGCATTCGCTGACCCGACTACGGCAGACCTCATAGTTCCGGCTGGATCTCCGTCAGTATTAAGATCGTCTATGATGTTCCGAACTCGAAGAGGAGTTCGTGCTTGACTGAGCTCGGCGATCTGTGCCGCCATCTGACTGAAGCGCTCCTCGCTTCTTTTGTTGATGGCCTCAAACTGGGCATTGAACACTTGGAGCAGTAGTTCGGTTCCATAACCTCCTACGGCTGCGGGGGTTTGGCCGGCTACAGTTCCAGTGCTTTCTCCAGGAGTTCCTCCTCCTTGTTCTGTTGGGGCGTTAGCGTTGTCTCCACCGAGAGGGTTTCCTTCTTTGTGAATGTTGGCTTGGTCTGCCATCGCTGATTCAATCTTTCCGAAGTCCGATCTAAAACTTGAGTAATCTGTTTAAGTGCCCCTACCTGGCGCGCCAATTGTCTATATTTGCATATCAACAATTAACAAGAAAACCAAACCTGTGCTGAAATTAATTCGAAGAAGTGCTCCTTTTCATTTTTGACGACGGTTCCATTTTCTTTGTATTCTATTTATACAATTGTGAACATAATTCATTATAATTTCGTCATTTTCAGAGACTATTGCTAAACAAAACAAAAAATTATCAAAACACGAACTTCTCGAATTATGTCTTATCATGACTTAGTTAGTCAGCTCACACCATGGGAAGAAAATTCGGTGATACATGTAGTTATTTACAAGAAATGGATTGAGAAAGACAGCAGTGTTCGGGATCATGTTGAATTCATATTTGCCGACGAAGAGGTAAATACGTTAATATTTTATGCTAGAAGAATTTTTGGTGATGTCCGTAAAATTTTTTGCCCTAATAGTTTTTGAATTTTACAATCTGTTGTTTTATAGGGCTGTAAAATTCATGCGTCTGCTCATAATTGGATCCATGAATATTTCAAGAATGAATGTCACGATGGAGAATAGTTTGAAATTCGAAATTTTATGGTCAGATCTTCAGATTGGAACAATTAGAACGAACGCCCAACTAAACATCCTTACAATATCGTTCTTACTAGAGATACCACGCTTGGCTTTATACGAGAGCCGATATCTAATTGGTATTTCTTAAATTTAATCAGATTCAAAGATATTGTGAAGAGAAAAGTGGATCATGTGTTTCCTATTGGTAATATTTTATTTTCCTTATTGATTTATTTAATTTAATTGTTCTTAATAATATTTAGTCTATTATTAGTTAGGGAATCATAATGTTATTTTAACTTCCATTTTTTTTTAAATAGACTTGGTTGGTGTGATCGCTTTTGTTGGTGAAATATCCATGGGCAATGACTTTGACTCTATTTCAAGAATCCAGCCAAAGAATTTTTTTGAATTTCATATAAGAGATCTCGAGTAAATGTATTTGTATATGTTATGCAAATTCATTTTTTATAAGTATTATTCATTGTTGTTATGTTTTCTTTTATATTTAGGGATGTTGTTATCAAATGTTTTGTGTTTGATAACTGCGCAATTTGTTTCGATAATTCCTGAAAATCGAGAAAGACTGATCACATTTTTGTTCTGTTAACTGAGTGGAGACTTGGTGTCTATAAAAGTTAGATACCCCATGTATATTATTATTGAATTTGGTATCTGAAATTCTACCAAAGTATATAACGGTGTCAAATGCTACAATTATATTTTTTTTCGTAGGTGAACACATTGTCAGAAACGGAGGAGGTCAGTCTCGATTTCTTTTCAACCCAGAAAATTCTTAAGTTCAAGAGTTTGCGTACATGTAAGCCGTGTTATCTTTATTGTTAAATGAAATCATAATTTATAGTTGCTAACTATTCATATTTATATAAATATGTTCGTTCTGGCCGACAAGAAATCAAATATCAAACCAGGAAATTAAGATGTCCAGATGAAACCGGTCTAAATTATAACACATTTTCGTTCAAAGGAGATATGTCCTCCTATTTACATTTATGTAATGAATATAATCTTGAACTTATTAATTTTTGTTTTGTTTTTTACAATGGTTGTTTATGTATTTCCGCAAACATATTTTATTTTCATATCTAAATGACTATCTGCTTAGATATTTATCAATGATCGTTAATAAATTATAACGAATCGTGTGATAGAAATATGTAAATTAAGTTATTAACTAGATTAATTTTATCATTATTAGATATATGTTATTATATAAAAGAATATTATCTTGTATTTGCCAAAAAAAGACATACTTTGTCAACACTTAAATTTGCAATTTTCTTAACAATTCGATTTTTTGGGCCATTGCAATGATTTACACTCTATAATTGCTAAGGTGGTGGGCTTTGATTGTGTATCATTTTTAAAATTGTGAACGAATTTGACCCATTTATATATACATTTTCATTTATATTTAATTAATTCATCAGTTTATTGGACATACCATTATTTTGCTCTATATAATTGATAAAGTTTTGGGCTTTCATTATAATATAACAAAGAGTTGGTCAAAAATGTGATGGGCTTTGATTACTTAACATCTGTAAAACTGTCAACAATTATGCTTTCTATACGATAGATTTACTTTAATAAATTTGCATTTTAATTTGCTATATTAAAATCTAAATATCCATATCATAAATATCACACGTATCGATGTATATAATCCACATATCATTCCGTCCATAACATACAACTCTATACAATGAACTAAATATTATTACCATATAACTTAATATTTTTGGTTATATTTTTATGGTAATAATGTTCATTGAGAACTTTGCATTGTATTATATATAACGATGAAATCCCGTTCATTACGATGTGGTCAAACGTAACTTTTTTGTTTTCGGCAAAACAATTTCATTATATAAAATACGGTTACAAAAACAATATACAAAATATTGATTACAAAGTCAATATACAAAACTTCCGGAAGACAAATTATTACATATGCAAATATATGCGCCATATATTAAGAATGACATAACATGAAAAGTGAAATTGACGATGCTTTACAAAGTAAAGTCTTAATCGCTAATGGATGATTAAGTCCATTATTTTTCTTTTCCGTATTCTTTCTTTTTTCGATGAAAATTGTGTGTTTGGTTAGTAACTCTTGACTAAACCTTGTAATTATACACAACATCATAAAACCCAATGCTTCCGTTGTATGAAGTTTTGTTTCTACAATTGGATACCAAGGCTTCCGTATCCAAATCCTTCTATCAGGGTTTAGCTTTGACTTTGTCTCTTTGTTGAATGACTTTGCTTTTCTCCGCTTTGAGTTCAACATCTGAAATCGTTTTTCACCAATGACTTTGGTTTAATTTCCTCTTGCTTTCTATAAATTCTGCATATACATATATTGAAGATTCCAAAAAGTCTTCTCCCCCATAATTGTTGTCGAAGTGAAAGTTTCTGAAGCATACAAAATCTGATGGAAAGGGAATCCAGAGAAAAGAAACTTCGAGAACTGTAGTTTACTACGAAACACCACAACTCATGGGAATTCTTTGTCTCCTCTTCAAAAGTTCTTAATCGCTCACCATCATATAAGACATCCAGACAGAGAATATATATTGTCCTCAGATACAAGAGAGATCCAATAACATCGAAAATTCTCAGATCGCATATCTTCTTTTGTGAATTATCAATCAGGATTGATGATAACGAGATATAACAATAGAGGAAAATCAAAAAAGCGTTGAAAGAGATGAATTTCCAAGGTGGTTTAGGAATTTTGAATTCTTTCCACCAACCGTCAGAGATTTCACTCAATGGACTAAAACCAACAGATTGGACCCAGAACAATTGGAAATCCATCGTCGGACCAACGCTCTTCGTAAAGAAGAGAAAACAAAATTGGAAAAAACATAGAGAATCATCTCTCGCAAAAGGAATGTAAACCATGGATCTTATTCAGGAATCTAAATAACTAAAACCAGAACAGGAAAGAGTACGGCCGACGCCGGAGCCGACGTCGGCCGGAGAGAAATCACAAAAAGAAAAAAGTTGGTTGAGATCGCCTGGGAAATCGCCTTCACGAAGAGACTCAAGAGAAACGGTCAAACGTAACTTAATTTGCTTTAATTACATAAGATGTTGAGAATGAAAACAGTCAAATATAACTTGAAATTGAACAGTCTCGAATTATCCTATAAATTAAATCATCCAAGAGAAGATTTTCCAACTCAATAGAAAACAAACACATCCTCTAAACTATTCTTCTGTTCTGTAAACCAAATTTAGTGTGACTGAAAATAAAATTATTTGACAGTTCTCACTTCGACAGGAAGTATACCATCAATACTTTCTACCAAATTAAATAGAGAGTATTCGCTGTATAATTCTTGTAGAGTGAGATACAAGTAATATATAATTTTTGTAAAGCAAATTGTGTATAAAATAAAAATCATATAAGGTGGAAGTGGATATGTGTTTCTTAAACGTTTTCCTTTTAGTCGCTATTTTATACATTGCATTTTCATTTGGTTTTAATTGCAAGCATTTATTTGAAAATATAATATTTATGTTTGTCAATTGTATTTTAAATGAAATTTTGTTCTTTTAGTTTTTAAATTATAGTTTTTCAGAGATATTAGTGTTATAATCATTGTATATGTAATAAAAATATTGATTCGTTATTGGTTTTTTAAAAATATATTTTTCTTATGTTTTCTAATATAAGATTGATATATAATAATATGTTATTTACATAAATTTTACACACGAGCCTTTTCATGTGTGCACAATCTTAATGGGCTTGTCATATCAATATTATCCTCATAGAAACTCCAAACTTAATATACATTCACATATTCCATACTTTTATTTTGCATTTACTCATAATCAAAATTATTTTATAATTGTTTAGATTTTATTAAGTACTCTATTAATTAAATATATAAAATAAAAAATCACGCCCCAAAGTTGGCCATTAGGTGGAAAAATTTAACCTTTTAAAAAGAGGTTAACGTACGTACACACCCCAAAAAGAAAGAGAGTCAAATCCCATTATGTGTAACGTGATTACGTAATTGGAGGTCGAATAGGACAGTAGAGTTAGAAAAACTCAACGAAATACTGTAACATAAAACTATTTCGGGATACACCTTTAAACTGGTAGCTTCAAAGAATCCTGTTTTGTTTGTGGTTCACCATCATACACATTTACTAAAAATTACTCTTTATAACCGCTTACGGTTACGGTACAATACAACTTTGAATAAAAGTTGGAGGAGACTGACAACTCATCATTTAAGAATTAATAAAAATTAATATTTATCCCCATTATATGTATATATAAGCCACTTTTATATAAATGTATCAATTTTATTTTCATTATGTTAAAAATATTAAACAAAAAATAATATAAATTAAATTCAAATTTAAATTAAACATCATAAATGTATAAATAAAAAATTGAGATTTTAATTTCTTCTTCTCTTTTTTTTTTCTGTGTGATTTACTTATTTTATTGAACTAACAAATATAATTTGTTCACAAAACAATTGAAAAAAGCAAATAATGAAACTAAGAATGAATAATAGGTTAAGAAAAATTCAAACAACGAAAGAACAAATTTTTAAAATGATAAGAGCTAGAAAATCACTCTAGTTCTAAATACAAGTTTAACTAAAACGGATTCATATGAAAAAAACTTATTTGATAATTACAAAAACAAAAATTTTTTTGAGGCCAACTCGTTATTAAATCCAAAACATAATTTTAAAAAGATTGTATATAAAATATTTTTTGCTACCACTATATTCATTCTTTAACAAAAAAAATATAAAATCTATAGAGGAATGGTTAATGGACATATAATCAATAAAAAATATGTGAAAACAAAACATGAATACAATAAATTGCAGAAAGTAAAAATGATCGCTAAATCGAGATTTCAAATATGTATTACCTTTTGAAACACTTTTAAAGATTTAATGACTACTATAGACACTTTTAAGTTTTAGTGTCCACTATATAGATATTTTTGTTATTTCTTACAAAAGAAAATCCTTAAAAAACCCATCTCATCAACATATGATTATTTACCCTCATTTTTTATATATATATTATTAAAATAACATCACACATCCCATATGTTTTGTTTTCTTTATTTATTTGTTATTATAAAAAATGTAAAAATTATTTTTACATTATAAATCATATTTTTTTTCTTTATAAATTGATACTCATTTTATAATTTATTATTTTAAAAAAATTATCGTTTATCGGTGGAATACATGCATATCTATATAGTTGCGTACACGTGAACGCAATTATATGGATACACATATATATATCCACGTGCATATAGCATCATTTATTGATAGAACACATGTGTATCCATATAGTTGTATACATATAGACGCAATTATATGGATACACATGCTATATACACGTGGATATATTATGAATCTAGCTTTGGCCTCATTCCTAAAGAACTAATAAAATAATTTAATCTCAATGCAAAAAAAAAAAAAATTCCGAGACAAAAATGAAAACAATAAGTTAAGCAAAATTTAGATACGTAAAGAATAAAAAATAATAAGAAGAAAACCACATCACAAAAAATAAAATCAATAAATAATTGAAAAAATAACAAGTTATAAAAATATAAAAAATGACTAAAGAGAAAATAAAAATAATAGGACAACAAATAAATCTTCAAAATATTAAAGTTATGAGTAAAAAATATGGAATCAATGACATATATATATATATGTGTGTGTGTGTATGAAAAAAAAATCTAAAAATGGTAATTTGAGAAAGTTAATAAATTAGTACTAAATGGTGATTTGGATGAAGACACTAAAAAAAAATGGATGGAAGAAATTACTAATATTATCAAAAAATTATAAAAAAATCAAAAATTGATAATCTATTATCTATAACTTGGGAGGAAATTTGGAGGAGAAATCTTATTAAATTTTAGATAAAAAATATTAAAAATACTTATATGTGAAAATATTTAAGATAACATCTTTTTTTTTTAATCGTTTGGAGGTTTTATTGAAATTCAAAAGGCAAAAGAAACATAATTGAGCTAAACAATGAGGCTTAATTGAAATCAGCAATCTCTAGTGACACATAACTTTTGCGATCTCACGTGTAGTGGAGTTTGAATTTAGTGATTCCATCTCAAAAACAACATAACCAAGGGAAAATGTAATATTGTTGATTTGAGAAGTGAGAACTCTATATCGAGGTCAGTCCAAAGGGCTTGGAGATTGCTTCATACTCCACTATACAATCCATCACAATCAAGATATATGTTATATGCAGGTCACGCAAGCTCTGAAGCGCCCACAAAAGCATCTCAGTTCTGCAGTTATACAATTTACCGAGAATGTGAATCCTTCTCTAGCATGGAATAAAACAGCACCTGAGTGATAACGAGCTAACCACGCTCCACTACTGTGTAGCACCTGAGTGATAACAAGAGATAAAGCTTGCATTTTGCCAATTTTTGTTTATGTTACATTCAATTGTACCATGGGGGAGGGGGGGGGGGTGTTGCCAATGTTTCCGCCAACACTTCCAGTTGGTCTACAACGATTCACCTTCTGTTGTTAAAACACATTTATCACTGACCAGATTTTGGCCTCATTGAAGCATTTTTTACTACTGAACTTAGAATTTCCTGCTTTTTGCCATATAGAATTGCATTCTTGTTTTTCCAAATACTCCATATAATCCAGAAACCCTAGCACGATATTCTTCACCAATCTTCTGATCATTCATGAGCTCTAGAAGGAAGACATGTTAGTCTCAATCGAGTCTGTAAAACTTTTTTATGGAGCAGGAATATTTGATATAGAAATCATATGTTCCATCAGAGTGCAGTTAACTAAGACATGACTGATTTTCTCTCTGCTCAGGTTGCAGAATTTACATTGAGGTCCACCTGCATTCCTCTGGTCACTAGACGATCTGTCACTGTGAAATGCCCTTCCAAGCGTATTACAGGCGGAGATTGAAGAATAAAACAGAGGAAAAGTCAACGAGAGCTGTTGACGAAAAAAATGAAGAATGAAACAAAGACTCGAATGGAGGAGAGGCTTTGCCGTTTTTGTTGTATCGTATCCGCACGCGAGGTCACTTTGGTAAATGTATCTAGGTGGAGTTCGGAGATTCTTGTTTGAATAGAGGTGAGATCGATATGATGTTTTCGAGGTAATATTACGAGGTCAAGTATACGAGGTAAGAGTTGAAGATTTAAGTATAAAGTTTTTCAGTCTCTATTTTAGATTACGGATCCCGTAATAAATGAAGTTACAGGGCTATATATAGTGTTGAAATTAGGTTACATCTCGGTCAGGCTAGCTTGGGCGGCCGGGTAGATAGACCTGACCGACCGTCTATTAAAACGTCATGCTGGCGAGCTGTTTCATCTGTGTCGACATGGCGAGCTGTCCCATCCATGTCGAGATGGCGAGCTGTCCCTTTGATATGAAAGGGTCAAGTCCTCGAACGACCTCGTTTTACTCTTCGCGCATGGGCTTGTCGATCTTTGATCTTACTGGGCTTCCATTTCGCTAACGGGCCTGAACGAAATTACAAAAAGGGGGCTGTGCTTAGCCCACCTACAACAATTGTCCCCCCCCCCAGTCCGTTGATGGAGATGTTGCTTCGATATTCAACGCATCGAGCTGTAGAACTTTCATTCCTTTGGATCTCGATATCGATGTGGGGTCTTCGGAGTCGAGGTGATACTTAGGGGGGAACGAGGAGTCGCAAAGAGCAACGGTCGTCTCGGGCAGCGAAGGGTCGCAAACGGTAACGGTCGTCTTGGGCAACGAGGAGTCGCGAGCGGAAGCGTAATTCTCGGGAAGCGCGTGGAATCCGTCACTAAATAAAGTACTGGGAAGCGTCCGAGTCATGATTACTTTCCTCGGTAACCACTGTTTCTTCTTCCTTATATATTCTGCTCTCCTCCTCTTCTTCTCATTTTCTTCTCCGTTTACAAAAGGTAATCTTGCTCTCCCTTCTCTCTAGAATTCCTTTCTCTCTCTAGAACTTGTCCTTTTGGTATTTTGTTTTTATTGTTATCCGACATCGAGTAATGTCTTCGGGGGGCCAGCGCATCGAGTCGAGCTTAGAGTCTGGCTCTAGATCCGAACAGGTAGCCTCTGGGAATACTAGCTCTTCCCCTGAGGTGTCTTCGAGATCCGACACCCAATCGGATCGAAATGAGTCTTCATTGGTCGAATTGGCGGATCGAGTTCGTTCTGATGGGGCGTCTCCGCGAGGTGAAACTGCGACGTCTCTTCAAATAGTTCCTTTCGAGGAAGATGGTCGTGATGGGAGGGCTGCTGAGCATGTCGAGGAAGAAGTTGACGAAGGGGGTGAAGAAGAAGACGGTTAGGGCGGGGAAGAGGAACAAGACGAGGAGGCTAGACCTCGACGTAAAGGTTCCAAGCGCAAGGGAGCCATCAAGAATCGCTTGGAAAATATTCCGTCACAGATGACGGTTCAGCGTCTGGAGGAGTTTAGATCGCGATATGGTTTTCGAGGTGAGTTGATGGCGCCGGGACCCGAAGATCGACCGTGGCTAGCTCCAGAGGGCTGGGTCACGCTTTATGAGGCGTGGTTCAGTCTTTGTCATCTCTGGTTCCCCCCTCCGAGGTTGT
Source organism: Eutrema salsugineum (assembly GCF_000478725.1). Classification (NCBI taxonomy): domain Eukaryota; kingdom Viridiplantae; phylum Streptophyta; class Magnoliopsida; order Brassicales; family Brassicaceae; genus Eutrema; species Eutrema salsugineum. The sequence goes on along the minus strand of NW_006256547.1, from coordinate 8,716,023 downwards.
TGACGGACTACGTCCACCGGAGGGGTATTGCTTTCTCGCAAATTCTCCCTGCAGGAATTCGGTTTATGGTCGCAGCTCTGCTATTCGGGAGCGAGGCTGGAGTCGACGTCGATTGGCGTTTCTTCGAGGAGATGACCAACGTCCAAAAGAACAACTCGATCCCGGGCACGTACACCATAAAAGCCAGGAAGGATTGTTCCCTTGTTTATCCTGTCAATAGAACACCGAGCTGGGAGGCATCGTTCTTCTATGCGAAGGTGGATGAGGCATTGGTCGTCGATACGACCAGGGATTTTAGGAGCGAGTGGAGCAGGAGCATCGGTAGATTATCTGTTTGGTCATACTTCGAGTCTTCCCTTATCTTTTACTGATGTTTCTTTATCTTTCGCAGATCGAAACGTTCAGCTCGAAGCATTCCCGGAGGACTATCACGAGAATCTTCAGAAGATTAGGGCTGTTGGGATACAACATTGGCCCGATATACATCGTCGAAGAGTCGAGGCTGCCATCACTCGTATCACGAATGGTAAGCTCGACGTTTTTATGTTTCTTTCGTAATCGTCATCGACCTAAATGTTTATTTTCTGTTTCAGCTAGTTGGAGGAGGGAGAATAACCTGCGAGAAAGAGCACTAGCAATGGCTCCGATTCAAGTCAACGCACCCAGCCTCGCTGCACGCTTGAAGGCCAAGAACAGCGGGAGTAAGGATCGAGGTCCTTCTGCATCTCGGCTTGCGCGCACAGATCCGGTGCCGGCTCAAGGGGAGATCGAGGTCGTTCCTCAGCGCGACGTAAATCTCGAGGCTGCAGCAGAAGGTGAGGTCGAGGCTCAGAGTGCCGAAGACCAAGTGTCTACTCGACAAGTAGACGATGGGGCCGATGAAACCACGCGGTCGGCGAGGCGCGAGGAGAAGAAAAAGAAGAGGAAGCGCGAGGAGAAGAAAAGGAAGGAGGAAGCCGAGGCTGCTCGTCTCGCCGAGAAGAAGAAGGTCGCCGAGGCTAAGGCGAAAAGTAAAAAGAGGAAATCTTCCGGGGATGGTGACGACGGCGGTCAAGTTGGAGCGGAGGCTGCGAGCAAACGGCCTAGGGTTGATCCAGCTGGCGATGACAAAGCCAAGGAGATCGACTGGAGCTTCAAGTTCGAATACCCCGAGTCGAGTGAACCATTTGTCAACAACGTCGACAAATGTGCTGAGCTATTCAGGATGATAAGAGGCTCCACTTCCGAGGTCCCCTCTGGAACCGATGGGGCTTTCAAAGATATGGCGAGCTTCGCCTTCAAGGTATGTCTGGAATCTTCACTTTATGTTTTAATGTATGAGCTCGACTGATATATTTTTTGCTTTTTTTCTCAGTTCATCGCGAGCTGCAACCGTGCGCGGGGTCAGTACATGCGCTGGCTCCGGAATGGTGCCGCTCGGCTAAAGGATGCCCAGGCTGCTGGCGAAAAGGCAGTGAAAGAGCGTGACGCCGCCATCGAGGAGCAAATGGTCGCCGAGGACAATTGGCAGACCATGAAAAGGAAGGCGGAGCAGCTCGATATAGGGATTAAAGAGCTAACCGACAAGATCGAGGCGATGAAGCAAGAGAACCTCGATTTAGTGAATAACCTGCAGATCGTCAATGAGGCCAAGATCCAGGTCGAGAAGTCGATCGCCACTGAGGTCGTCCGGGCACAGCGACAAGCTGATGAGAGAATCGAGGCGGAGACGCCAGAATTTGGGCGGATGCCGAGGCGAAGTATTCCGGTCGCATCGATCGGCTGAGGATTCGGGTTGCTCAACAGGAGGCGATCGAGAAGGTTAAGCTCGATCTGGTTCAGGCTCGAGGTACATTGGAATGCCTTGATCTCTTGAAGGGGCAAGAGATGTCTGAAGCAGAGTTGAGAGCCGAGCTGGAATCGTCGAAGCGCGATTGCGAACAGAAGCTCGAGAACCTCAGCTTCACGGACCTCGAGGAGGGCGACTTGCCTCCGGCTTATCCCGAAACTCCAGATGGTGGTTCGGATCGAGATGATGCTGAGGATGAAGAGAACCACGAGGGCGGCAATGAGCCCGAAGAATAGACCATACATTCTTTTCCCTTTTTTCTTTTGACTTTTTTTTATTTAACTTCGCTTGTAAGGACTCGACCTATTTATGTTAATGAATGCTATTTTTTCAAAGTATCAGCTCGCGATCTAAATTATAAAGAGAGAATAAATACGAGGTATACTTAAGCAAAACGACATGACTAATGCGAGTATTCCTAGTTTTAGCTCGCAATTAAAACGACAATAGATTCGAGATAAAACGTTCGAAACAAGGTGAAAATTGATTTAAAAAGGTTGGAACGAAGTGAGAACTTACTTATCGGGGCAATACTTACGAATGATAGGCGCAAGACTTGGCCTAAGAAAATAATGGATACGAGGTACGAGATGCGAGGTAAAAACAACAGGTGCGAGGTAAAACTCGGCTTAAGGGAATAATAGGTGCGAGGTATGACTCGGCTTAAGGGGACAATAGGTGCGAGGTATAACTCGGCTTATCCTGTTTTATTTCATTAATCGTGTCCGAATAGTGAGAATGGTCTCGACGTAGTTATTCGGGCGATTTAAGAAAGGATGCGGGACTGATCCCGGCTTATTCTCTCATAATCGTAAGGTTTTTGTTCCTTAGGATTGATTAAGAGTTTGCATTGTAGGGAAATGCGTATTAGATGATCGAACATCTAGCCAGGATGTCGATGTGAAAGATGTCGAAGTGAGAATTTGTGTAAATAAAATTTTATTAACAGCTGTACCTTGTAAGAGGCTGCCTACGTACCCAACAAATTGGGATCAAGCCGATCGTAGTTCACATTCGAGATATAGCTTGACCGAGTATAGCTCGGTGAGCGTCTTTTTATTTATTTTTTTTTATTTTTTTTTATTTATTTAGTAGTAGTACCGCTTGATGTTCATCGAGTTCCAAGATCGAGGTATCAGTTCACCGTCCATCGTCATCAGCTCGTAAACGCCAGGTTTTACAACGTTGGTGATTTGGTAGGGGCCTTCCCACTTTGCGCCTAATTTTCCGGCGCGGTATTTTTCGGTATTCTCGAACACCTTTCGAAGGACGAGGTCGCCGGCTTCGAAGTGCCTTCCTTTCACGCGTTTATTGTAGTATCGTGAGATTTGTTGCTGATAATTTTGCATACGTAATAGGGCGTGATCTCGCTCCTCCTCGAGCATGTCGAGGCTATCCTTCATCATTCTTCTGTTCTTTGTATCGTCCTGTGTCAACATCGTTCTGCGTATGGTTGGTAGACCGACTTCGGCGGGAGCTAAGGCTTCCATGCCATGAGACAACGAGAAAGGGGTTTTATTCGTCGATCGGCGCGGTGTAGTTCGATGTGACCATAGGACACCGTCTAGCTCGTCTGCCCATAACCCCTTCTTATCCTCGAGTCTCTTTTTGATGGCGTCGAGGATAGTCTTGTTAGTTGCCTCGGCTTGTCCGTTGCCTTGTGGATATCGCGGTGTTGACTTGCTAAGTCGTATTTTCCATTTTGCAAAGAAGTCCTCGAATACGTCGGAGATAAACTGGGGGCCGTTATCGGTGACGATCTCGTAGGGTAGTCCGTGGCGGCAGATGATGTTTTTCCAGACGAAGTTCTTCACGTCGGTTGCTTTGATTTTGGCGTAGGATTCGGCCTCGACCCATTTCGTAAAGTAATCGGTGACGATAAGCATGAATCGTTTTTGTCGGGATTGAGGAAGTGGACCGACAATGTCCATCGCCCATCGCATGAAGGGATAAGGTGGCGAGGAAGCAGCCAGAAGCTCGGCTGGTGCGTGGATCATTGGCGCATGTCGTTGGCATTGCTCGCAGCAAGCTACGAATCGACCGCAATCGGTAAGCATTATTGGCCAAAAATGACCGTGGTCTTGATTTTTAGAGCGAGAGCTCGACCGTTGGAGTGATTTCCACACGCCCCTTCATGTGTTTCCCGCATGACATCGAGTGTCTCTTCGCCGTGAAGACAATTGAGCAGGGCGCCCGTCGAGCTCCAACGATAGAGGTTGCCGTGTGACTGAATGTATTTAGCGCTTCGATTTTTTAAGCGCCTCGCTGCCCATCGGTCGGGTGGAACTTGGCCGTCTGTAATGTAGAGCAAGATTTCGATCTTCCAGTCTTCGGTTGCTGGCTCTTGTTCGGCAGGTTCATCGATGACCTCGGGGGGAGGTAACTCGATGGCGTCCAATCTGTTCGCTTCGAGTTCTCGAACCGCGCATACTCCTCGTGGTAAGACAATGCTGGGGGAATCGATGCTTTCGACCGGGATTACGCGCCTTTGATGTGGTTCAGACGTCGATGCGAGGGCGGCTAGTGCATCTGCTGAGGTGTTGTCACTCCTCGGAATTCTGGTGAGTGAGAAAAGTTCAAAGCGATCAGCGAGGTTTTTGACGGCTTTAAGATACAAATCCATCCGGTCGTTTCTGGTGTCGTAATCGCCGCTATACTGACTAGCAACGAGCTGGGAGTCGCAGAAAGCTTCGATTTTTTTGACCCCGATTCCTTGCGCTAGACGTAGTCCTGCGAGTAAAGCCTCGTACTCCGCTTCATTATTGGAGGCTGGAAATTCGAGCCGGAACGATTGCTCCAATATCTCTTTCGTCGGAGATTCTAGGCGGATGCCGATACCTGCGCCTCGGGACGAGGAGGATCCATCGACGTACAATTCTCGTCAGGTAGGTCGGTCTGGATTAGTTCTGGCGGAAGCTCTACCAGAAAATCTGCGAGGACCTGCGATTTGGCACTTGTCTTATTGCGATATTCAATATCATATTCTGTCAGCTCGACAGCCCACTTTGCCATGCGACCTGACTGGCTCGGGCTGTGCAGTATGGTTCGAAGTGGTTGATTGGTCAAGACGATGATCGAATGGGATTGAAAGTAGGGTCGTAGCTTTCTGGCAGACATGATGACCGCGAGTGCGAGTTTCTCCAAAGTCGGATACCGTTTTTCTGCGTCGTCCAGAGTTTTACTAACGTAGAAAATCGGTTTCTGCTCGCCTCGATCTTCTTTGACTAAAACGCCGCTTACTGCCGAGCTCGATACAGCGATATAGAGGTAGAGGGTTTCGCCTGTTTCAGGTTTGGCTAAAATTGGAGGGCTGGCGAGGTATCCCTTGAGCTGTTGGAAGGCTTCCTCACATTTACCGTCCCACTCGAAACGTTTGTTGCCTCGGAGAAGTTGATAGAACGGAAGACACTTATCTGTGGATCGCGTGATGAATCGGTTGAGCGCTGCAATTCGGCCGGTAAGACGTTGGACTTCGCGAGTGTTGCGAGGTGATGGGAGATTGATTAGGGCATAAATCTGCTTCGGATTTGCCTCGATTCCTCGTTTTGTGACGATGTAGCCTAGGAATTCTCCGGAAGTTACCCCGAAGGTACACTTAGTCGGATTGAGCTTCATCTGGTATTGATTTAGAACGGTGAAGCAAGCTTGCAGATGGCCGATGTGATCACCGGCGGTGAGCGACTTTACTAGCATATCGTCGATGTAAACCTCCATCGTTCGTCCCAATTGATCGGCGAACATGTGGTTGACTAGTCGTTGGTATGTTGCGCCCGCGTTCTTTAAGCCGAACGACATTACCTTATAGCAATAGGTTCCTCGATCGGTGATGAAGGATGTCTTCTCACGATCCTCGGGATGCATCGTGATCTGATTGTACCCGGAGAAGGCGTCCATGAATGACAGGAGCTCGTTGCCTGCAGTCGCCTCGACGATTCTATCGATGTGCGGCAAGGGGAAACTATCCTTGGGGCATGCTTTATTGAGGTCGGTGAAGTCTACGCAGATTCGCCATTTGCCGTTTTTCTTTTTGACGACAACGGGGTTTGCCAGCCATTCTGGATATTTGACCTCGATGATCGATCCAGCCTTTGACAAACGTTCGATCTCATCATTGACGGCTTGTGCCTTTTCTGAACCTAACTTCCTCCGCTTCTGCTTGATCGGTTTAAATGTAGGATCGATGTTAAGCTCATGACTTGTGATTGAGGGATCGATCCCGAGCATATCGCTTACTGACCAGGCGAATGTCGTTGCATTTCGGCGAAGAAGTCGTACGAGCTCAACCTTGATCTCCTCCTTTAGATCGGCTCCGATCCCTACGCATCGTTCGGGGTCGCTTTCGTCGATGTTGACTTGGATGACGAGCTCCTGCTTCGGTCTTTCTTGAGTTGGCAAATCGACTTGAGTTACGGGTAGAATCGTAAGACACGCCTTGGCTGGAATCGCGGATTTGGATCGGAGCTTGTGCTCTGCGGCGAAGCAGAGTCTCGATATCTCCTGAGAACTTTGGATGGTTTTTACCCCGAAGGTGGTTGGGAATTGAGGCATTGATGATAGGTCGATGGTACTGCTTTCATGGATTTCAGCCAGGGCGTTCCCAAAATTACGTTATAGATGGCGGGTTTGTCGACGACGACGAATTTGACGAGGCGAGTCGTCTTTGCCGCATAGACTGGAAGCCTGATCGTTCCGATCGAATAGACTGTGTCTCCATCGAATCCCATAAGTGGCTTAACCGATGACTTGAGGTAATGGTTAGTCAGTTCCATTTTGTCAAGCGTTTCTTTGAAGATCAGGTCGACCGAGCTTCCTGTATCGACCAGTATTCGAGATACTTCACAATCCGCGATCCGCAGCTCGACCACAAGCGGATCGTTATGTGGCATGTCGACCCCCTCCGTGTCGGCCTCGGTGAAAGTGATCGCATCGTTATCGGCGGTCTTAGGGCTTTTAACTTGCCATTTTCGTGCGAGCATGACCTGGCGGCCGTACTTTTTTATCGACCTGACGGAATCGTTGCACGTCGATAGGCCTCCCATAATAAAGAACACCTTCTTTCGAGATGCCGGAGGAGTGTCACCTCGAGGTTGGTTTCCACGGTCTCTCTTCGCGACGTCGTCTTTGGATTGATCGTTCGTTGGAGGAGGAGGTGGAAGCTGTTCGGCGGAAGCCGTTGGTCGAGCCCCGCTGTTTCGCGGCGTGGTGTTTTGAGGCTGGTTTGCTAATGCGATCTCCCCCTTGCGATATTTGGCGAGCAAATAGGCCTGTAGTTCGCGACACATCGCAGTCGGGTGACCATACTTGTTGTGATAATCGCAGAAGGGTCGTGTCTCCCCATGATCTCCTCGCTGCCAGGTGTTTGATTGGTTTTGGTACGGGCGATTTTGCTGCTGTTGAGTGCTAATGTTGTACGTCGCTCCTCAGCGATTGTCACCTCGATAATTATTGTCGAGGTGTTGTCGAGGTTCCTGATAATCTTGTTTGGGGGTATCTTTGTGAGGTTGCTGCTTCAGTGTCGCTTTTGCTGGCGACGCGGTCTCTTTTTCTTCTTCGTCTTCGATGTATAAAGTGGCATGGTGAAGCGCGTCTTCGAGAGTTCGGGGTTTGCTGAACTTGAGGCTGTCCCGAAACTTCGAATCGATTCGCAGGGCATTCCGAAGAGCTGGCAGCGATGCTTCGTCAGTCACGGTGATCCGAGAAACGATCGCATTGAACCTGCTGATGAAAGACCGAAGGGATTCTTTTTCGCCTTGTTTGATCTGGTAGAGGTCGGCGCTGGAAACTGCGCCTTGGATATACATCATGTACCTCTTGAGGAATGCGGTCGACAATGCTTGGTAGCTGTCAATCGAGTTCACTTTTAACTTGGAGAACCAAACGAGGGCCGCACCGCCGAGGTTTTCAACGAACAGTTGGCAGAAGCCTGCATCTTTTTCCTCGGGGGTGAATCGTGCTCGGCCCATTTGAATGCTGAACGCGGTCATGAATTGGCTTGGGTCCGAGTTGCCTGTATACGTCGGGAGATTGAACTTCACTTGAGTTCTTATCGGGAAGTCGGTAATTCGGGTCTTGAACGGCGTGCTTTGGCTTTCTTTCAACACACGGTCGATCTCAGGTGCCGAGCTAGTGGCTTGATGGACAAGCGAAGTCATGGCTCGCAGCTTGGCCCTCATTTCGAGCATTTCTTTGTCTTGCTGCGAGTTTCTTATCTGAAGCCGACGTGTTTCGTGTTCGGGAGCTCCGATGTTCACTTCATCGCAATTCGAGGTTGGACGATTTTCTGTTGTTGGTGGTGCGGGTGAGTCTCCGAATAAGGCGCGCTGTACGCGCTGAATTTCTTGGGCTCGTCTCTCTGGGGCTTGAGTCTCTGAAGAATGTAATATGTTGACTTGATCTTGGCAAGAAAGTTGTGCCGCGGCGAGCTCATTCAGGCGAGCGCTTGTCTGATGATTCAGCTCTTCCATTCGAGCCATTATTGTTGCGAATAACATTGCGACGTCGGTAGGAGCTGGTGTGCTTCGATTTGCATCTTGTGCTTCTGGGTGTGAAGTTGCGTTTTCCACGGGATTCATCGTTGGTGAATGCCTATTCGAGGTCTCGGGATTGTTAACTGGTGACGCGAGGAGTTCCTCCTCGGCAGTAGCTGAGATGGGGAGGTTAGTTGTTTCGTTGATTTGAATTCCTGACATTATCGAGCTCCTCTTTGCGTAGAAAGAAATCTCTTTGCCCCACGGTGGGCGCCAATTGTTGTATCGTATCCGCACGCGAGGTCACTTTGGTAAATGTATCTAGGTGGAGCTCGGAGATTCTTGTTTGAATAGAGGTGAGATCGATATGATGTTTTCGAGGTAATATTACGAGGTCAAGTATACGAGGTAAGAGTTGAAGATTTAAGTATAAAGTTTTTCAGTCTCTATTTTAGATTACGGATCCCGTAATAAATGAAGTTACAGGGCTATTTATAGTGTTGAAATTAGGTTACATCTCGGTCAGGCTAGCTTGGGCGGCCGGGTAGATAGACCTGACCGACCGTCTATTAAAACATCATGCTGGCGAGCTGTTTCATCTGTGTCGACGTGGTGAGCTGTCCCATCCATGTCGAGGTGGCGAGCTGTCCCTTTGATATGAAAGGGTCAAGTCCTCGAACGACCTCGTTTTACTCTTCGCGCATGGGCTTGTCGATCTTTGATCTTACTGGGCTTCCATTTCGCTAACGGGCCTGAACGAAATTACAAAAAGGGGGCTGTGCTCAGCCCACCTACAACAGTTTTATCTTCAAAGTTTATATACGAGATGTAATTCATTTTTAGTGTTTATGTTTTTGGTCGTTGGAGTTTGTTGAGAGTGGGAGAGCTCGTAAACTATGGCGATGATTGTTCTATGATCGTTGAAGAGAGATTCTGAGAGAGTTACATTGAGAGAAGGTACGTATTATTATTTGTAATCATCTCTATTCTATTTTACATATCAATACAAATGACTATCAGAAGATTGAGGTTCAGAACATAACAAATTGGTGCGGTGAGCGGTCGAAGCTTCGCGATTGAAATCAATGGCGGAATCTGAGTTGGTGTCGAAGAAGATTCAAGGTTCTTTGGGAAAATTACATGGCGAAGTGACGGAGATTAAAAGAGGATGGGAGAAATTGACAAAGGCAAATGCAGAATTGACGAAGGTGAATAAAGATTCAGGAATCCGTTTCGCATTGCTCGATAAACAATTGGAGCTTGTTTCACAAACACTAGCTCAAATCGAAGCTAATTCGTTTCAAGGATCGAAACAGAAGGGAATTGCGACTTCTTATGGAGCTATAGATCAGGTAATTTCTACTTCCTCAGAACCATTGCTGGAGTCTAGCTAATCACTTAGGTTATCAGGGAATTAATAATACCTTTGCTACCAGAGAAAGTTTGTTACAAAAAGTAGATATGCCAATTTTCGATGGGAGACTTTCTTTTGCATGGATTGCTCGAGCTGAAAAATTCTTCAAAGCTGCTCAACATGAAACAGATGATGAAAAATTGGAAATGGTTTCGTTGAGTGTGGAAGGATCAGCGCTGGATTGGTTCAACTGGGAATTAGATCGAGAGCCTTTCAATAGATGGACTGAGTTTCAGATGTGGATGTTGGATAGATATGGACAATCAATGGAGGATGAACCAGGAAAACAACTGTTCAGCATTAACCAGACTGTATCGGTTGCAGATTATTTTCATGAGTTTCAGGCATTGTGTAATCAAGTCGTCGGTGTCAATGATAAGAACTTGGAGCATATGTGCTTTATTAATTGCTTGAAACAAGAAATTCAAGAAGTTCTGAAGTTAAAGGAACCAGTTGGGTTAAAGAAACATATTACTGCGGTTATGAAAATGGAGACAAGTGCATTTTGTTGAATTATTGGAATGGGACAACAAATCGAGTACAAACATAAATCTCCAGCAATTGTTCCTTTTTGAAGCTCTTCAATATATAATTCTCAACAGAATGGTGGAGTCGTTGGGAATAAAAAAACAACAATAAACTATTGCTGATAGACCAAGGACAAGATGGAAAACATCAACAAAACTTTGGAAACACAAGACCTAGGCAGAGATTCTCAGATTCGGAGTTGAATGAGAAGAAGAGGCTGTGACTCTGTTTCCGATGTCCTGAGAAGTGGTCCAGAGCACATAATGCAGTTTTGTCCCAACAAGGAATTACGCTTGTTAACTGTATTGAATAGGAATGAGATGGAGGTGTTGGATGAAAATATGGTGGAACTAGTGGATTCGGAAGAGGAGGAACAAACTTCTCAGATGATGGAACTGTCCTTAAATGCATTTCTAGGCATTGACTCTTCTACTACAACGAAGATGTGTGGTCGTATTGGGAAAGTGAATGTGATGGTGATGATTGATAGTGGGGCACACATAACTTCATAGACCCTCACATTGTAAAGAAAGCAAAGATGGAGATTTTTTTGAGTAAGAAATTGCAAATACTGTTGGGGACAGGTGTGAGAGTTGATGCATTAGGGCTGTGTGCAGAAGGGTTGATTTTCACATACAAGGGTTTGATTTTGTGAATGACTTTATCGCTCTGGAGTTGGGAGGAGCTGATATTATTCTCGGTGTGCAGTGGCTTCGTACTTTAGGCAAGTGTTTGGTAGATTGGGAAGAACATGAACTCACATTTAATCATGAAGGGAAGATGGTTACCATAAAGGGTGAACCAGATCTACATCATAGAAAGCTGTCTTTGAAGTCATTATCTACACCGTTTTTGGTTCATAGTAAAAGAACATTATTGGAGTTTGTGAATCAAATGATGCTGCAAGGAGAAAAACATCAGATTCCAAAAATGAATTAAACGGTTTTAGACCAATTTACTCATGTTTTAGAGATGCCAGCTGGATTACCTCCTGTGAGAGGAAGGGAACATAGGATTAATTTGGTTCAAGAGTGACAGCAATATCGGTAAGACCCTACAGATATCCTCACTCAAGTAAAGAGGTGATGGAAAAAATAGTCACAGAGATGCTAGAATCTGGAATTATCAGACCAAGCAGAAGTCCATTCTCAAGTCTTGTGTTATTAGTGAAGAAGAAAGATAGCTCATGGAGGTTTTGTGTGGACTATTGTGCTTTGTATAAGGCAACGATTCTAGATAAATATCCCATTCCTGTTATTGACCAACTCTTAGATGAATTACATGGAGCAACAGTTTTCTCTAAGTTGGACCTATGATCGGAATATCATCAAATACGAATGAAGGAGTAGGATGTAGAGATTATTTCTTTCAAAACTCATGAGGGCCATTATGAGTTTTTAGTTATGCCATTCGGCTTAACAAATGCTCCGAAAACTTTCCAAGTCCTAATGAATGACGTTTTCAGAAAATTCATGCAAAATTTGTATAAGTGTTCTTTGATGACATCTTAGTGTATAGTTCGTCTATCACTGATCATCAGGAACATCTTCAAGCTGTGTTGAAAATTTTTGCGGAACAACAGCTGTTTGCTAATCAAAAGAAATGTTTATTTGGTCAAAGTAAAGTAGATTATCTTGGCCATATCATTTCAGAGACTGGGGTTGCAACTGACCCTTCTAAGACAGATGCAATTCATCGATGGACAACTCCAGAAGCAGTGAAAGAACTTTGTGGGTTTCTTGGGCTAACAGGGTATTATTGAAGATTTTGTGAAGGGATATAGCTTGTTAGCTAAACCATTGACTGAAATTTTGAAGAAAGATAGCTTTGTTTGGTCAGAAGTGGCTCAAAAGGCATTTGATAAATTGAAAGTGGCGATGTGTTCAGCTCCAGTATTAACATTACCAAATTTTGAAGAGACTTTTGTGACGCATCTGGGTACGGTTTAGGTGCTGTGTTGATGCAGAAAAAAACGTCCTATTGCATACTTTAGTCACGGGTTAACTACAAGGAAATAATTAAAACTAATCTATGAGAGGGAGCTTATGGAAATAGTTCTTTCTGTTCATTAATGGAGACATTATCTTATGGGAAAGAAATTTCTGGTGCATACTGATCAGAAAAGCTTGAAGTTTCTTTGGGAACAAAGAGATGTATCATTGGAGTATCAGAAGTGGTTAACAAGATTATCGGGGTATCAGTTTGATATTGTCTATAAGTCAGGAGTGGAGAATAAAGTAGCAGATGGTCTATCTTGAATGATGCAACCAACGGTTGAAGCTACAAGTTGTCAGTTGATGGCAATCACTATTCCCCAGGTACTTCAACTACATGACTTGTATAAAGAGATTGATAGTGATGCAGAGCCTAAAAAACTGAAGGAGAAGGTCTTGAGTGGAGAATTGGTGAAGAATGATTTTTGGCTCATGGAAGGAAGGTTGTGGTTTAATCAGCAGTTAGTGATTCCATCGAATTCACAATTTATTCATTTGACTATGAATTTCCATGATAGCTTGGTTGAAGGACATTCAGGAGTTATTAGAACCTTAAAGTGAATTCAACAACTATTTTACTGGAAACATATGAGGTGTGTGGTGAGGAAGTATGTGAGTGAATGTGTCATCTGTCAAACTCACAAATACTCTACATTGTCTCCAGCAGGATCACTTCAGCCTCTACCAATTCCTTCACATATATGGAGTGACATAAGTATGAATTTTGTAGAAGGATTGCATTCTTCGAGTGGGAGTAATGTTGTATTTGTTGTGGTGGATCGCCTGAGTAAGTATAGGCATTTCATAGAGTTGAAGCATCTGTTCTCTCTAGTCAATGTTGCACACAAATTTGTCTCAGAAATTGTATATTTGCATGGGTTTTCGACTTCAATTGTGTCAGACAGGGAACCAATTTTTTCTTAGTTCATTACAGAATGAGAGTTTTAAGCTAGCAAGAACTCAGTTAAAGTTCAGTTTTGCATTTTATCCTCAAACAGACAGTCAGACTGAAGTCTTAAACCGTTGTTAAGACTTACCTTTGTTGCTTTGTTTCATCTCACCCGAAGACTTGGTTTAATTTTCTGAGTTGGGCTGAATATTGGTACAATACATCATATCACACTGCTTTACAATCCACTCTTTTTAAGATTGTGTACGGTCGTGGTCCTCCCACTTTCTTCAAGTTTGAAGATGGCTCAACATAGAACTTTGAATTGGAAGAGAATCTGAAGGAACGAGATGCAATGCTAGAGGAGATTCGAGAGTCATTACTGAGAGCTCATGATATTATGAAGAGAAATGCAGACAAAAGTAGAAGGGATGTGGAGTTTGAGGTAGGATCTAAGGTGTTTTTGAATGTTATGCCCTTACCGTCAAATTATGTGGCTAGAAGAGTTTGTCAGAAGCTTGCTGCAAGATTTTATGGACCCTTTTTGGTGTTGGAGCGAATTGGGAAAGCAGCTTATAGACTTCAACTTCCAGCTACATCTAAGAGACACCCAATGTTTTATGTCTTGCAGTTAAAAGCAGTTTTGGGTCAGAATTTGGAGGTGTACCTTTTACCCATGTCAATGTGGATGCATGAGAGTTTGTGTTACTTCCGGAGAAGATTTTGGAGAGCTGGTATAGTAACTCAACTGGTCGTTTGGCGATATTGGTTCAGTGGATCGATTTACCTCATCATGAATGCACTTGGGTGGATGATAAAGATTTTAAAGATCAGTACCTAGCCCAGCGATTCAGCTTGAGGACAATCTGTGTCTGATTGGGGGGGGGGAGGTAATGATATGCCCTTCCAAGCATATTACATGAGGAGATTGAAGAATAAAGCAGAGGAAAAGTCAACAAGAGCTGTTGACTAAAGAAATGAAGAATGAAACAAAGACTCGGAATGGAGGAGAGGCTTTGCCGTTTTATCTTCAAATATATAAGAGATGTAATTCATTTTTTGAGTTTATGTTTTTGGTTGTTTGAGTTTGTTGAGAGTGAGAGAGCTCGTCAACTATGGCGATGATTGTTATATGATTGTCGAGGAGAGATTCTGAGAGAGAGAGAGAGAAGATACGTCTTATTCTTTGTAATCATCTCTATTCTCTTTTACATATCAATACAAAGGATTATCAGAAGATTGGGGTTTAGAACATAACAAACTGCCAAAGCTCCAAACACCGCTCTCCATAGAAAAAGTCTGATTTTGAGTTATGTCTTGATGTACCAGATTTTTTGTTTAATTTCCAGCACATTCTGCGGTGCAGCAGGTGTAGGAGGGGCTGATCGCGGGGGATGATTTGCAGTAAACCAATACCCGCTTCCACACTCTGACAGTCTGCAATTTCAAAAATGTGGGTGGCTTCTGATAAATGGAACAAATCGTGAATCATATGTAGACAACATTTTTCTTCAACAGAGATGAGGACGACACCTTCAAATGGAGATCAAAATATTTCTATTCAAAATTCTCGGGTGGTCATCCATGAACCATTTCTCTGTTCATACCTTTTTATCTTCCCCATTTTCTAAAGATTTAATCATCCCTATAAGTAAGAACTCTGTGCCATGAATGATGCTACTTGTTGTAGGTGGGCTGAGCACAGCCCCCTTTTTCGTAATTTCGACCAAGCCTATTAGCAAATTGGAGAAGTCCAACAGGATCGAAGATGGACAAAAGCCCATTCACCAAGCCAAAACGAGGTCGTTCGAGAGACGAGTCTTACATATCGAAGGAGCAGCTCGCCACGTCGACGTAGGTGAAACAGCTCGTCACGTCGATGTAGGTGAAACAGCTCACCAGCACGACACTCCGATACACGGTCGGTCAGGTCTACCTACCCAGCCGCCCAAGCTACTCTGACCGAGATGTAACCTAATTTGAACACTATAAATAGCCCTGTAACCTCATTTATTACGGGATTCGTAATCTGAAATAAAGACAAAAGACTTGATACTTGTGATCACTAACTCTTACCACGCTTAGCATCTCACTTAAAAGATCTCGATAAAATCATATCGATCTCACCTCTATATAACAAGAATCTCCGAGCTCCACCTAATAATAATTACCAAATTGACCTCGTGTGCGGATACTAAACAACAATTGGCGCCCACCGTGGGGCTAAGAGATTTCTTTCTACGCAAAGAGGGCTCGATAATGTCAGGAATTCAAACCAACGAAACGATCAATCTGCCTACATCGACAACTGACGAGAAGAGGCTCAACGTATCACCAGCTAACGACCAAGAGACCTCGAATAGGCGATCACCGACGACGAATCCCGTAGAAAACTCGACCTTACACCCAGAGGCTCAGGATGTAAACCGAAGCGCACCGGCCCCCGCCGATGTCACAGCATTATTCGCAACAATGATGGCTCGAATGGAAGAGTTGAATCATCAGACAAGTGTTCGCCTGAACGAGCTAGCAGCAGCACCACTTTCTTGTCAGGACCAGGTCAATGTATTGCACTCGTCAGAGACCCAAGCGCCGGAGAGACGAGCGCAAGAAATTCAGCGCGTGCAGCGCGCCTTATTCGGAGACTCTCCCGCACCACCGACAACAGAAAATCTCCCAACCTTGAATTGTGGCGAGGTGAATATCGGAGCTCCCGAACACGAAATGCGTCGACTTCAAATTAGAAACCCGCAACAAGATGAAGAGATGAACGAAATGAGGGCCAAATTGCGAGCCATGACCTCGTTAGTACATCAAGCTACCAGCTCGGCGCCTGAGATCGATCGCGTGCTGAAAGAAAGCCAAAGCACCCCATTTACAACCCGAATCACCGATTTCCCGATAAGGACTCAAGTGAAGTTTAATCTCCCGACGTATACGGGCAACTCAGACCCAAGCCAATATATGACTGCGTTCAGCATTCAAATGGGCCGAGCACGATTCACCCCCGAAGAGAAAGATGCGGGTTTCTGCCAGCTGTTTGTCGAAAATCTCAGTGGTGCGGCTCTCGTTTGGTTCTCTAAGTTGAAAGCGAATTCGATCGATAGTTACCAAGCGTTGTCGACTGCCTTCCTGAAAAGATACATGATGTACGTCCAAGGCGCAGTTTCCAGCGCCGATCTCTTCCAAATCAAACAGGGCGAAAAAGAATCTCTTCGATCTTTCATCGGCAGGTTCAATGCGATAGTTTCCCGTATCTCCGTGACCGACAAGGCATCGCTCTCGGCCCTTCGAAACGCTCTCCGAATTGATACGAAGTTTCGGGACAGCCTCAAATTCAGTGCCCAGCGAACTCTCGAAGATGCGCTTCATCGCGCCACCTTGTAAATCGAAGACGAGGAAGAGAAAGAGGTTGCCTCGCCAGCAAAGACGGTGCTAAAACAGCAACCTCACAAAGAGGTCCCCTAGCAAGATTATCAAGAACCCCGACAACACCTCGACAATAACTATCGAAGTGACACTCGCCGAGGAGCGACATACAAAACCAATCAAACACATGGCAACGAGGAGACCGCGGAGAAACAAGACCTTTCTGCGATTATCACAACAAGTACGGCCATCCTACGGCGATGTGTCGCAAGATCGCCTTAGCAAACCAACCCCAAAATACCGCACCGCGCAGCAATGAAGCTCGATCGACGGTACCCGCCGAGCAGCCTCTGCCTCTTCCTCCAACGAGCGAGCAAGCCAACGACGACCTCGCAAAGAGAGATCGGGGTAACCAACCTCGAGGTCACACTCCTCCGGCATCTCGAAAAAAGTGTTCATGATTATGGGAGGCTTATCAACGTGCAACGATTCCGTTAGGTCGATCAAAAAGTACGGCCGCCAGGTCATGCTTGCACAGAAATGGCGAGTAAAAGGTCCCAAGACTGCTGAAAGCGATGCGATCACATTCTCCGAGGCCGACACGAAGGAAGTCGACATGCCGCATAACGACCCGCTTGTGATCGAGCTGCGGGTTGCAGATTGCGAGGTGTCGCGGATATTGGTCGATACAGGAAGCTCAGTAGACCTGATTTTCAAAGAGACTCTTGACAAGATGGAACTGGCAAACCATCACCTCAAGTCCTCAGTTAAGCCACTCACAGGATTCGATGGAGATACGGTCTACTCGATCGGAACGATCAGACTCCTGGTCTACACGGCGAAGTCAACACGCCTCGTCAAATTTGTCGTCATCGACAAACCCGCCATCTATAACGTAATTCTGGGAACACCTTGGCTACAATCCATGAAGGCGGTGCCGTCAACCTATCATCAAATCCTCAAGTTCCCAACGACGTTCGGGGTAAAAACTATTCGAGGATCTCAAGAGATGTCGAGACTCTGCTTCGCGGCCGAACACAAGCTCCGATTCAAATCCATGGTCCCAGCCAAGGCTTGCCTCACGATCTTACCCGTAACTCAAGTCGATTTACCATCTCAGGAAGGACCTAAGCGAGAGCTCGTCATACAAGTAAACATCGACGAAAGCGATCCCGAGTGATGCGTAGGAATCGGCGCTGACCTAAAAGAGGAGATTAAGGTTGAGCTCATAAGACTTCTTCGCCGAAATGCATCGACGTTCGCCTGGTTGGTACGCGATATGTCGAAGGCTGGCTCGATCGTCGAGGTCAAATAACCGGAGTGGTTAGCGAACCCAGTCGTCATAAAAAAAAAACGGCAAGTGGAGAATCTGCGTGGACTTCACCGATCTCAACAAGGCGTGCTCCAAGGATAGTTTCCCTTTGCCATATATAGATCGAATCGTCGAGGCGACCGCAGGAAACGAGCTACTGTCATTTATAGATGCCTTCTCCGGCTATAATCAGATCACGATGCATCCCGAAGATCGTGAAAAGACGTCCTTCATCACTAACCGGGGGACCTACTATTATAAGGTGATGCCTTTCTGCTTAAAGAATGCGGGCGCGACATACCAACGACTAGTCAACCACATGTTTGCCGAACAGTTGGGACGAACGATGGAGGTTTACATCGACGATATGCTGGTAAAATCACTTACCGCCAGCGATCACATCGGTCATCTGCAGGCTTGCTTCACTGTCCTGAATCAATATAAAATGAAGCTCAATCCGACTAAGTGTACTTTCGGGGTTACATCCGGAGAATTCCTCGGCTACATCGTCACTAAACGAGGAATCGAGGAGAACCCGAAGCAGATCGATGCCCTACTCAATCTCCCATTGCCTCACAACACTCGCGAGGTCCACGTCTTACCGGCCGGATTGCGGTACTTAACCGATTCATCTCGCGATCCACAGATAAGTGTCTTCCGTTCTATCAACTCCTCCGCGGCAATAAACGCTTCAAGTGGGATAGCAAATGTGAGGAGGCATTCCAGCAACTAAAGGAGTACCTCGCAAGCCCTCCAATTTTGGCAAAGCCTGAAACGGGCAAACCCTTTACCTCTACATCGCAGTATCGAGCTCGGCAGTAAGCGGAGTCTTAGTTAAAGAAGATCGAGGCGAGCAGAAACCGATTTTCTATGTCAGCAAAACTCTGGACGACGCGGAAAAACGTTACCCAACTTTGGAGAAGCTCGCACTCGCAGTTATTATGTCGGCCAGAAAACTACGACTGTACTTCCAATCCCACTCGATCGTCGTCTTGACGAATCAACCACTTCGAACAATACTACACAGCCAGAGCCAGTCAGGCCGCATGGCGAAGTGGGCTGTCGAGCTGACGGAGTATGACATTGCGTATCACAATAAAACAAGCGCCAAATCGCAGGTCCTCGCAGATTTTCTGGTAGAGCTTCCCCCGGAGTTAAGCCAGACCGACCTACCAGACGAGAAGTGGTCTTTATACGTTGACGGATCTTCCTCATCCTGAGGTGCAGGCATCGGCATCCGATTAGAATCCCCGACAAAAGAGATACTGGAGCAATCATTTCGGCTCGAATTCCCAGCCTCAAATAATGAAGCCGAGTACGAAGCTCTGCTCGCGGGACTTCGTCTAGCCCAGGGGCTTGGAGTTAAGAAAATCGAAGCGTTCTGCGACTCCCAGCTCGTTGCTAGCCAATACAGCGGCGACTACGACACCAGAAACGACCGGATGGATTTGTATCTTAAAGCCGTTAAGAGTCTCACTGTTCGCTTCGAATCCTTCTCCCTCACCAGAATCCCGAGAAGCGACAACACTTCCGCAGACGCGCTGGCGGCTCTTGCTTCGACGTCCGAATCACAGCAAAGGCGCGTTATCCCGGTCGAAAGCATCGACACCCCCAGCATCGTCCTACCTCGAGGAGTATGTGCCGTTCGGGAGCTCGAAGCAAACAACATAGACACCAACGAATTGCCTCTCCCCGATGTCATCGATGTACCTGCCGAACAGGAGCCATCATCTGACGACTGGAGGATCGAAATCTTGCTCTATATTACGGATGGCCAAGTCCCACAGACCGATGGGCAGCACAACGTCTTAAAGCTCAAAGCGCCAAATACGTCCAGTCGCACGGCGAACTTTACCGGTGGAGCTCGACAGGAGCCTTGCTCAACTGTCTGCATGGCGAGGAGACGCACGATGTCATGAAAGAAATGCATGAGGGAGCGTGTGGAAATCACTCCAACGGTCGAGCTCTCGCTCTGAAAATAAAAAACCACGGCCACTTTTGGCCAACAATGCTAACAGACTGTGATCGATTCGTAGCTCGCTGTGAGCAATGTCAACGACACGCGCTGATGATCCATGCACCTGCCGAACTCCTGGCCGCTTCCTTGCCACCTTATCTCTTCATGCGATGGGCAATGGACATCGTAGGTCCTCTTCCTCGATCCCGACAGAAACGATTCATACTTATCGTCACCGATTACTTTACAAAGTGGGTCGAGGCCGAATCTTACCCCAAAGTCAAAGCAACCGATGTGAAGAACTTTGTCTGGAAAAACATAATCTGCCGCAACGGACTCCCATATGAGATTGTCACCGATAACGGTCCTCAGTTCATCTCCGACGTATTCGAAGATTTCTGCGCCAAATGAAAGATACGACTAAGCAAATCAACACCGCGATATCCACAAGGAAACGGACAAGCCGAGGCAACCAACAAAAATATCCTCGACGGCATCAAGAAGAGACTCGAAGATAAGAAAGCTTTATGGGCAGACGAGTTAGACGGAGTTCTATGGTCACACCGAACTACACCGCGACGATCGACGAACAAAACTCTTTTCTCATTGTCTCACGGTATGGAAGCCTTAGCACCCGCCGAGGTCGGTCTACCGAGCATACGCAGAACAATGTTGACACAAGACGGCAACAAGAACGGAAGAATGATGAAGGATAGCCTCGACATGCTCGAGGAGGAGCGAGATCAGGCTTTATTACGCATGCAAAACTATCAGCAGCAGATCGCTTGTTACTACAACAAACGGGTGAAAGGTAGGCACTTCGAAACTGGCGACCTCGTCCTTCGCAAAGTGTTCGAAAATACCAAAGAAGACGGAGCCGGAAAACTGGGCGCAAAGTGGGAAGGCCCCTACCAGATCACCAACGTCGTAAAACCTGGCGTTTACGAGCTCATGAAAATGGACGGCGAAATGATATCTCGATCATGGAACTCGATGAACATTAAGCGGTACTTCTACTAAAAAAAAAAAAAGAAAGGTCTCGAATGTGAACTACGATCGGCTTGATCCCAGTTTGTTGGGTACGTAGGCAACCTCTTATGAGGTACAACTATTAATAAAGTTTACTTTTATCGACATCTTTTACATCGACATCTTTTACATCGACATCCTAGCTAGATGTTCGATCTCCTAATACGCATTTCCCTACAATGCAATCTCTTAACAAATCCTAAGGAACAAAAACCTTACGATTATAAGAGAATAAGCCGGGACCAATCCCGCAGCCTTTCTTAAATCACCCGGATAACTACGTCGAGAGCATTCTAACTATTCGGACACGATTAATGAAATAAAACAGGGTAAGCCGAGTCATACCTCGCACCTATTGTTTGTTTAAGCCGAGTTTCACCTCGCAACTATTGTTCTGTTTAGGCAGTCTTATTTGCACCAATTATCCGGTTTAACAGATTTTTGTTGGACCCAAATTATTACAAAGCCCAAAGGCTTTAAAATTTGGTCAAGTGTGAATAAAAATAAATCCCTTCAAGGCAACTTAAAATGTGAGAAACTTCATTTTGTCCCACATCCAAGGATTGGAAAAATTTAGAGTCATATAAATATAGACACACACATGACATAGTTCAAAGTGTGTGAAGGAGAACCAAGGATCCCTCGCGCGCCGCCACCGCCGCCGAGCCGAGCCGGGCTCGGGTCTTGGGTCTTGGGTCTTGGGTCTTGGGTCTTGGGTCTTGGGTCTTGGGTCTTGGGTCTTGGGTCTTGGGTCTTGGGTCTTCGGCCCACAAAAGATGTTCTTTTTGGGCCACGTTTTGGTCAACACTTCTGGCCCAAATTGCTAAAGTTTTCAGTTCAAATTCTTAACAGAATCACGACATTAAACTGCAGTCAAATGTCTACCCCGAAAATCACGCCAAGATTAACGCCTAAATCGCGTCATTAGCGCAAAATTAATCACGTCATTAACATGCTGATTAAGTGCGACGCTCCTCTATCATTCGCTATATATATCGACTTCTCCTCTTCCAGTTTTAATTGCTCTCTACAGAAAATTTACGGAGAAAAATCGTTCACACTTTTCCTTCAAATCTCTCACGTCTCTTTTCTTCTTTCAAGAGTAAGTGTCCCGAGAGTATATCATAGAATATTAGTTCGTCACATTCTATAATCGGGTGCTGCGATTATACGAATATCAGTGGTTGTATCCTGGGATTCATTATCTCATCCAACCGCCACACTGCGGGAGATATTTTGAATTATGGAAAGAGATTATCTCGCCTCCACTTCTCGTTTTTCCTTAAACCGCTTTTTTAAAACGTTTTCCTGTATCTCAAATCGTTTTCTTCATTGCAATATTTGTCTCCTCTAAATTTACTTCCTACAGTCTTAATTCAAAATAATCCGATCCTGCTTATCGCTTCAATCGGATCCTATATTGCTTTACAAACGATTTTCAGAAAACGTTTTAAGGAAAAAACGATTTGTTTTTACAAACAAGAAACCGTTTCCGCGAAGGCCTTTGGCAAGTTACGCGAAACGCTATTGGACCACACAAGGACAGTTTTTATAACTTCCTTTCCGCGTCTGTAAATCGTCTCGGGGAAATCCCTGAACGGTTTTTCGAGTTCAAAACTCAAACACGATTCTACGACCGCTCTATAGTGTTTCCGCAGAACGCAAAAATTAGCGACTCTTATTTTTAATCGCTATTCTATCGATTCTATTCAACGAATCTGACATTTTTTCTGTCTCTTTTGGAACAGATGTCGAAAAATGTCGAGAAATCCGTTGATGGAAGACAAGAGGATGTCGCTGAATCAACACCCTTAGCGGTTGGGGATGCAGCACTCGGATCCCTGCCCACAAACATTCCGACTTTACCCAGCGCTATCGCTGCAGGTATCTCACCGGATAAGTTTGATGGTACCAACTTCAAACAGTGGCAGCAAAAGATGCACTTTTTCCAGTGCACTCTGCATTTGGATAGGTATCTCACCAAGGACAAACCTGCTTTGACCGCTGGGAATACTGATGTGCGTGCTGTTGCAAGCGTTGAAGCATGGGTCCATGGGGACTTCCTTTGCAAAGGCTACATCCAGAGCCGCTTGGTTGACCAATTGTTCAATGTCTATTGTGAAATCAAGTCGTCCAAGGAACTCTGGGAAGCTTTGGATAAGAAGTACAAGCCTTTCAATGTATCCTCTGGAAGGTATGCAACCTCCAAATTTACGAGGTACATGATGGTGGACTCAAGGCCCATCATGGAACAAGTCCATGAACTTTTGATGATTTGTCAAGAAATCGCTGATGAAGGAATGAAGATCTGTGAGACCTTCATAGTGAATTGCTTCGTCGACAAGCTACCTCCTAGCTGGGTAGACTTCAGAAACTATCTGGATCATAAGCAGAAGTCTATGACCTTGTCAAATCTGATTTCCAGGCTGCAAAATGAGTCTTTGAAACGCGAGGTAAAAGCTGCCACGCCTGTCAATCCTGAACCATTTCACTCCTACAATGCAAATGTAGCCGAGTTCAAAAACAAGGGAAAAGGGAAAGTCAAAGGCAACGGGAAATTTCCTCCCAAAGGAAGGCAAAACAAGTTTGCTCCATCATCATCCACTTCTTTCAAAAAGGAAACTCCCAAAACCAAATTTGTTGGGAAGTGCACCTATTGCAACAAGAAGGGACACACCTCCAATGAATGTCGAAGCAGGCTGAGGGATAACAAAGGCCAAGCCAACTTGACTCAAGCTGATCTGTGTGCAATGGTCACAGAAGTCAACATGGTTGAGCCAAACCCAAAAACGTGGTGGTATGACACTGGTGCAACCACTCACATCTGCATGGACAAAGACCAGTTCTCAACCTACAAGAAATGCAAGAACAATGCGCACTTGTTGATAGGAAATGAGTCATACTCCAAGATTGAAGGCATTGGCAATGTGGTCCTAAAGATGACTTCAGGCAAAGAAGTCACCCTCACCAATGTGAAGCATGTGCCAAAAATGAGGAAAAACCTGATCTCTGGAACCATGATCAACAAGCACGGATTCGACGTCCGCATTGGATCTAACCAGCTGATTTTAAGGAAACATGGGGTTTTTATTGGGAAGGGTTATGTTAAGGAGGATTTAATCAAAATGTGTGTAATGACTCTCCTCAAAAATGATGTACCTTCTACCAGTTCAATTAATAAGAATGAATCTTCTTACTTGGTTGAGTCTTTTGATTTATGGCATGAACGATTAGGACATGTGAATTATAAATCTATACAAAGATTAATAAATTCGAACTTAATCCCCAAATGCAAAATAAGAAAAAATAAATGTGAGACATGCGTACAAGCAAAACTCACAAAAACTCCATCACCTCATGTCGATCGAACTACCGAACCTCTAGGCCTCATACACACAGATTTGTGCGACTTAAAGTTAGTACAATCTAGAGGAGGTAAAAAGTATTTTGTAACTTTCATTGATGATTGTACAAGATACTGTTACATCTATTTACTAAGAAGTAAAGATGAAGTCTTGGAGAAATTCAAAGAATATAAAATCGAAGTTGAAAATCAACTCGGTAAAACTATTAAAATTGTTAGGAGTGATAGAGGAGGCGAATATGATGGTCCATTCAATGTTTTCTGTCTAGAAAAAAGGCATTATACATCAGACCACCGCTCCCTACTCACCAGAATCTAATGGAGTTGCGGAACGCAAAAATCGAACTCTTAAAGAGATGATGAATGCAATATTGCAGGAATCTGGGCTACCCCAGAATCTGTGGGGGGAAGCAATTCTCACTACAAACTATATCCTCAACAAAATACCGCACAAAGTAACTGGCAAAACGCCATATGAACTATGGACAGGTAGAGTACCTTCGTACAAATACCTGAAAGTGTGGGGGTGCTTAGCAAAGGTCGCTGTGCCACCTCCTAAAAAGGTCACCATAGGACCGAAAACTGTTGACTGTATTTTCATTGGATATGCACGCAACAGTAGTGCTTATCGGTTTCTGGTTCACAAATCAGATGTACCAGATATTCAGGTGAATACAATAATGGAATCAAGAAATGTTTCATTTTTTGAACACATTTTCCCGTGCAAGAATAGACAAAATCTAAAACGTCCTCGAGAAGATGAGGCAACCACATCTGGGGTTCCTGCTTCAGAAGACGAAGAGATTGAACCTAGACGCAGCAAAAGAGCTCGTAAGGAAAAATCCTTCAGTCCTGAATTCTTGATAGTCTTTCTCACCGAGAACGAACCAAGAACATTTACTGAAGCTATGTCCACTCCCGATGCACCTCTTTGGGAGGAAGCAGTCAATAGCGAGATGGATTCCATTAGACAGAATCAAACTTATGAAATCACTGAGTTACCTGAAGGGTTTAAAGCTCTAGGGTGCAAATGGATCTTCAAAACGAAATTGAAGACCGATGGCTCAGTTGATAAATATAAGGCTAGACTTGTAGTGCAAGGATTCCGACAAAAAGAAGGTCTGGATTTCTTTGACACTTATTCTCCAGTAACGAGAATAACTTCCATCAGAATGCTGATTGGAATTGCAGCCTTAAGAAATTAGGAAATCCACCAGATGGACGTCAAAACAGCCTTTCTAAACGGTGAATTAGACGAGAAAATCTATATGAAACAACCCGAAGGATTTGTAGTCCCGGGACAAGAACACAGAGTCTGTAGACTTGTGAAGTCGTTGTATGGACTTAAACAAGCACCAAAACAATGGCATGAAAAGTTTGACAATGCGATGATGTCAGATGGCTTCAGCATAAACAAATGTGATAAATGCATTTACATAAAAACAACCCCTAATGGATATATCCTACTATGTTTATATGTAGATGACATGTTAATTATTGGCAGCAATAACGACATAATCCAATAAACTAAGAACATGCTTAGTGCACAGTTTGACATAAAAGACATGGGTCTAGCAGATGTCATTCTCGGGGTACAAATCACAAGAACTTCTGATGGGATTATTTTATCTCAAGCACATTATGCTGAAAAGATACTTGAACGGTTTAAAACCTATTCAAATGGAACTGCAAAAACTCCTGTTGACTCTCAACTTCACTTGACCAAAAACTCAGGTGAAGCAGTGTCACAAGTCGAGTATGCAAGGATAATTGGTAGCCTTATGTACTTAACCAATTGTACTAGACCTGACCTAGCACTAGACCTGACCTAGCACACGCGGTAAATGTACTTAGTCGCTATACAAGTAATCCAGGACACAAACACTGGAAAGCCATAACTAGAGTATTAAATTATATTCGATACACTAAAAGTTATGGGCTGCACTATGGGAGAAGAACCCGCAGTTTTGGAAGGATACAGTGATGCAAACTGGATATCTGACACCAAAAACTCGAAATCCACAAGTGGATATGTCTTTACCCTTGCTGGTGCAGCAGTCTCTTGGAAGTCTTCCAAACAAACTCTACTGGCCCGATCAACCATGGAGTCTGAATTTATACCTTTAGACAAAGCTGCAGAGGAGGCCGAATGGCTCCGAAATTTCTTGGAAGATATTCCAATGTGGGAGAAACCAGTCCTGGCAATACGTGTACACTGTGATAGTCAATCAGCTATCGCCCGAGCACTGAATAATCTCTATAATGGTAAATCTCGACACATAAGAAGGCGACATAAAACCATTAGAAGCTTGATCACAACCGAAGTAATCTCACTAGATTACATAAAATCAGCTGATAATCTAGCAGATCCATTCACTAAGGGTCTAGCTCGTGATCAAGTTCTCAAATCGTCAAAGGGAATGGGTTTAAAGCCTATGACTAAAGAGGTTGTTTGATGGAAACCCCACCTACATGACTGGAGATCCCAAGATGTATGGTTTAAAAGGGAAAACTAAATCAAACAAAATCTAACGCACTGAAAGACGTATAGTCTTAACCTAGGTCCCAAGATGATTGACAGTGCTTACATACAATTTTCATTATATATTTTCAAAGGATAAGCCAAAATTTTTAATGATAAGACCGTAGCTTTGATATATCAGTGAAGTAATGGGGCCGTTTCTTAAAACAAAGACTACTGGCAAATCACCTAGTGAGTGTGAAATGGGGCCGTTTCTAGGAGAATGAAAAAACAAAAGGCTATATTCTCCAACTTCACTCATGATTAACCAGGCAAGTTCAAGGCCAAAATGAACACAATAGAGAACTTAGTTCTACGAGGAAATGAAACTGAGTTGTATTTGTTGTCTCGGTTTACATCAAAATCCGGGTGGTTCAAGACATCATGTTCACCTCCTGGCTGAGTAAGCCCGACAGATATTAACATTGAGTGGTTCAAGGTTGAAACATACTACTATCTCAAACAAAGTGGATTTTTCGTATATACTCTCGAAAGTCCGTCTAGCCTAGTCAAAGTCCGTCTAGTCTAGTCGAGTCCAGTCTTCGAGTCAGTCCGGTCGTATGTTTAGAGTTATTTCTATTCATGTGGGGGATTGTTGGACCCAAATTATTACAAAGCCCAAAGGCTTTAAAATTTGGTCAAGTGTGAATAAAAATAAAGCCCTTCAAGGCAACTTAAAATGTGAGGAACTTCATTTTGTCCCACATCCAAGGATTGGAAAAATTTAGAGTCATATAAATATAGACACACACATGACATAGTTCAAAGTGTGTGAAAGAGAACCAAGGATCCCTCGCGCGCCGCCGCCGCCGAGCCGAGCCGGGCTCGGGCTCGGGCTCGGGTCTTGGGTCTTGGGTCTTGGTGAATGTGGGCCTTCGGCCCACAAAAGATGTTCTTTTTGGGCCACGTTTTGGTCAACATTTCTGGCCCAAATTGCTAAAGTTTTCGGTTCAAATTCTTAACAGAATCACGACATTAAACTGCAGTCAAATGTCTAGCCCGAAAATCACGCCAAGATTAACGCCCAAATCGCGTCATTAGCGCAAAATTAATCACGTCATTAACATGCTGATTAAGTGCGACGCTCCTCTCTCCTTCGCTATATATATCGACTTCTCCTCTTCCAGTTTTAATCGCTCTCTACAGAAAATTTACAAAGAAAAATCGTTCACACTTTTCCTTCAAATCCCTCGCGTCTCTTTTCGTCTTTTAAGAGTAAGTGTCCCGAGAGTATATCGTAGAATATTAGTTCGTCACATTCTATAATCGGGTGCTGCGATTATACGAATATCAGTGGTTGTATCCTAGGATTCATTATCTCATCCAACCGCCACACTGCGGGAGATATTTTGAATTAAGGAAAGAGATCATCTCGCCTCCACTTCTTGTTTTTCCTTAAACCGCTTTTATAAAACGTTTTCCTGTATCTCAAATCGTTTTCTTCATTGCAATATTTGTCTCCTCTAAATTTACTTCCTACAATTTCCACTTCGTCCCAATCGTTTTGTTAAACAAATTTTCACCTCGTCTCAATAGTTCTACCTCGTATCTATTGTCCTTTTACGATTTAAATTTGCGAGCTAATACTTAAAAAAAAATCCATTAATGAAAAAAGGGGCGAGCCATTACAAACGAGTACAAACAAAGGGCGTAGTGATAAAAAAAAGAAGAAGATGACATCTACTCTTCAGGCTGAGTGCCATCCTCGTGATCTTCCCGATCTTCGGCGTCGTCATGGTCCGAACCACCATCCGGAGTTTCAGGGAAAGGCGGGAGCAAATCACCCTCCTCGAGATCAGTTAGACTGAGGTTCTCCAGCTTCAGCTCGTAATCGCGTTTCGTTGCTTCAAGTTCGGCTTTCAATTCCGCATCAGACATCTCTTGCTCCTTCAAAAGATCGAGGCACTCCAGAGTACCTCGAGCTTGAACGAGATCGAGCTTCACCTGCTCAATCGCCTCTTGTTCGGAAATACGAGTCCTCAGCCGGCCGATGCGACCTGAATACTTAGCTTCAGCTTCCGCCCAGATTCGAGTGGTTTCCATCTCGATCTTCTCTTCGGCGTGACGCTTTGCGCGAACAACCTCGGTAGCAATTGACCTCTCGGCTTCGATCTTAGCCTCATTAACCAAATTGAAGGTTCTTGACCAAGTCCACGTTTTCCAGCCTCATCGTCTCGATCTTCTCGGTCAACTCCTTCACCCCGGCATCCAGCTGCTCCGCTTTTCTCTTCATGGTTTGCCAATTGTCTTCGGCAATCCTCCGCTGAGCAATGGCGGCATTCGTCCACCGCCCTCTGACCTGCAGTCTGGGCATTCTTCAGTCGAGTCGCGGCATTCTGAAGCATGCATATGTATTGGCCCCTTGTGCGATTGCAGCTCGCAATAAACTGAACCAAAAAAAAAAAAACTATGAAACTATCTGAATCGAACTCACACTGCGAGCACGAACGTTGAATAGAAATTCTAAACATACCTTGAAGGCGAAGCTCGCCATTTCCTTGAAAGCCACATCGGAGACAGCAGGAACCTCGGTAGTAGATCCCCTTATTTTCCCGAAGAGCTCCGCACACTTGTCAGCATTGTTGACGAATGGTCTGCTCGACTCGGGGTACTCAAACGAGAAGCTCCTGTCGACCTCTTTGACCCTGTCATCGCCGGACGGAGCAACCCTCGCTCGTTTAGTCGCATCCTCGCCACTAACCCGACCTCCGTCCCTCTCTTCTCTAGCGGAAGGCTCCTTCCTTTTTCCACTCGCCTTAGACTTGGCGACCTCCTCCTTCTCCTTCTGCTGAACCAAACGAACAGCTTCAGCTTCGTCCTTCTTCTCCTTCCTCTTCTTATCCTTCTTCTTCCTCTGCTTCTTCTCTGCCTTCCTCGCCGACCTCGCCGCTTCGTCTGACGCTTCCTCCTCCTGATGACTCTCCTCTTGATTTTGAGCGTCGAGTCCGAGGTTGTGGTCAGCGACCTGGGTCTCGATCTCGCCCTCGAGGTTTGCATCATGCTGAGGAACGACCTCAGCATCTTTCTGAACTATCTGTATTCGATCCGAATGTTCAGACCGAGAGGCAGAAGCCTGTTGATCCTTCTTCTCGCTCCTTTTAGCCTTAAGACGTGCAGCAAGACTGGGTGCGTTCACCTGAATTGGAGCCAATGCAATCGCTCTCTCCCTTAGAAGATTTTCTCTCCTCCAGCTAGCTGAAACAAAATGACATGTTAGACGATGTAAATTATAGAAGGAATACCGATGACATCGAGCCTACCGTTTGTAATGCGGGTGATAGCTCCTTTTCGCTTGGAACCTCTTCTTCGAGTTCTAACTTCCTCACCCTGTTCATCTTCTTCCTCGCCTCTTTCATCAACCTCTTCCTCGGCGTGCTCCGTAGCCTCGCCATCACGTGGATCTTCCTCAAAAGGAACTATTTGAAGATCCGTAGTTTCACTTCGCAGAGACGCCCCGTCAGAACGGACTCGATCCGCCAATTTGACCAGTGGAGACTCTCCTCTATCTGATTGAGTGTCGGATCTCGAAGACACCTCAGGAGAAGAACTTGTGCTCCCAGAAGCTTCCCGATCGGATCTAGAGCCGGACTCTAAACTCGACTCGACACGCTGACCCCCCAGAGTCATCACTCGATGTCGGATAGCAATAGAAAAACCGCGATAAACGGAGAAATCAAGCCGCAAAAGAATGAATTCTAGAGAGAGAGAGAAAAATTCTAGAGAGAAGGGAGAGCGAGATTACCTTTTGTAAACGGAGAAGAAAATGAGAAGAAGAGAAGGAGAGCAGAATATATAAAGAAAGAAATAGCGGTTACCGAGGAAGGTAATAATGATCTGGACGCTGCCCAGTATCTTATTTAGATGCGGATTCCACGTGCTTCCCGAGAATCACGCTTCCACTCGCGACTCTTCGTTTCCCGAGTTGACCGTTGCTTTTTACGGCTCTTCGTTAATAGCGTTAAGGATAACACGCAATTCCCCGACTCCCAAGTATCACCTCGATTCCAAAGACCTCCAACTCGATGCGTTGAATATCGAAGTAACATCTCCATCAACGGACTGGGGGGGACAATTGTTGTAGGTGGGATGAGCACAGCCCCCTTTTTCGTAATTTCGACCAAGCCCATTAGCAAATTGGATAAGCCCAACAGGATCGAAGATGGACAAAAGCCCATTCACAAAGCCAAAACGAGGTCGTTTGAGAGGCGAGTCTTATATATCGAAGGAGCAGTTCGCCACGTCGACGTAGGTGAAACAGCTCACCACGTCGATGTAGGTGAAACAGCTCGCCAGCACGATACTCCGATAGACGGTCGGTCAGGTCTACCTACCCGGCCGTCCAAGCTACTCTGACCGAGATGTAACATAATTTGAACACTATAAATAGTCCTGTAACCTCATTTATTACGGGATCCGTAATCTGAAATAAAGACAAAAGACTTGATACTTGTGATCACTAACTCTTACCTCGCTTAGCATCTCACTTAAAAGACCTCGATAAAATTATATCGATCTCACCTCTATATAACAAGAATCTCCGAGCTCCACCTAATAATAATTACCAAATTGACCTCGTGTGTGGATACTAAACAACACTACTCCAATCATATGAAGGTCTATAACCTTTTCCACAATCACGACAAGAAAATGATCACAATAATACGGAATATTTCGTCACAATAAAAAAACTATTTCGTAGCAATAAAAATGTTGTGACATAGTTATGACAATTCGTGAACGGTAACAATACAATCGTCACGAACTTATTTTTGTAATGAAGCTCTTCGAAGAAAAGTATCTGCCTTTATTAAACCAGGAAAACAGAGAGTCTGGGTCGTGGATGATCTTCCAAGCGTGCTTGGTGAGAAGGACCTGATTAAAATCACCAAGATCACGAAAACTAAGGCCACCATTTGCTTTAGATCTACACATCTCTTTCCATGAAATCTAGTGAATCTTGCTTTTTTCTCACAGGAGTTCCACCAGAGAATAGTCATTTCACTAGTAATCTTTACAGGTTGATGTTTTGAAAGGTGGAAACACGACAAAGCATATACAGGGAGCGTCATTGCAATGGACTTAAGGAGGATCTTCTTTCCTCAAAGATAAAGCATTTTTGCAAACCAAATCGTTCAACTGCTTATTTAAATTCTCCCCAATGAAAGATAAAAGTTTCCGTTTAGATATACTAAAACACTCTGGAAAGCCCAAATATGATCCATCTCCACCTTTGTCGATTCTGAGAATGTTGGCGATGAGCTGTTTTGAGTTTGGATCAATATTTTTACAAAATGCCACGACAGATTTTTGAAAGTTGATTTATTACCAGAAGCAAGTGGTCAACATGAGAAGAGACTACCAGACAGCTTACCAGACAGCAATTTGTCAACATGCAAACCAAACATTAAACCGGCAAAGAAAACCACTCTCGAAGTATCAATAACCATTCGACCAATTCATTTTTTTTTATTATCATTTATTAATTTAGCAAATAATCTGGGATAAATTATTTTGACTAGGTATTGATTGGTTCACCTACTATCACCCGCAAACGCTGCGTTTGCGTTTAATATCGGTTAATGGTGTTTTATACCAATCATAAAAATCGTTGCAAACCGGGTGGTAACGGTTGGGTTAAAATAAAAATCACGCTAGAAAAAAAAATGGAAGATAATCGTTGAAAACAATTATAAAATCCTAACCCTACTAATCTTCTCTTATATATATATATATATATATATATATAAATTAACTTATCACTTTTTCTATCAAGTTTTAGTTCCTAGATTTTTGAGTGCACTCCAAAAAGAATGTATTCTGAAAAATATTAATCCGTAATTTGGAGTTGATTCGAGTTGGAGCCGCGCAAAAAATCGATTAGATCAATTGAAGAAATTTTACATCATGCATAAGACAAATTGCTCAGAAATCTACGTATTGGAGCAAATTTTTTCAAGTTTACCACATTACTAGACACAATTTTGAGTGATGTTCCCAACAATTGAAATAAATTATGAATTATAAATTTATTAGTTTTTAAAATAATTATTTATTATTTATTTATATTTTTATTATTAATTATTTTGAGTTAGTGATTTTGAATTACAAATTTATGTTTTTTTATAATTATATATGATGTTTATTTCGGTAATTTTATGTTTAACGCTAAAACATCCGCTGATTCGCAAGTCAAAAATGTCTTGTAAACTGACCCGTCTTAAAAAATTTAACCAATCGTGCAAACCGATTAATAACGCTCAAAATGGCAATCGTCCGCTTCCGCAAACTCCCGCACTCGCAATCGGAACCGATGCGTTTAAACTAGACCTTTAAACCATTTTTTAATTCAATTTACGCAAATAATTAAGAGCACTTATACACTACAAGTAAAGTGTCATGTTGTAATATGCTTCCATTGTTGTAGGAACTTCAGTTCCATATTCTACTATTTAAGTAATGAAAAAACCAAAAAGAGGCAGTCTGAAGTATCCACTGAAAAATGTTTGTCTTAGTTTGTTCTTTGAGAAAATTCTCTTAACTTTGAAAAGGGACGATATTAGCAATTTGTTGCTAACAATTGGTATCAGAGCACGTTTTTTCCAAACATCTGCAATCCTATCTGATACTCATCTACCTCCACTCCTGTTATGCTTTTTCGAGCCTGATCGGATAATCTCTCAAGTTCCAAGGGCAGAGCTCCAACGATTTTCAAACCAAAATCTTCTATTGTGTCTAAAATTTGAGCATGTCAGTTTCATCAAGGTGGGTTTGTGGTCTGAACACCATCTTTCCAGGCTCTAAGTGAGATCTTGGGAACAATCCAAACCATTTTGAATTACTAAAAACTTGATGAGTCGGCATTGGATCCAGACCTTTTCTTTTCTTCCATTAGAATCAATGACTTGTCTTATCCCTCCCCATGATATTTTATTACCAGAACTTGGGAGTTCTTTTAATCTGCAATCTCTGACAAACGGCTGTAAAGGTTAGAAAGAAGATTCAGTCTAACAGGACCTCCAATTTATCCAAAATTGTTAATGATTTCATTAAAATTGCCAACTAAAAACCAGGTTTCATCTCTTTGTAGTTTATATTCCAATATGCGAGAGCTTGTCCAAAACATGAGCTCTAATTGGGTCTCCGTATACATATGTTTCCCTACCTCGAGTTTTGTATCAATACTTCCATTATCTGAAAACACCATCTCCACTTTATGAGAGCTCTTCCAAAATAATTCCAAACCTCCACTAAGATCCGCTGGATTTACCAAATGAATGTGGTCATAACCCAGTGATCTTTGCAAACTAATCATGTGATCACTAGAGTTTTTAGTCTCTAGGAGAAATAAAAAATCCAGAAAATGTTCACAACACATTTCCTTAAAGGGTTAAATTTTCGAGTTGTTCCTCAAACATCAACATTTCTGACGGATTGTTGTCATTGAGAAGTGGATGGTTTCTGGTTGACAATCAAACCATCAGGTTGTTTGGAAAATTTTGAAGCAAACTCAATAGCTTTATGCTCGACAGACTGCTCTGTTTCCTGATCAGCATCATCCGCTTTTTCGGGTTGTTTCATAGACCCGTGGTCCTTCCTTCTTCTTGCTCAGGAAGAAGTTTTTTCTTTAAGTAAGACTCTTATTACTCGTATCCGAAGAGCCTGCTTCTGTTATTCTAATGTTTAAACTCTGCTAGGCAGGGGATAAACTAACCTGAGCCTTCTTTTTGAATCTAATCATTTTTGGAGGATACAAAGATCATTTTTTGGAGGATCCAAAGATCACCCTTGAGTTTCGACCCACCGG
This sequence comes from Eutrema salsugineum, assembly GCF_000478725.1. Classification (NCBI taxonomy): domain Eukaryota; kingdom Viridiplantae; phylum Streptophyta; class Magnoliopsida; order Brassicales; family Brassicaceae; genus Eutrema; species Eutrema salsugineum. The sequence continues at coordinate 8,681,547 of NW_006256547.1, read as the reverse complement.
TTTAGAACCATGCGCCAATTGTTGAAGGTCTAAAGCTATATTCTTTCATCACCGTTTGAACGTCATTTTTAGAGTCAAAAATAAACTGGAAACTATCACGAGTGAGTGTGACTTGTTTCACTCTATCATAGTGATAACACCGTATTATGACCACTTTTATGGATCATTTTGAAATACTTTTTCTATGTTTTTTATTGCTTTCAAGTACTTTTATTATGTTTTTCTAGTATTTGTAGTTCCATGACTCTTTTCAGGAAACTTAGGGAAAAACTTAACAAAATGGATAGAAGACCAGATTTTCAGCTCAGAGTCAAACCGTCAGAAGTTCACCCCCGATTGAAGGCCTTCTCACCGTCTGGGTTTAAGATCTCAAAGATGGAAGTATCAGATTTCCAGCACACTTTACAGCTTGGAAATCCAACGATTTAATCAAAAGATACGCGAAGAGCAAGATGTCCCGTAAACCAGCCGGCAAGCATTTCCACCCGCGACTAACAGCCATTTCACCACGGTCAGAGGCTTCCCGACCGCGGCCAACCATCCATTCCCCGGGGCCACTCACATCCCGACCGCGGCCAGCCAACTCCGAGTTAAAGGCCCATTTCTGAAGCCCAAATCATTTTCTCAGCCTCAATTCCGGAACCTTAGACACCAGAGAGCATTGGAGACTATAACTACTTATCATTTAGGTCGTTTTTAAGAGAGACGAAATACTTTACAAGAAATTTTACTTTAAGCTTTTGTTTTTAGGTTTAGGGAGAGAGAGATCTGTCTCTTGCACCCTTGTCATTTCTTTTTCAATTTCGATTATTGCTCTACTTTTTAATACTATGTTTTTGATTTCGTTCATCATGTCTAAGTAGTTTTATTGTTGGGTCTAAGGGATTTTCGATGGGGATATATATGTTTGATGAGGATTCCATGAGCTATTGAAGCCGAATCTTAGAACTTTTTCTTCTGAATTTACTTTTACTGCATGAGAGTAGCGTCATGAACTACAATCTGATCCAGATGCTTGGTGACAAAAGTGTTCATCCGGTGTCAGATCTAGTTTGGGAGAGCAAAACAAACATAGGAGTGGAAACCTACCTATGAGCGATTTGTGAATGCTGATGAGTCCTAAACATAATGCATTTCTTCTCTTCCAGGGCCAGAGTCGAAACCTACTGGTCAGGGTTGAGAGAGATAGTTGTCTATGATCACGACATTGGCGTATTCATACGTCTGTGACTCTAGTTCGAAAAGTTTAAGCTAAGATCTTATCAAATTTACTCTCTAGCAATGTTTTGAATCGTTCATACCCCTGAGAAAACTTCCCTGGAACCCAGCGCCTCTTTCCTATAGATTTACATCGATTTTCATTCAAGCTTTAGTCAAATATTTTTACTCTTTCAATTGATTTTCATTTAAGCAATTAAATTTAGCCGGTTTTCTTGTTTTTAGTCGATTTCTAAGTTTGGTTATTAGGTCATTTTAATTCTCGTATTTTCTCTTTAAGATTAGTTTTTACATTTTAAAGACACCACCAAAACCCTCACAAAAATCGTTTGGTTCTAGACTTCCTTACTTTATATTTCTTTCGAAGGCTTTTGCAGGAAAGATCCTCCATCCTTGTGGATTCGATCCCTAAGTACTACAATCGATCAGCTGTGCACTTGTGGCTATTGATTTCATTTAGGGTAAAACTTGACACCCTCACGCAGACACACAACATCAAGTTTTTGGCGCCGTTTCCGGGGAAGGCACACATTTTTTTTTCCGCAAAACCCTAAGAAAGGTTGGTAAATCGACTCTAGTACCCTTTTTCTGCATATTTCCATTTTTTGGTTCTTTTTGTTTCCATTCCAGAAGCAATGGACCCTATAAATCAAAATCCCTACTATGAGGGAGGTTTTTACAACACTTCTCAACCCACCAAACGCAGAGAAGAACATTAAGCCCGAGATCTTAGCTACATGGATCGATACAGCCAGCCAAATCATCAATACTACCGGCGCTGAGAGCTTGTTCGATGCCGGGAAGATCCTTATGGTCCTCCTCCGACCTATTTCGAGCGACACGCCTATCATCCTCCACCGCAGAACCCTAATCAGCAGGAGGACAACTTGGGATCAGCAGACATTTGGGACGTCTCGAAGGAAAGATAAACCAGTTCCTTGATCAGCAGATTCTCACCGAAAACATCCTGCTCAAGAGAATTGATTCAATCTCTGAAGAGTTCAACAAAAAATTCGATGATTGATGCGATGTGTCAACTGCGTGATGGAACAAGTTTTACCCTTAATAAAAAAACAAATGAAAGCCGCAAGTGCACAACTAATCAGTTGTAGTATTTAGGGATCGAATCCACAGAGATTTGTGTGCTAGTATTCTTCAACGGTTTCTAACTTTATGTCTTGACTAGATTGGTTTTAGAGGTTGGTTGTTGTCATGGATTTAACTAAAATTAAATAAAGCAAATAAATCTATCCTAAAGAGCAAGTAGAAAAATCGAATGGAAATCAAATGAAGCAAGCAAAATATCGAACTAAAGCAAATAAAATGCAGATCTAAATAAACAAGTAAAAATCGATTGGTTTGTAAACTATGGCTAAAAACGCTGAGCTTTTGGGAACTCTACAGGGATCATAATTGGTTTTAACACTAGGGGTTATAGATTGGGATTGACGGATATCGAAATATAGGGTTCTAGAGCTAGAGTACAGCGGTATGACTACATCACTGTCGTGATCATAACCAACTGTTTCTCGCAACCCTGACCAGTAGGTTTTCACTCTGGCCCTGGAAGGGAGAGAACGCAAGAGCTACACAAGACTCGTCAGTACTCACGATCTCGCCGCAGGTAGGTTTCCACTCCTACAGAAAAATCGCCTGTTTCATTCTAGGTCTGATACTTAATGAAAACTTTCGCAACACTAACTATCTAGATCAGATACTAGGTGATCAATCAAGCATTCATGCAATAAGAACAAGAATAAACAGAGAACAAAGTCAAAATTCCAGATCTATAAACCTAGATGTCTTAATCGATTATGATAGCCCCTTTCGGGAACCCTAAGCCCAACTCGGGATCTACTCAGACATGGCTGAGGTCGACATCATCATTGGTTTTAATAAAAGTAATCAAAAACAATAAAGAAAAGAGATGAAAGAAAGCTTCTCTATTGAAGAACTCAGAGTTGAACAATCTTCTCTAAAATTGCATAAAACGGCTAAAGGAAAAGGGTTTCTGTAAAAGTATGAAGGTGGTGGTGTCTAAAAACGACCTAAATAATAAGTATTTATAGTCTTCAATACTCCATGGTCTCTAGGGTTCCGGAATTGAGGCTGAGAAATGACTTTGGGCGTCAGAAATATGGGCTTTTAATCGGAGTTGGTCGGCCGCGGTCGGTAGAAACGTGACCGAGGGAAATGGGTGGTTGGCCGCGGTCGGGAAGCTTGTGACTGCGGGAAATAGGCTGGTGTCCGCGGTCGCGTGACTTGCTGGCCGTCTTCGAGTGTCTCTGGGGCAAATGGAATATCTTGAAATCCAACCGTTGGAGTGTCTCCAAACCAAGTGCATTTGAAAGCTGGTTGATTCTTCTATAAGTTGTATAATTTTGAGGGTGATCAGACGGTGAGAAAGTCTTCGTCTCTACATGAGAGTTCTGATGGTCTGCATTTATCCAAAAGAGTCTTTTTGTTTCAGTTTATGCCTCTTTATCCCAAATTACCTGAAAAGTCTTGTAAAATCCGAAAACATAGAAATCCTTTGAAAACCTTTAAAAATGGAGTAAAAACACCTGTAAAAGACATTAAAGTAATCCATAAAAATGGTCAAAATCTGGTGTTATCAACTCCCCCAGACTTAGTCTTTTGTTTGTCTTAAAAAAAAAACAAAGGCCAAATCTCGGTGAGAGGTTTGAAGACGCAGGAACTAAACAAAATCTCAGAGACCAAGCTTCTAAACCAATATCAATCATTATGCATCAATCGGGAATAGCCTACAAATTTCTCACTAGTAATACAGGCATAACTAGTCCGTTAATCCGTCATGCGGAAATCTATTGCACTAAGATCTAACTTCCAGTCAACTAGCTCTTAACATTCATTAAGAATTTTGGTGGTTCTCATCAAAGAAAGGTTAAACAAGGCAATCTAGGCTAGGGGTGAAAAGGGTTATTCTAGGGGTAGGCTTAAAGTGTTTATGGGTTATCTAAAGACCTGGAGTGTGCAAGATATTATGCAAAACCACAAGAGAGAGTGATGCTGTTGGTATCCATTGTTTTCAGTCACTTTCTTCTTGCCATAGATTCCTGGTCTTCTTCCTCAGGTTCTCTCCTAACTCCCCCAGACTTAGATTTTTGTAAATCTTTCAAAACCATAGCTCTTCAAACGAATAGTGGTTGCTTCTTGCTCCAAAATTTTCGACAATCTAAGACTCATTAGGCTTTTTGTTTCCCTCTCTTTCATTCTTTTCTCTCTCTTTTTTTTTGTTAAAGAGGGAACACCTTTATATATACAGTAAAACCTCTATAAATTAATAATGTCGGGACTGTAATATTCTATTAATTTATTGATATAAAAATCAGCTCAAAAACCTAATTTGGGACTTAAGAAATGTATTAGTTTATCGAGATATTACTTTATCGAGTATTAATTTATAGAGATTATACTGTAGAGTCATAGAGAGCACGAAATTACCAATTAAAATCAGTCTTGTAAAGCTTAATAAGGTTTTTGATACTCTTCCTTCCCAATTCCATTCAGTATTCCTTGTGAGTGACTGAAAACTGCATCGCTCCTCTTCTCTCCGACATTTTTGCACATATCTGCTGATATAAACTAAGGAGAGAATGCATGAGGATTGAAAACAAGTGTTTTGGGTTTAGGGTATGGTACCAGATAAAGATGAAATGGCCATCTAGGACGACAAATAGTGGTAAAAATGAGGGTAAAAGACGTCCTAGATGTATATCTCGATGTCTGCCTAAAATCAATGATGAAAAAAATTAGATATCAATATTAAGGTCAAATAAAATGAGCTAGTATATCGTGTCAGAAAGAATCTCCATGAATAGAAGTCCTCTGGTGGGAGTTCGTAGTGCAAGTACTCTAGCTACCGCCTAGTCTAGTGCTAACCACAAATGAGCTATCATGCGTAGTGTAGAAGCGTGCAGGTCTAAATCATCATAGTTTTGTTTCAAACATTCTTGAAAATACTTAAGGTCGAATATGTTACATATTAAAATTTTAAAAGTACTTGAAATCTTGAAAGCAAAAGCGAGAAAATGATTAGTACGGATAGACATCCTCCCCTAGACTTAAATCACACTGTCCCCAGTGTGAAAAAGTTGGTGAATAAAAGCGGAAATAAAAATAAGATAAAAGAAAAGAAAATGATGATAGAACCGTGATGGCTGTCAAATGACAGTGAAGTGCTGATCAATCACTCATCCTCCGATGTGTCTGCTTCGAACTGGTGCTGCTCCTGTAGGAAGGTGACAACGCGCTCAAAGCGTCATTTTTGTCTCTCAACTCTGCGGTCCAGATCAGAATGGGTGTGTGACGATGTCGATGATGAAGTTTGGCCGGTCGAAACAGATGGCTGAAAGTGAGCACGGGCTGCAGCTGCATCGCGCTTTCCCTTGGCCACTATGTATTGGTCGCTGGTGAATGGTAGACGAGGCACAGATGGTAAAAACTCATCAGGTTCCGGAGTCCATCGCGGACATCCTCCGTTACACAATCTCGGGACTGATGCTGAAGGTAAGCAGACTCGGTGCTCCTCGGATCCAGTGCAATACTTGTAACCGAACCTGTCTGGATTGAAAGAGGCACGAGAGATAGTGTGATCGCGAGAGAGATAGATTAGGTCATACCAGACGTCGGGAAGTGGATCATCAGATGAGAAATCGAATCCTACAGCCTGTAGTATCGCTGTAATAGCGCTCCCATAAGCTAGAGTAGCGTCGTCGCAACCATGTAAATCATGCTTCACCTTCACCATGTTCTGTGCTATAATCCAGGCAAAGCAGACAATTCGTGGGTCGTCCATAAACGGCATCTGAAGTGTAATGAGCTTGGTCTTCAAGACACATCCCATGTTGGCTCTAGAGAAAATCGTGTGTGCTAAGAGTTTGTGCACAACTCTCACTGCAGGATGAGTAAAAAGGGCTAACTTGGATCTCCCGCTATCATAGACGCCATGGCCCATCTCTCTCCATAAGTCAAATTCGGGTTCTTCTTCAAGGTGAATGCCATCAGTGTATGGAAGCTTAAGAGCTTCACAAAGTGAAGAAATGGTGAGCGAGTAAGTCTGTCCGCGGATACAGAATGACAAGATGCCGTCAGATGCTCTGGGGTTTCTCCTCTTCGTGTGGTGGAGTGTGACAGTTGCTAAGAACTCGCGGACTAGCTGGGGATAAGTTGGAAGGTTAAGCTCCATGTAGGGTCTCAGTTTAAGTACAGCGATGTACCAGATTGCATCTTCTCTAATTCCAAGCATCTCGAGTGTATGATAATCAATGCAGGGCGTCAGTTTGATGTTCAGCTTCTTGAAACGTCTTGCATAGTCCACTCTTGGGTTGATATCTTTCCCAATGTATCGGATCTGTGGTGGCTCGGGAATTGCTCGTGTTTCTCTTGAGTGCTGGAGCAGCCTCATCACGTAGTTTCTTCTTCTCGGGCTGGCTTGGTTCAGCATGTACTCTCCAAGAGTACTATCATCGGGAATGTCCTCAGAGCTGTCACCAGTGTGACGGCTTCTTCGGGATCTGTTTTGTTCCATTTTTCCTACAAGACGAGATGATTCTTGGAAAAAGAGTGAATATGGATGCTGATTTTAAAACCAAGCATAATTGACATTGAATCGAAGAAATCGGGTAGTTCAGACCAGATTCGGATTTTTGATGTTCTCAACATAGAAATCTTCTATAAATCGGTTTAAGTGAGCAATTTCCATGTCAAATCTATAGGTTACCTAATACTAATCACTAATCACACAAGACTTAATCAAATTCACCAATTTTGCTGTTCCAAATTCGATTTTTATAAAGCATGTAGATTCCAAATTTAAAAAATCTCAATTCTTCTTAAGCTAGGTGTTAAAATCGATTTTCAGATAACCTAGACAGATAATCTATTGTCCTTAAGCTATTTCCACCATTAATAAACCAAGATTTGGGTTTTTTAAAGAAAACTCTAAATTCCAAAATCAATTAAAAATGGCAAATTTGAGCATCATACCTTGCTGGAAAGAGAGATTTGATGATAGATTTGAAATCAGCTTTGAAAAAGAATGAGGTTTGGGCCAAGAATCTCTTAAAAAGATTAAGAATTGAAAAAGATGTTCTATCTCCTAAATCTCCAAGTCTCTTGGAAGAGAAGAGAAAAAAGGAGTTTTGATCCAAAAAGTGTGTTTCCCCTCTTTAAAAAGCGTTTTTGTGCAAAAACGGGAAATTTCCGGGAATTCAAAAGCTTATGGGAACTTACCTTTCTGGTCTTGTACGCAACAGGGGGTTTGAAACTTACGGAAAATCTTAACGGGCTTTTCTGGGAATGTTCCGAGAATCACAGGAAAATCACCGAGAATCATCGGGAACTTTTGAAAAGCGGCGGAAGTCCGAGTTCCCATCTCAAGGACCAACGGCCGCGGTCAGGAAACGCGCGAACGCGGTGATCATAAGCCCGGCCGCGGTCACATTCACGGTGCCACGGTCGATGATGCTTTGGCCGCGGGTCAGTTGGTCGTGACCGCGGCCCTTTTTCCTGCGGCCTTTGTCCAACTTTCAGGTTCCTGCCAGGCCGAGCAGCTAAAAACCTCTCCTCTTTTCTTGGTTTTTCTAATTTTCTGATGTTTTTGTGTTTTTGTTTTATAAAAATACCTGAAACTTAAAAGAAACAGAAAACATAAATTGTAAAAAGGAAAAGAAAACTAAAAGAAAGAGTACCTAAATGGGTTGCCTCCCATTAAGCGCTTTGTTTTAAGTCGTTTAGCTCGACGTAGGCATGAAAAATCAGGCTGACTTAAATGGCACTCCACTTGATGTGCCTTTATCATTTTCGGTCGCTGGAGGTTTAACTTCTTCTCCTTGATGAGCCGTCTTCTTTCCTTTACTCTTCTTTCGGACTTTAATGTTGTTTAAAACCATTTTTGTGTTTTCGATCAGCTCTTGGATTTGGTCCCTACTAGTCTCTGTTGCATCTGGTGGAATGATGATCTTGATCTTTGCAAAAGCTCTTGGCTTCTCCTTTTCTTTCTCTTTTGGCCGGTTTATTTGCTTGGAAAATCATCTAGGACAGTTGGATAAAACCTTCAGCAATCTACATTGAGGAAGACAGCATGCCGGTTCGCGTGATCGATTACTGCTCCTACAGTAGCTAGAAATGGTCTCCCGAATATGAGTGGTCTCTCCTTGTCTTGATCCATTTCCAAGACTTGGAAATACATTTTCTATATTTTTTATTGCTTTCAAGTACTTTTATTATGTTTTTCTAATATTTGTAGTTCCAAGACTCTTTTCAGGAAACTTAGGGAAAAGCTTAACAAAATGGATAGAAGACCAGATTTTCAGCTCAGAGTCAAACCGTCAGAAGTTCGCCCCCGATTGAAGGCCTTCTCACCGTCTGATCCAGCTCAAATTTGGAGATCTCAAAGATGGAAGTATCAGCTTTCCAGCACACTTTACAGCTTGGCAATCCAACAGTTCAATCAAAAGATACGCGAAGAGCAAGATGTCCTGTAAACCAGCTAGCAAGTATTTTCACCTGCGGCAAACAGTCATTTCACCACGGTCAGAGGCTTCCTGACCGCGGCCAAACATCCATTCCCCGCGGCCACGCACATTCCAAACGTGGCCAGCCAACTCCGAGTTAGAAGGCCCATTTCTGAAGCCCAAATCATTTTTCAGCCTCAATTCCGGAACCAAAGACAACAGAGAGCATTGGAGACTATAAATACTTATCATTTAGGTCGTTTTTAAGAGAGACGAAATACTTTACAAGAAATTTTACTTTAAGCTTTTGTTTTTAGGTTTAGGGAGAGAGAGATTTGTCTCTTGAACCCTTGTCTTTTCTTTTTCAATTTCGATTATTGCTCTACTTTTTAATACTATGTTTTTGATTTCGTTCGTAATGTCTGAGTAGTTTATTGTTGGGTCTAAGGGATTTTTGATGGGGATATATATGTTCGATGAGGATTCCATGAGCTATTGAAGCCGAATCTTAGAACTTTTTCTTCTGAATTTACTTTTACTGCATGAGAGTAGTGTCATGAACTACAATCTGATCCAGATGCTTGGTGACACAAAAGTGTTCATCCGGTGTCAGATCTAGTTTGGGAGAGCAAAACAAGCATAGGAGTAGAAACCTACCTATGGGCGATTTTTGAATGCTGACGAGTCCTAAACATAACGCATCTCTTCTCTTCTAGGGCCAGAGTGGAAACCTACTGGTCAGGGTTGAGAGAGATAGTTGTCTATGATCACGACAGTGGCGTATTCATACGTCCGTGACTCTAGTTCAAAAAGTTTAAGCTAAGATCTTATCAAATTTACTCTCTAGCAATGTTTTGAATCGTTCATATCCCTGAGAAAACTTCCCTGAAACCCAGCGCCACTTTCATATAGATTTACATCGATTTTCATTCAAGCTTTAGTCTAATATTTTTACTCTTTCAATCGATTTTCATTTAACCAATTTGTTTAGCCGTTTTTTTCGTTTTTAGTCGATTTCATTAAGTTTAGTTATTAGGTCATTTTAATTCCCGTATTTTCTCTTTAAGATTAGTTTTTACGTTTTAAAGACACCACCAAAACCCTCACAAAATTCCTTACTTTATATTTCTTTCGAGGGCTTTTGCAGGAAAGATCCTCCTTCTGTGGATTCGATCCCTAAGTACTACAATCGATCAGATGTGCACTTGCTGCTATTGATTTCATTTAGGATAAAACTTGACACCCTCACGCAGACACACACCATCACATAGATCTTCAAAATTTTCGCCATCGATTTCAGCATTGTAGCCATATATTGGCATTTCGAATTGAGAATGTTGTCCATCAGACTTCTGGCACTCAGTTGTAATGCACTGTATCCCTAGTCAGTTGTTATTCATCACTTGCAGCGATTGGTTAAGTATGCCATCCATGAGAAGCAAGAACAAAGGAACCTTAGAGTAAACTAAAAATTTCTCAAAGGCAGTGGACGAGAAGAATGTAGGGTGCGGCTGTTCTTAGGAGAAAAAAACGTAGAAATTTTTTCTGTATCTTTGCTATTTCAAGGAAATTTTCCTCAATATATGCGGAATTTTGAAATTTTTGAGCAAGAAATGAAAATTTTTCATAAACACATCACAACCGGCAAGGTAAATTTATTTTTGGAAAAATACTTGCACTCTTAGCAAAACCTCTGGCTCTGAGAGAGAGTTTTGAGCCAAAAAAAGTTATTCCACTCTTACATCAAACTAAATGTACTTCAACAAAAAAAAATTTGAACATTCTAGCCATATTTTGATTTAAAAAACAAATTTTAAATCGAGGTAGAAGTAAAAAAAAGATGATAAAAATAAAAAGATGGGATTTTTTAAAAAAAATTTGGATTACTGAAAGTTTGATTATAAATGAGAAGGTACCATGCAAAGATTTAATAAAAGATGCAATTTTCCAAAAAAATATATTTTAATAAACATGATGAGCAATGAGAAAGAGAAAATCATTTTAACTATCTTTCTTGCTGTTAAGAAGAATTTTTTTTCTTCGGTTTCTAACATATTTATAAGGAGAAAAATGCCAAAAAAACCCCTCAACTCACAACTTTCAGCCAAAAGAACCACCAACTACTCGGTGGACTAAATAAATCTTTAACGTTTTTTGACTAATCCGTTTAATACTCAATTTTTTTGATCAAACTGTTTTAAACCCAACGTTAGTCAACAGTCCGTTAGAAATGCTGATTGTTGTTTTAATAAAAGTTGGGGATTTTTTCAGAATTAAAATGCTAATTTTTATTTTTAACCAGAAAGTTAAAATATTTTTTATAAAATTTTAGATTAAAATAGTGAAAATGATACATTAAAGCTCAGAATATTATAAAGTAGTTAGTAAATAATACAAATTATAGTAGTTATTTTCAAAATAATTATGAATAAAAATCAAAATTTGGTTACCTTTATTAAAAATTGATTTTATCTTAAAAAATACTAATTCATTTTTATACTATGTTAAAATTATTTTTAGGTGATAAGTAAAAATGGTGATAAATAAAACAGAAATTTTATCTTTATATCAGTAATTTCTTTTCAAGTAACAAAATAAAATTTTTAACTGTTAATATTTTATTTTCATATTATTTTCTATTACTTTAATCCAAAAAATGTGGAAAAATAACTTTTTAGTAAAAAGCCAAAACAAATCTTCAACTTTTTATTTACCAAAATAATCTTTAATTTTTTATTCACAAAAAAACTCCAAATTTTAATTTATTTAGCCATTTTAGTCTTTATAGTTGACTAAATTGGGTCTAAAGCGGTTTGGTAAAAAAAAGTTGAAGGTTAAACGGATTAGTCAAAGAAAGTTAAAGATTTCTTTGATCTGTGGTTTTTTTGGCTGAAAGTTGTGAGTTGAAGTTTTTTTTTAGCATTTTTTCCCTATTCACACGTAAAAAAAAAGAAACAACTTGTTCGCCCGAGCGCTGCTGAGAGAAAAAGTCCAAAAAAGAAAAATCTCCGGTTTGACCACTCCGGTCTCCGAAAAATAAAACCAGTGCCGTGGGAGGGTCTGTTTAGTGGTCCATCTTGTTTTATGTCATGTGTTCAAGGTATTTTGCTGGATCTTCTGTGATGGAGATGAGATTTCGGCTTGGATTTGCGTTTCTGGATAGATCTGTTCTTCTGGAACCTTGTTTCTATGTAGGAAGAGGGTCTTGCGGTTGGTGTGAAGGTGGCGGTGTGGTGTTTGTGAGGTGATCTTTATTGCTTTGTTCCTTGGATTTCCTCTGATCTGTGTCTTGAAGTTTGGGTGGAGCTTCTTTGGTTTGGTGATTGTTGGAGGTGAAAACCGCACCCTCGGTTTTTTCCGGTACAAACCGAGATCGGCACAAATTAAGCCCGGTTTACGAAGGAATTGTACCGGAAAAATTGGACCGGGCAAGCTCTTGGGCTGAACATAGTCCGATAAGCCGAAGTCGGTCGAAGCTTCTCAAAAGAATCGAGAAGTTCCCCAAGTTCGGATGAAAAAGGAAAATTTCCAAGTAATTAGGAAATTTCCGAGAAGAAAGGAAATTTCCGAGAAGAAAAGAAACTGCCGAGAGAAAAGGAAAATGACCGAAAGAAAAGGAAAGTCTTCTCGGTCCCATATCGCAGGGAAGACCCGTGAAGACTGACTTAGAAGGCATATATAAAGGAAGAGGAATCGACACCAGAAGACACAAGAAATTCCCGAGAGACTTGGAGACTGAGAACTCAAGGCATTCATTAGCTTCTTAGTTTCCTAAGTCTTAGTTCGTTTATCATTTATATAAACGAACTCAGTTGTATTCTCGACCGATCTAATAAAATCCGAGTTTCCTATCTAAATTACTGTTTTGTCCCTTGTGTGATGTTCATATATCAATAATTTGCGCGCCAAGAAGGGGGATTTAACAGAAAATTCAGTTTTAGACCGGATTTTGGAAAGATCGATCCAGCAATGACAGACACTGTCAACATCCACGACGAGGAGAACCCTCTCGGCCAGGGGAACGGCGATAACCGAGCTCCCGCAGAGCAAACAGGAGGAACCCCTGGTGAAACCGTTGGAACCGAGACCGGGCAGACTCCCCCAGCCGTAGGAGCCCTTGGAACCTAATTGCTGCTCCAGGTGTTCAATGCGCAGTTCGAAGCTATCCACAAAAGGAGCAAAGAGCGCTTCAGTCAAATGGCAGCACAGATCGCCAAGCTCAGCCAAACCCAAACTCTGCTGCGAGTTCGTAAAATCATTAATGATCTCAACACAGAGAACAATCCAACCGAAACTATGCGATCTACTGCTATCGAGTCGGCAAACGCTTAAACACCGCCAGATCTGAGTCGTGACGCCGAGTTCGAAGCAATGAAGGCACAACTCGGTGATGTGGTGTGTCGTGAGGGTGTCAAGTTTTACCCTAAATGAAATCAATAGCTGCAAGTGCACAGCTTCGATTGTAGTACTTAGGGATCGAATCCACAGGGAAGGAGGATCTTTCCTGCAAAAGCCTTCGAAAGAAATATAAAGTAAAGAAGTCTAGAACCAAACGGTTTTGTGGGGGGTTTTGGTGGTGTGTTTAAAATGTAAAAACGAATCTTAAAGAGAAGATACAGGAATTAAAATGACCTAATAACTAAACTTAACAAAAACAGATAAAAATGAGAAAAACGGCTAACCTAATTGCTTAAATGAAAATCGATTGAAAGGGAATGAAAATATTGAACTAAAGCTTGAAATAAAACGGTGTGAATCTATAAGAAAGAAAGTGCTGGGCTTCAGGGAAGTTTTCTCAGGGGTACGAACGATTCAAAACATTGCTATAGAGTAAATTTGATAAGATCTTAGCTTAAACTTTTCGAACTTGAGTCACGGACGTATGAATAAGCCACTGTCGTTATCATAGACAACTATCTCTCTCAACCCTGACCAGTATGTTTCCACTCTGGCCCTGGAAAAGAAAAGATGCATTATGTTTAAGACTCGTCAGCATTCACAAATGGCCCATAGGTAGGTTTCCACTCCTATGTTTGTTTTGCTCTCCCAAACTAGATCTGACACCGGATGAACACTTTCGTGTCACCAAGCATCTAGATCAGATTGTAGTTCATGACGCTACTCTCATGCAGTAAAAACAAATTCAGAAGAAAAAGTTCTAAGATTCGGCTCAAAAGCACATGGAATCCTCATCGAACATATAAATCCCCATCGAAAATCCCTTAATCCCAACAATAAAACTACTCAGACATAATGAACGAAGTCAAAAACATAGTATTAAAAAGTAGAATAGAAACCGAAATTGAAAAAGAAAGAACAAGGGTTCAAGAGACAAATCTCACTCTCCCTAAAACCTAAAAACAAAGCTTAAAGTAAAATTTCTGTAAAGTATTTCGTCTCTCTTCTTCTCTCCCTAAAAACGACCTAAATGACATGTATTTATAGTCTCCAATACTCTCTGGTGTCTAGGGTTCCGGAATTGAGGCTGGAAAAGTGATACGGTCTTCAGAAATGGGCCTTCAAAGTCGGAGTTGGCTGGCCGCGGTCGGGATGAGTGCGACCGCGGGAAATGGGTGGCTGGCCGCGGTCGCGGTGCTTCTGACCGCGGGAAATGACCTGTTGGCCGCGGGTGGAAACGCTTGCCGGCTAGTTTACGGGACATCTTGCTCTTCGCGTATCTTTTGATTGAATCGTTGGATTGCCAAGCTGTAAAGTGTGCTGGAAAGCTGGTACTTCCATCTTTAAGATCTCCAAATTTGAGCTGGATCAGACGGTGAGAAGGCCTTCAATCGGGGGTGAACTTCTGACGGTTTGACTCTGAGCTGAAATCTGGTTTTCTATCCATTTTGTTAAGCTTTTCCCTAAGTTACCTGAAAAGAGTCTTGGAACTACAAATACTAGAAAAACGTAATAAAAGTACTTGAAAGTAATTAAAAACATAGAAAAAGTATTTCAAAACGATCCATAAAAGTGGTCAAAATACGGTGTTATCAACTCCCCCAGACTTAACTTTGTTTGTCTCAACAAGCAAA
>NW_006256547.1:8664689-8666001 GCF_000478725.1 Eutrema salsugineum | reverse complement strand
CGGTTATGCCCATGCTCTTAGCTCTCTACATTCATTAAGTTCAATGGTGAGTTCTCATTAAAGACATCATCCAGGGTAGACGGCGTTTAACATTAAAGGTCTGTTTAATTGGTGGAGTTAAAGTGTTTCGGGTTACCTGAAGATCTGGAGGATGCTAGATAATATGCAAAACCGCAAGAGAGATAAGGACCTGTTGATGACCGCAATTTTCAGTCACTTCTTCTAGCCAAATGTTGTTGCATAATCCTTTCTCCTTTGTTGTAAACAGCTATTCCCCCAGACTTAGATTCTTTCTGGGAATCAGGAAATGATCTCCAAAACTCCATAAAATTCGAACTCCAGTTGCCTTGGGACTTAAAATTCAACCTCTCTAGACTCTCTAAGGCTTTTATTTCCTTCTTTTCTTATTTTCAGATTTTTTTTTTTTTTTTTGAAAAGGAAATGCCTTTTAAAGAGAGAGAGACTAGAGGACGAGATTGTACCAAAATTTGAGATTTTTCTAAGGCAAACTGAGCTTCCTCTTGTGTTGAATCCTCCTGGAAACTTTTCCGGCAAATCGCAGGTCTTTGTCCTTGGTGACTGAAAACTGCGTCGTTCCTCTTTCTCTCCAATGTTTTTGCACTTATCTGCATATAAGACAATAGAAAACAAGAGTGCATGTGGTTTGAAGGAGGATTGGTTAAGGTGGGGAACTAGCTAAAGATGAACTAGCCATTCAGGATCAACTGAGAGTGGTAAAAAGATAAAGGAGTCCTGAATGTATGATTCGTTTCCCTGGTCTAATGCTTCAATGAGAAAGTTAAGTCCAGATTAATTCCAAATAAAACAGAGCTAGTGTATTCCTTCATCTAAATCGAAATCATTCAAATTCCTCTAGGGTACTTCGTTTCAAATGTGCTTAACTACCGCCTAGTCTAATCCTAAATCATGAATGAGCATGTCACTAGGAACAGTCTAAAGCACACAGTCAACTATCATTGATTCATGTTCACTATTCCCTTTTAAAACGTATTTTGTTTTGAAAACCGATTTTGAAAAACTTTAAGGAAAATGCAAAAAGTGTAGATAATGCAAGACTCATGAAAGAAAAGTGGTTAGAAAGGGATGAAATCCTCCTCCAGACTTAAATCACATTGTCCTCAGTGAGAAACAAGTCGAGATTGGATGAGAAAAATGCATAGATAATCGAATTGGTAAGGCCAAAGAGAACTTACCTAGATCCGGGATGCTGGTGGAGATGAACCGGATTCATTCGAAGAGGTTTGGGAAGGTGATAGGTGGTGATGAAGGTGGTGGAGGGTGATGAATGAGG
>NW_006256547.1:8534798-8664589 GCF_000478725.1 Eutrema salsugineum | reverse complement strand
CGTCGAAGGGTGTTTCCCCGCGGTCATACACTGCGACCGCGGGAGCTTATTTCGCGGCCTCTTCCTGCTTCTCTTTGGTTCCTGCTGGGCCGAGCAGTCAGGTACCATCCTTTTTTTTGGTCTTTTTGGGTTTTGTTTATTTTATTTTTTTGGTTTTTTTTTTATTTTTTATAAGAAACACCTGAAACTAAGAAAAAAAAAGATCAATAGAAAAAGAAAGAAAAGTCCTAAAGAAAACAATACCTAAATGGGTTGCCTCCCATTAAGCGCTTCTGTTTTAAGTCGTTTAGCTCGACTTTTCGTGTTGGACGTGGCTTAGTCCAATGAAGAAGACCTTGTCCTGAGACAAGCCTTTTTCGACATCTCCTTGCTTTGCTTAGCAGGTTCTTGGTCGCTCCAAAGTTCTTCTTCAAACTCTTCTGTTGCAGCACGTTTTCCTGCTTTGCTGTTGTATGGGACAGCTTCTGTGAAGATATCTTTGTTGATATTAGCAAATGAAATCCTCCTGTTTGGCCAGTCCATTATAGCTCCGGAAGTTGCTAGAAAAGACCATCCGAGAATCACTGGATATGTTGCATCTCTCGTCTCGACAATGTAGAAGTCGACAGGCACTATGCAATCTCATATTCTCAAAGGAATTTCATGAGCTATTCCTTGAGGTGTTGCATTGGAATTCAGCTAGACTAATCTTTGCTCTAGTCCTGTGCAGGTGTTTAATACCAAGTCTCAAAGCAATTGCCTTGGATATCATGTTAAGACAAGCTCCAGAATCACAAAGCGCGTTTTTAAACATTTCTCCTCTAATAGAACAAGAGATAAGAAACTGACCTACACCTTCGATTTTGTGAAGTGTTCGAACAGGTTTACCTCTTCTGGCGTGATTGAACAAGTCTTCTATCTCAGGGATTGATTCCTTGCTCTCACAGAAGTAATGGTCTATCATGAAGTCCTTGCAAGCTCTGGCAAAGGTGATTCCTTCAGGCAAATTTCGAACCACATCATTGAATTCGTCGAGCTTTTCCTTGCTGATTTTGTTGGTGTAGTGGCTGCAGTCTTCCAGTCTTTGAAGGTGAATTGAATAGATTGCTGCATCAGGTGATGTTCTGGGAAAAGTCAGACGTCTGGCCCTTCCAAAATAGGTTCGGATATCCTCCTTTGTCTCCTTGCTGTACCTAAAGAAAACTTGCAAACAACCAAGATGCCATATATCGTTGAAACCTGTGTAAAGAGGGATCGATTTCACAAACTTGTTGAAATCAATGAGCCTTTCTCTGGAGATTGGTGCTCCTAATTCCACCATTTTGTCTGGATTGCCTCCTTCTATGAACAGACGATAGTTTTCATCTTCGAGGTAGTGCCCTTCATATTCATCCTCATATGCTAAAACTATGTTGCAAGGAAGTACCTCATTTTCTTCTTGAGATGTTTTGGAGCTGATAGCATACACCGTTTGCTCATGAAGAGGGGTTTTGACCATCCCAGCAGATGTATCCAATGAACATTGACCTGTAAGAATAGAAAGGGGCTGAAACGTATCTGACCGACCATTTGCCGCGGGTGGAGGCTGCACGACCGCGGGTGGGGAGTGTTTTGCCGCGGTCAGGAGGCTCACGACCGCGGTTGGAGGGTTGTTGGCCACGGTCACGAGAGTTCCGACCGCGGCAGGGAGACTCCGAGTTGTTTCCTCTGTTTCATCTTCTCCTTTGCCATCTAAACTGATTTCTGGATCTTCTAACTCTGTTTTCTCGTCTTTTAGGTCAAGATCTTTGATGGGAAGCGTCGAACCATTCGCTTTACGTCCTTGCATAAGCTTTTCGACCTTCTCTTCGACTTCATCAAGAGCATAGACTACTTTGTCCACAGTTGAGTCGATTTCCTCTGCTTTGTCTTGAACCTTGTGTACTCCATCCCAAATCTCTTCCACGTAGGAGTAGGTTTGGTTGTTATGGTCGTTAATAGTTTCTTCTGCTTCATCGAGCTTGACCTCTAAGGTGCGGATGTTTCCACTAGCTTTGCGAATGCTAAATTCGTTCTCTCCAACTCGTCCTTCAACTGCTTCCATCCTCTCTTTGATAGTTTCAGCATCCTTGTTTGCTTGAGTCTCGATGGTTTTGACTTGAGCAGAAAGATCTTCAAGCTTTTTGTTAAAGTGAGTTGACATGTTGTCAATTTTCTCGCGAAGGGCGGCTCTTGATGTTGCTTGAGCGGTGATTAAGTGCATGACCACCATCTCTAGTCGACTCAATCGGTGAATGAGTTGGACGTTTTCATCTTGGTGAGGCAGATGACGAGCAGGATGTCTAGGGTTAGCCATTGGAGGTACGTAGGGCTCGTTCTGGAACGTTCTGTAGTCTTCGGTTCGAATTTCTTCGTAGATCTCGCGTAAGTACTGCTTCTCTCTGCGTCTGGTGGCTTGAGGAGTGTTATAGAAACCTTCCTCATAGTGTGTATTTCGATATATAGGATCCATATCTTCTAAAATGGAAACAAAATAACCAAAAAAATGGAAATATGCAGAAAAAGGGGGTTCTAGAGTCGATTTACCAACCTTTCTTAGGGTTTTGCAGAAAATAAAACGCGTGCCTTCCCCGGCAACGGCGCCAAAAACTTGATGTGGTGTGTCATGAGGGTGTCAAGTTTTACCCTAAATAAAATCAATAGCCGCAAGTGCACAGCTGATCGATTGTAGTACTTAGAGATCGAATCCACAGGGAAGGAGGATCTTTCCAGCAAAAGCCTTCGAAAGAAATATAAAGTAAGGAAGTCTATAACCAAACGGTTTTGTGGGGGGTTTGGAGGTGTGTTTAACATGTAAAAACGAATCTTAAAGAGAAGATACAGGAATTAAAATGACCTAATAATTAAACTTAACGAAAACAGATAAAAATGAGAAAACTGCTAACCTAATTGCTTCAATGAAAATCGATTGAAAGGGAATGAAAATATTGAACTAAAGCTTGAAAATAAAACGGTGTGAATCTATAAGAAAGAAAGTGCTGGGCTTCAGGGAAGTTTTCTCAGGGGTATGAACGATTCAAAACATTGCTAGAGAGTAAATTTGATAAGATCTTAGCTTAAACTTTTCGAACTGGAGTCACGGACGTATGAATACGCCACTGTCGTTATCATAGACAACTATCTCTCTCAACCCTGACCAGTAGGTTTCCACTCTGGCCCTGGAAAAGAAAAGATGCATTATGTTTAAGACTCGTCAGCATTCACAAATCGCCCATAGGTAGGTTTCCACTCCTATGTTTGTTTTGCTCTCCCAAACTAGATCTGACACCGGATGAACACTTTCGTGTCACCAAGCATCTGGATCAGATTGTAGTTCATGACGCTACTCTCATGCAGTAAAAACGAATTCAGAAGAAAAAGTTCTAAGATTCGGCTCAAAAGCACATGGAATCCTCATCGAACATATAAATCCCCATCAAAAATCCCTTAATCCCAACAATAAAAATACTCAGACATAATGAACGAAATCAAAAACATAGTATTAAAAAGTATTATAGAAACCAAAATTGAAAAAGAAAGAACAAGGGTTCAAGAGACAAATCTCACTCTCCCTAAAACCTAAAAACAAAGCTTAAAGTAAAATTTCTGTAAAGTATTTCGTCTCTCTTCTTCTCTCCCTAAAAATGACCTAAATGACATGTATTTATAGTCTCCAATACTCTCTGGTGTCTAGGGTTCCGGAATTGAGGCTGGGAAAGTGATACGGGCTTCAGAAATGGGCCTTCAAAGTCGGAGTTGGCTGGACGCGGTCGGGATGAGTGGGACCACAGGAAATGGGTGGCTGGCCGCGGTCGCGGTGCTTCTGACTGCGGGAAATGACCTGTTGGCCGCGGGTGGAAACGCTTGCCGGCTGGTTTACGGGACATCTTGCTCTTCGCGTATCTTTTGATTGAACCGTTGGATTGCCAAGCTGTAAAGTATGCTGGAAAGCTGGTACTTCCATCTTTAAGATCTCCAAATTTTAGCTGGATCAGATGGTGAGAAGGCCTTCAATCGGGGGTGAACTTCTGACGGTTTGACTCTGAGCTGAAATCTGATTTTCTATCCATTTTGTTAAGCTTTTCCCTAAGTTACCTGAAAAGAGTCTTGGAACTACAAATACTAGAAAAACGTAATAAAAGTACTTGAAAGCAATTAAAAACATAGAAAAATTATTTCAAAAAGATCTATAAAAGTGGTCAAAATACGGTGTTATCACTCCGCCAGATCACTTCAAAAATTCATCAGGCAATGAGTGATGCACCAGAGATCAATCACATCATTCAGGAAACACAGAAAACACCCTTTACACCGCGCATAGCCGGAACGCCTGTCAGGCACCTGGAGAAGCTCAAAATCAAGATCTATGAAGGCAATACCGACCCCCGACATTTTTTGACAGCTGTTTGTCAAAAGTTTGGGAGGAATAGTTCTCGACTGGT
Source organism: Eutrema salsugineum (assembly GCF_000478725.1). Lineage (NCBI taxonomy): Eukaryota > Viridiplantae > Streptophyta > Magnoliopsida > Brassicales > Brassicaceae > Eutrema > Eutrema salsugineum. Next base: position 8,660,150 of record NW_006256547.1, on the reverse strand, counting down.
TCTCATGGCTCAAGGCAAACTCAATAAACAATTATAAGGAGCTAACAACTGCTTTTGTCAAGCACTTCTCCATGTTCATCGGACAGAACACCAAGAACTCCGAACTATGGCAGATAGTTCAAGGAGCAAACAAGAGCCTCCACGACTTCATCCACCGTTTCAAAACGATTATCGTGATAACTAAGAGTTTTTAGGCTCTTTGTAGAGGTTATCAATCCCCTGTCTTGTAGTACAAGTGGTTATCAATCCAAACTTGTGAGGGAGACACTAATCTATGTTACTTGTGATCTTAAGTCAAGATGAAGGGGGAAAGATTTTAGCTAAACTATTCAACAAGTAAATAAGCATGAAAATGAAACAAAAGATGAGATTTAGACTAAGTAAAGATGCAAATGACAAGCAAATGATTCGGAATATGATAATATATGATAAAGGCAGAAGCATTAGACAGGATACTTGACTCGGGTGCTTCCAAGCTAAACTAATGGGTTAATGAATCAGATTTATCAGCAGTTTCATTTAACTTGAACTCAAAGCATTTTAATCTTCTCATGAAAGTATTAAACATCTAAACTGATCCTCTTTCATACCAAAATCTCTTTTGAGAAGCACGAATCAGTCAGCAATAAGATTCAGTTCAATATGTCATTTAAGAGAACAAACTATCACTCTCGCGATGAAAGACTCTTAAACCCTTAACCGAGTGGTTCAGACATTTCTACAAACACTTTTGATGCGAGATATGTCTCGAATCTGAACCTCAAGTGATGTGCTTGGATCCAGCTTAGAGATCTCGTCGGTTAAGGAATGAAACATGCAAGACTAGACACCTAAACCCATTAATCTATCTTGAAAGCACCCTAATCTACCTATCTAAAGCCGCTTAAACGACTACTCACTGATCATAACGAGCTCACTAAAGTCCTTTGCAAGACGTGTAGCTAGTCATGATAAGGAGTTTGATGTGGATGATAAAAGAAAATAAAATAAGAACAAGATTATGATGCAAAAACGAGATATCGGATTAGATTAATCAGGTTTCACAAAAGAGGCAAGTTCTTAAAGCTAAAAGATGATAAGAGATAAGATGATTAGATTTTTGGTCCTAAAATGTATTTATAGCAAAGGGAAAGTGTCGCGGGTCAGCCCGGAACAAACCGGGTACTGAGCCGTCTTCTTGGGTTGGTGGGTGAGTGCCACGGTGTGTCGGAGAGTGAAGCCGAGGCCTTGATGTCGAGGGGTGCACGTGAGCAAAGATCGAGATGGAGATCTCGTGAAGAACACGTCAAGAACATGCATGAACCCTAGTCTTTGATCCATCTTCACGTGTGTGTTTTTGAGCCGTCTTGTTCTTGATTCTTGAGTTGTGACAAGGGACCTCGCCATGAAATGTTGCGGGGCTTGCTAGTCGAGGGGTTCAGGAGATCAGAGTCCGGCATGCACGTCGAGACCATTACACCGAGGTGCACGTTCAACACTTAGTTGTTTCCAACTTCATTTCTTACGTGTGCATGCCTTGATCCCAACATGCCGAGGTGTTAGCACGAGGTTTCGCCCAAAATACTCTCAAGATATGAGCCTTGACTTGAGCATTATCGAGGTAACGATGTCGAGGCTTGAGAAAATACTTAGCGCGTATCGCAACTCGTTTAGGCTAGTATCGACCAACTTGCCTTCCGGAAGCAGTAACTTTCAACACACGACTCCAATTGCTTTGAGACCAGTTCCATAGTCAGGATGACTCAATAAGCTCGAACTTTGGTGAAGAAACCGTCGGATCTTGGGGAGTGGAAGGCTTCCTGGATTTCACATCTTTGCACCGCATTGGAATCACCGGAAAATAAGCTTTTGGACCGTTGTGAACTCCAGAGACCGTATCTTTCATACCATCGCTCCGAATCGAGCGATTCCAAGCGTTCCGGGAAGGTATTTCGCAGATCTCAAACTTTGATGAAGACCGAGCAAGCTATTTCGGACCGGAAGGGCTCCGTCCCTCGTGATCTTTGAAGTTCGCTGTTCGGTTCTCGGATGCTCGCAATACTGGAGCATCCTCCGGAAGCCATATCTTTCTCCTCACTGGTCTGAATTGGATGATTCCAACTGTTCTGGGATCTTTGTTTGATTATCTCCAACTTTGATGAAGACCCCGACAACAGATTCGGACTGGAAGGTTCTCCGGATTGTCGATCTTTGAAACGTGCGGGTAAGGATAAGTTTTAACCGAGAAAAGCTCCCGCGGTAAGGAAAATTGCCGAGGGCTGTATACCGCGGTAAGCTTTTTAGCCGTAAAATCCTTCTCGCCTCGGTCTAAAATTTCACCCGAGGGAATTTTCACCCGATACTCGATTTTAACCGATTTTGGTCGTTCGGTAAGGATTTTGACCGAGGTTCCAGTCCAGCCGGTACGAGTTTTGGCCGAGAAATTTCTCCAAGCGGTTTTCACCATTTTTGACCCTTTTCTTCACCGTTTTCTTTTCTGCTCCTCTTTCTTGAGTTCCAAATGGCCTCCAAATCACCTGATAAAAACTTCAAAACATGCAAAACTCTATAGGACCTAATGCAAGCCCTAAATCCTATTTTGATGCCTAAAGACTCAATTTACATGGGAAAAACACATGATGAGGACTCTAAAATGCAACTTAAATGATGAAAAATATAGACATATCATTTCATTAACTGCACGGTCAGCGATGAAGCCACCTTCTCATGTCTACAGAAGGGAGCTTGGATAAAGACAAGCTTTCGAAGCGCAATCAAGCACAACCCTCTGCAGACCTTGGAAGACGCATTACACCGAGCTAACACTTACATCGCAGAAGAAGAGGAGGAGGCAGCTCACGAACAGAGCTACTCGGCAAAGCAACCCGAACGACCAAAGACCGACACTTATGAGCCTCAATCGGGTTACGGCAGAGGGTACGAGAATCGGAAAAAATTATATGCCAATGCCATCCAACAACCGACCAAGCAGTGGAACAATAAATGGATCCGTAGTGACGAAGACCAAGACGAGTCGCTATTCTGCGAATTCTATAATCGCAAAGGACATAGCACCGAAGACTGCAGACATCTGTGGGAATACCTGCTCGCACAGTACCAGAAAGGTCAAATCTCACTCGATGACCTCCGTCGTTCAACCGCTCAGAGAAACAAGTTGCCCCGACCTAACAATACACCGCCCGATAATACCGTCGTAAAGGATCTACCGGCTTTACCACCGCCTCCGCCGAATCCACCCGCCTAGCCCGAGCAACCGAAACGCAACCGCAACGAACCCGCACCAGAGAACCATATCCCTAAAGCTAGGAAACGCGTCAACATGATCATGTGAGCTATCGAAGCCTGCAGTTATTCCGTCCGGGCCATCAAGGAGTACAGCAGACAGGCCGCAACCACGCCCAAACTCTTGCACGATCCCCCGAAGGGAACTCCTTTGATATTCACCGAAGCCGACACAATTGGACTGCACACACCTCACAACGATGCTCTCGTCGTCGAACTCTTTCTTGACAACATCGAAGTTAGCCGTATCCTCATCGATACCGGCAGCTCGGTCAACATAACCTTCAAAGACGCACTTGACCAGCTCGACATCCTATCGGACAAAATCGAACCTTTCATCGAACCTCTCACAGGATTTGACGGCGAGCGTTGTATGACATTTGGCACGGTAAAAATCCCGATCTACTTTGCCGGAGTTGCAAAGATCATCCAAATCTTCATAGTCGATAAACCGGCAATCTACAATGCTATTTTCGGTACAAATTGGCTTCACGCGATGAAAGCAGTTGCTTCCACATACCACCAGTGCTTCAAATTCCCAACTCCAGACGGCATTTACACCCTCCGAGGTAACCAGGCCGTCGCCCGATCGTGCTACATCAACGAGTGCAAGCTTCGCTTAGCCAACCAAGCTTGTGTCATCAGTTCGCAGGGCCCGACTGTCGACCTCATTATCCAAAAAACAATGCCTAAACAAGAATCTATTACTCAAGTCTGCATCGACGAACTAAGGCCAGATCGCCAGGTCGGCATCGGTGCCGAGCTCGACCCAAAGATCCACGACACCCTCTTTCACTTCCTGAAGCAACACTCATCCACCTTCGCATGGTCAGTTGAGGACATGCCCGGGATCGATCCACAGATCACCTGTCACGAACTCAACATCGACCCGACATACAAGCTGATCAAACAGAAGCGCCGAAAACTTGGACCAGAAAAGGCACAAGCCGTCAACGATGAGGTCGAACATTTACTAAAAGCAGGCTCAATCACCGAAGTCAAATACCCCGATTGGTTGGCAAACTCCGTGGTTGTTAAAAAGAAGAACGGCAAATGGAGAATTTGTGTCGACTTCACCGATCTCAATAAAGCGTGTCCCAAAGACAGCTTCCCTTTGCCTCACATCGATCATCTCGTCGAAGTAACCGCTGGGAACGAGCTCCTCTCATTCATGGATGCATTCTCTGGATACAACCAGATCCTCATGCAGCCCCAAGACCGGGAAAAAACGTTGTTTATCACGGATCGCAGCATTTACTGCTATAAGGTTATGCCCTTTGGCTTGAAGAATGCAGGAGCAACATACCAATGCCTCGTCAACCGAAAGTTCGCAAGCCATCTCGGGCGAATTATGGAAGTCTACATTGACGATATGCTCGTCAAGTCACTTATCGCTTCCGATCATGTCGGCCATCTCCGCACCTTCTTCGATATTTTCGACCAGTACGGAATGAAAATAAACCCCACCAAGTGCACCTTCGGGGTAACGTCCGGCGAATTTCTCGGATACATCGTCACTCAGCGAGGCATCGAAGCTAATCCAAAGCAGATCACAGCTATACTCGAAGTTCCGTCCCCGACAACCAAATGTGAAGTCCAGCAGCTAACTGGACGCATTGCAGCACTCAACCGGTTTATATTCCGATCGACGGATAAGTGCTTACCGTTCTACCAACTCCTCCGCAGCAACAAACACTTAGAATGGAACGAAAAGTGCAAGGAAGTTTTCACCAAACTCAAGAAATACTTATTTACACCGCCAGTTCTGTCCAAGCCCAAGACCGGCGAGACGCTCTACCTCTATATCGCAATCTCGGAATACGCGGTCAGCAGTGTACTCGTTCGCAAAGATCGAGGGGAGCAGAAGCCAATCTTTTACACCAACAAGTCCCTTGATGGATCGGAATATCGATACCCAACGTTGGAGAAATTCGCCTTCGCCATGGTTATCTCAGCACAAAAGTTACGCCTGTACTTTCAGTCGCACTCCATCATTGTCTTAACCGACCATCCACTTCACACTTTCTTTCACAACCCAAGTCAATCTGGCCGACTCGCCAAATGGGCCATCGAACTCAGCGAGTACGATATTGAATAACGAGGAAGGACCGTAAAAAAATCTCAAGTCCTAGCAGACTTCTTGGTCGAACTACCACCAGAGCTCGTCGACACAAATCCGGCCATACAACCCTGGATCCTCCATGCTGGCGGCTCCTCTTCCCATAAAGGATCTGGCATTGGCATTCGTTTCAAATCCCACGATGGCGAGTTCGTTGAACAATCATTTCGTCTCGGTTTCCCGGCATCCAACAACGAAGCCGAGTATGAAGCACTCATCGCCGGGTTACGCCTCGCCAAAGGAATCGGCACTGAACACATCCACGCCTATAGCGACTCTCAACTCGTAGCAAAGCAGTTTCACGGAGAATACGAAGCCAAGAATGATCGCATGGATGCATACCTCAAAGTCCTCAAAGATCTTACTTCAGAACTCTCGACCTTCGAACTCACGAAGATACCGCGGGACGAGAACGCCTCCGCTAATGCTCTGGCTGCTCTCGCGACTAACTCTGATCCAGACCTCCGGAGAACAATTCCAGTTACGGAAATCGAACGACCTAGTATCGAGCCCGCCTCTGTCTGCAATATTATCACGAGACGACGTTATTATGAAGCCCATCCCAACCTCGCACCACCCCTGACCCGAAAGAAAAAGACTAAGGAAGTTGTCACCGATCTTGATGTTGATATGAATGAACAAAGTGACAACAAGTCCAATCAAAATGACGAATCCGAAGGCCAACACGTCCCAATCGACATCGAAGCTGAAGGCGACGACGAGCTAGAGGATTGGACTTTGGAAATTGTTGGCTACATTGGCGATGGAACGGTCCGTGCAGACAAATGGGCAGCCCGGCGACTTAAAGCTCGAGCAGCTCGATACGTGGTCATCGAAAGCACTTTCCTTAGATGGGACGCATCCGGCGCACTTTTGACTTGTGTTCACGGCAACGACATCATGGAAGTTATGCAGAAAGTGCACGAAGGACAAGGAGGGAATCACTCCAGAGCTCGTTCTTTAGCATTCAAGATCAAAAAGCCAGCTATAACTGGCCCATTTACTGGCCCACTATGCTCTCAGATTGCGAAAAGTATACCGCACGATGCGAGAAATGCCAACGTCACCGCCGATGATCAATCTTCATACCGAACTCCTGATGAGCTCGACCGCACCATATCCCTTCATGCGCTGGGCAATGGATATCATCGGTCTGTTTCGGCGATCTACAAACCAGAAACAATACTTTCTGGTCGTCACCGATTATTTCACCAAATGGGTTGAAGCCGAGGCGTATCCCGAGATACACGGTATCGACGTCAAAAAGTTTGTCTGGAAATTAATCATCTGCCGGCACGGTGTCCCATACGAGATCGCCACAGACAACGGCACTCAGTTCATTTCGATAATTTTCAGCGACTTCTGCGCCAAGTGGAAAATCTGCTTAAGTTTTTCCACACCGAGGCACCTGCAAGAAAACGGGCAAGCCGAAGCCACAAACAAAACCATTATCGATGGTCTTAAAAAGCGACTTGATACGGCTAAGGGAACATGGGCGGACGAACTCGACGGTGTCCTATGGTCTCACCAAACTAAGCTGCGACATTATACCGGTCAATCACCTTTCTTTCTCGCATATGGAACGGAAGCGATGTGCCCTGCCAAACTCAACGTTCCTAGTATCCGCCGAACTATACTCACTCAGCAGCCCGGCGTGAACACAGACATGATGCTCGACCCGATTGACTTAGTCGAAGAACACCGCGAACGAGCGTTACTCAGGATACAAAACTACCAACAACTGGCAGCTCGTTACTACAACAAAAAGGTTACAGGCCGTCACTTCGAGGATGGCGAGCTCATACTCCGCAAAGTTTACCAGAACACTAAAGAAAAGAACGCTGGAAAACTCGGTGCAAACTGGGAAGGACCATATCAAGTCATGAAAGTCGTTAAACCTGGCGTTTATCAGCTTATGAAGCTCGACGGAACCTCGATCCCGAGATCCTGGAACTCAATACATCTTAAAAGATACTACTACTAGATCGTTATTCTTCCGATCTTAAAAAAAAAAAGCCTCCGAACTACTTAGTTTGGAGAAGATACACTTTGTACTTAGAAATACGAATGGTTTGATCCCTTTAAAGGGTACGTAGGCAGCTCGTTACCGAGTCCAGCTATAATATCAATAACATTTTATTAAGTAAAAATGTCTAAGTTTTAGTTCGATACTCACGAGATACCGAACTTCTACTTTACCAACATCGACTTCCTGGCCAGTTGTTCGATAGCATTCCACATGAATGCAAACTTAAAAAGCCGAGATCCGTCTCGCTAAACACCCACATGGTGACGTGGTAAACTCCACAATATAAAGTCGCACCCTCGGTTTTTTCCGGTACAAACCAAAATCGGCACGAATTAAGCTCGTACGAAGGAATTGTACTGGGAAAATTGGGCCGGGCAAGCTCTTGGGCTGAACATAGTCCCATAAGCCGAAGTCGGTCGAAGCTTCTGAAAGGAATCGAGAAGTTCCCCGAGTTCGGATGAAAAATGAAAATTTCGAAGTAGAAAAAGGAAATTTTCGAGAAGAAAGGAAATTTCCGAGAAGAAAGGAAACTGCCGAGAGAAAAGGAAAACGACCGAAAGAAAAGGAAAGTCTTCTCGATCTCATATCGCAGGGAAGACCCGTGAAGACCGACTTAGAAGGCATATATAAAGGAAGAGGAATCGACACCAGAAGACACAAGAAATTTCCGAGAGACTTGAAGACTGAGAACTAAAGGCATTCATTAGCTTCTTAGTTTCCTAATTCTTAGTTCGTTTATCATTTATATAAACGAACTCAGTTGTATTCTCGACCGATCTAATAAAATCCGAGTTTCCGATCTAAATTACTGTTTTGTCTCTTGTGTGATGTTCATATATCAACAGTGATGATTCAGTATTTGTTCGGAGAGTTGGTCTTTGGTGAGTCTGCCGCCAGATGTACAGATCGTGAATCTGTTGACAGTGTGGTATAGCTGCTTGGTGCGGTATATGTGCTTTTGCTGACGGCATCACATGTCTTCTTTCAGCTCTTGTTCAAGTTCTGTTATCCTCTATTCTGATTTTTTGTGGTGCTCGGTTTTGTTGTGTTTCACGACCGGTTTTCATGTCTGATTTGGTTGTTCATGCTTCCATATCCCGAGTCTCTCCTCCTTCCTTTGTGTCTTCAGATTGTCTCCTCTCTTTTAACTTTTTCGAACGGTTTGTTTTTCGTTTTTGGAAATCTGGTTCTAATGCTTGCTTACAGAAACGGTGAAGGCTTACGAGGATAAACAAAACATGTCCGTCTCCTTCTCGTTGTAGAAGTTGACCTTGTGGCAAGTTCTCGTTGGAACAGGTTTATCCTTGTGCCACTTTCAATGTGATCTCCGACTGTTTTTCTTGTCGATTTTAAATCTAATTAGATATTCCGTTTAGTTTAGTTTCAGAGCTAGTTTCGGTTTTAGTTTGCCGGTTTTGTTTAGCTTCCCTTGTTTGGGATTTGTTTCCTTTTTGGGCTTTTTGACTCCGGTGATATATGTTTTCCGCTGGCTTCTGTATTCCACTAAGTATTTTACTTTTGAACCAATAAAAACTCGAGATGACCCAAAAAAAAGAGAAAGAGAAAATATACAATACGAAAGTTAGAAAAATAGAAATAGGCGATTGTTACTAATAGAAACCGCAGACCGTGGCACAGAAGCAATGTATCCCAGTAAATGAGAGAAGGAATTAATAACATTAAATTTCTTAGGACACTTAAACTATATCAATCTAAATGGTTATCTATTTCAAAAAAATTATGTAAAGTTTCAATACATCCAATTCGTAGGCGATTCGTTTGACCCATTTGATGCTACTAAGTATTTATAATCTCCAAAGATTACTTTTAAAACAATCACAACTCTTAACTTTGAGGAAGTTACAGTTGAAAAGGTACATCTACAATTTGTTTTTCTGTAAATAGCACCTTTATAACTTTCTTATCCCAATTAGAAAAACGTTAGTATTGTTGGCAGTTTCAAACTACTAATAGTGAATGTGTTCAACACTGTTTCTGATATTAAGTAAACAATATAACAGACAATACAACATTGACACTAACAACCAAGAGGAAAAAAAAAATTATAATCAGTTATGTGTATCGGTGAAACCAGTTGTAGTCTTTTTAGAACAAAAGTCAAAATGATGGACGTTTTAGAAGTATCAACAGATTATTTGGTATAATACCAGAGAGCTCGGTTCCTAAATTTTGGTGAAAGAGCCTTAAAACTTAAGAGTTTGCAGGGTGTAGGGGAAATCAAGAAGCGAGAAGTTTTGTGAGTTTTATCATACAAAATGCTTCTCACTTGAACTCTTCATCTCTCACTCAAAAATCCAGTGATTAAGGAGTTGTTGCATTCAATTATGGATTTTTAGGCTTGTTTTGTTTTGTCCAAGAACAATCAGGTACTTAATATAGAATCATCTTTCAAATAATACTTAAGTTTACAGCAAAAAAACTCATAAATAAAAAAAATACATGTACAGTGAATAATAGAATTTGGCGGAAAAAGTATAAAAATCTGAATTAATAAGTAATAAGAAAATAACGGATGTTATGGGGATGTAGTAATTTTGTTCTTTCTCTTCTTGTCAGATTTGAGTTTTTTTTTGTTATTCCTCGTTTCTATCTTCTTTTCTTTGACTTTCTTTTTGTGCTTATTTGTCTTCTTTTTCCTTTTCAACACCCACATTTATTGATTATTTATCAACTTTAGAAAAAAACATCTTTAAGCCCCATTATTGTTTGGTACAACATGTCTCTTCGCTTGTGTTATGGCCGCTCATTTTATTTTTATCTTAGCATCCGAGTTATACAAAATACTCTTTCTGTTCAGAATTATTTGATATTTAAGGTTCTTGCATATAGATTAAAAATTCATTTATTTTTTATTTTTTCTACACTAAAAACATTGTTTATAATTCACTGAAATATAATTCAGCTAATAAGAAGACAATCTGCAGAATATAAACGGTAAAAAAAATAAAGATTCATTAAATTTTATATTGAAAAGTAAAAAAATAAATAATTCTGAACAAAAAAAACTCTTAAAACATCAAATAATTTTAAACAGAAGGAGTATCTAAAGATTATAGTATGTACAATTGATCATCTAAAAAAAATAAGACAATTTTATATGTTCACATATCACTTCTACTAACTAGATACTTTACTAACCTTCACTAATACTGAATTCACTATTTCATTTCTTTCTAAAACCCATCCTAACTTGATTCTGACAAAACCATATGTTTGTAATAGATTGTGCTCATGAAATTTAAGTAACTTCATTCACTGGAAAATGATATATTCAGTAACATATTTCTTGTGGTGATTTAATCAGATGACAAATAAATTACGTAACTGATTTAGTGTATCCCAAAGTGATGCTTCTTTAGTATTATGTTTGCCAACAGAATTACCAATTTTCCGATATGTCCAGAATTTTTTGTTTTTGTTCCAAACATATTATCTTGGAAATAACTATATATTGCATCTTTTTTTTCAAGTTCTTCTTTATTCATAGCTAACCATCTAGTAAACATGCTTTCTTGTAACTCCATATTAGTAGCAGTTCCTTCCAAGTGAACTTTGTTTTCTTTTAGTAGTTCTAAGTTAGTTTAAAATTTGCTAACATTTAATTGATATATGATATGTTTTTATTTCAAAATTATGAGTAAGTGCTTTGAAATTAACTATATATATGATTTTAGGTGAACTCTCTCCATCCTGTTGCCACATCAGCATCTGAATGGAGAACACATATCATTTCAACCAATTAATAAATCATAAATTTTAAAATAAAAAATAAAAAACTAATTAATACCATTACTTCTAACTTAACTTTTCTATTTAATGTTTATTTCATATGTATTTATGTTCATAACTATTAAGTTACACTAAAATTAAGTCTTTCCACATTCCTAACAAAAATAAATAAACAACATTTCTAATCTTTTGGTATTCGTCTAAAAACTTTTAATATTTTTTTACTAACTTGATTTTTTCTTCCGGTTTATCCTTATCATGAACATTTTTTTTTAAGTTTGTTGTATGAAAAAAAGAATATGTAGCGTTCTCTACATTCAAAGATTTAGCGGTTTTTATGGGTTTAAATATCATATTATTATAGCTGCATTTTATTGTGAAACATTAAGTATGAGATGGTTCTTGCAGAATCATGGCAATTGTGCATGTCATAAATATGAGAACATTAAAAATCAAAGGAAATTATATGTTTTCAAGCAATTCAATCCAAAAATATGGCTTTTATCTACGTCATTTTTACTCATGTTATGTTTATGATTTCTAAAATAGTAGAATAATTTTCCTACTTACCCTACTTCCAATTCTTAAAAAAGTTATTTGTTTTACAAAGATTTTATTTTTAAAACACCTAATAAAAAACAATCAAACAAATTATCATATTGTTATAATTATATATATATACTAGGATAGTATCCGTGCTGTGCACGGATTATTGTTATCATTTAGTCCAATATCATAAAGTAGTATAATGACTTAAATAGTATTTAGTAGTTGATGTATTTGAGCATTTTATAGTATTGATATGAATTTTTATTTTTAGTGTATTTTTATTTGAGTTATAAAATTAAATGTGAGATCAAAATAATATAGGAGGATCCATCCCAATCGTCGACTACATTCAAAGGCACCGATCTTGGCTTGAATCTCAATATTATTCCCACACGAATGGGTTCTCTTTCTGTTTCTTCCACTCGAGTTGACGTAGTTGGTGTCTCTAGCCTTGATCAAACTCAATCTGCATTAGAAAATGTGTGAAATCTTTTTCTACATTGCTTCAGTGCACGCAAATGGCTTTATAGAAGATGGAGGCAAACAAACTAATCATAAAAAAAATCAATATTTCCTTAAAAATATAGATTATATAATTCCAAATAAAGAAAAACAATAAAATTATAGTCAACAACCAACATAGAACTTAAGACCAAACAACGTTTCTTTCTTTTCTCTTTTGTGTACATTAATAAATGTCTGGTTAGTTTATACTGCAAATGAAGTGTAAATTAGAGTGTTTCCTTCTCTATTTAACTTCTTGCTCTAACATCATAAACTTCTTCCATATCTCATCTAAATCACTAAACTCAAAACCTTTAGATCACAATTCTTAAGCTTAATGGTTAAACAAAAACTTCTAAAAGATAATTAACAAACCAAGCAATATTTAAAGGTAAACATGTATATCATATTAAGGTTAAGCTTAAGTCCTAAGAAAATGATATGATTGATTTCATTTTTTCGAGGAACATGTAGATGCGTAAAGACATATTCCTCATCTAGTCATTTCTGTTTTAATATATAGTGATTCGTCAACATAAATTCAAATTTCTGAATGTCATTTTTACCATACTATTTTTCCTTTATTAAATTTCAATATTCCGTTATTAGATTAAAATATTTATTTTAGTTTGAATATATAATAGATAAAAAATACATTATTGTAAAGTCATATTCTCTACAACATTTTCCTAAAAATATATTAACAGCATAAAATTAAAGTTTATATGAAACACTTCTCTAATAGAGTGAGGAACTTCTAGCTGAGAATAATTGTATAAGTCATATATCATCAAAAACTTTTGAATCAAGCGCAACCTAATGAGTTAAAGTCTTACCGGTAGGGTGAGTATTCATTGGATACATAAAAAATTAACTCAACTATTATCATCTGTATACTGATTATACAAAAAATTAACCTCGAATTTCTCTTATCAATTTTTCATTTGTAATTTCATATTTAAAATGTTCTTTTGTCGCCATCTTTATCATTTTTCTGTGTGAAACTTTGAAAAACTTTCTTTTATTTTAAAAGTAAAACATTATAGATCTTTAGTTTACTTTGAAATTTTAAAGTTCTAATATATCCAATCAAAAGTTATACACTTTTAAAAGTCTAAAAAAATACATAAATTTTGTACAATCTAACTTTGCATTTTTGTGCATGAGATGTTTTTATTTTATAAAAGCCAACTAAATTAGACCTTTTAGAAAAATGAAAAAGAATGTTTTATAAAAAGAAATGAAAAATCAAAACTCCATTAATAGAGAGAGACCAATCTTCAATATCCCAGCTCAATCCACCAATAACTATAAAAACATTTAAATAGTAAAATAAAACCTTAAAGCAAGTGAAGAAAATGAAACAAAGTCAGATGGTTTTATTTCTTAACTTTTGCAATAACAATTGTTTTGCATTTATAGGACAATATAATCAAGAAGGGAATTAATAAGTGTCCTACTTGCAGAAGCATCAATATTGCTCAATAATAATTCGTTAGTTGCTTCATGTGAGATGCTCAAATTTTGTTGGAGGAGAGAACTGACATGACTGAATCTTCGATGGGCTTGGAGTTGCACATTTCCAATTTGACTTCTTTTTCAGTTGGGTTTCATAAATAGCTTTGATTTAATAGTAAAGTTCATCTCTAGCAATGACATTAGAATATTCCAAAACAAAATACAAAAAAAAATTGATCATAACGTTTAGATAAAACATATGGAATAAGAAGAAAAATATCAATTACCTGAAAAACTTTACCACATGTAAGACTACAATAACAAACATTAATAATCGATAAATTTAGAATTAGAAGACAAAACAATTTTCATTTTAGCAAAAAATAGTTTGTTTTTGTCTGTTTTAGAGAAATTCAAACAGCACATTATCAAAATAGTTTAGAAATGTACAAAAATGATCTCTAACACACATAATGCTTACAAATTCAGTGTAATGGAAGATTTGACTTACATAAGGCATAAATTATAATTGGACTTACTCATGTCCGATATACAAATTCAATCATTTTTAACTCCACTTTAGAGAATATAAATATAGAAGAATAAACTATGAGCTACTGAGATATCAAAACATTATTTTTACAGTAAAATAATTAAAGAGAATAATCCTATGAGCAAATCAAAGGAAGTTAATTAAGAATTCCACAAAACTCAAAATATTATAAATGTTGAAAATTTTTTTCTCTTTTGAACAAATGTATAATGTGAAGACATATGTCACATATGGTTTTCTTTCTCGTTGCACTAACATTATATTCGACCTCTGTGTAAAAACACACTGATTCTAGAAGAAAAATAACTGAAAAACAAAAATATCAAATGGATTAAAATTTTTAAACACGCAAAAAAAGAAGGTAAAATAGAAACGATGAGAATGAAAAAACCAATAAACTACTTATATAGGCTTATAATATAGAGGCTTAGATTTAATAAATAAATATAAATTCAAATCAAATAAATGGAAAACATAATATTATAAATGAAGATAGATAAATACAAAATATTGAATGTAGTTATTATTTACCAAAACCATAGCACAAAAATATTAACAAAAACTAAAATCATGAATATTTTCCTATTTTTCGAGTTATAATAATACCTGGTTGATTGTTTTAGATAGAAATTCAAAAAAAAAAATGATTGAGATGTAAACAACCATATTTGGTAATAACTAAACATGTTAAGATAGATTAAGGTAATTTCGATTAATTTAGTTCGCAATAATATATTTATTCGAATAATTTTTTTATCATAATAAACATATACTCTGAAATTGCAGAATTCTTCAAAAAATATAATTGGTATTTTAGGTAAGTTTTTTGAAAAGTTTCCATGTTTTGCAGATATACCAATTAATAAAACTTGAATCAAAAGTTTAAAGAGTATATACCCTGCATACTAACTACGATGGTATAATTGTTTTTATTCAAATATGTATGTACTTTAAAATATACTATTAATCATGAAAAGTTACCAGTGTTCCTTCCACTTTTTTTTTCTGGTGTATCAATAAAAAAAGGTGTCACCAATTAATATCTTCGCGGTGGTGAGGCAACCACATCTCATATAGTTGTAATCTGTTGACATATCAAAAAAAAAAAATCTTACTCATAATTTGTTTGTTTATGAAGCAACAAAATTATTCATATTATTTAAGATTATAGTTAGATAAATCGAACAAAAATATTAACATTTTCATGATAGAGATGGTGAAAAAGCAGGATCTAATACGCCTGGCTTCCATCTAATGATTAAATCATGTTAAAGTCACAAAAATAGGGAAGAGATAATTTAACCTATAAAAGAAAGTTTTGTCATAAAACTTGAAAAAAAAACTTACATATTCATGGAATAATACAGATTATTTTGATTTATCAAGACTTTATTGTCTCGTATGCTGAGTATATCAACACTGAGTCGTCAATCATACCTACATAGAATCAAATAAAAAATATAAGTAATTATACAAAAATAAGAAAATATGTAGAGAGAAAAGAATGATGAGAATGACACCGGTAAAATGTAGATTTATAGAGAAGGAAGCGTACATGAGAAGGTGTTCAATTTAAAAAAAATAAAATCAAAATATTTATTGATTAATATTGTTCAAATTTATTGTTCAAATATTTCAAAATTAATTAGCAGTGAGATTGATGGCTACATATAAGGAAACAAAGTAATTTTAGGATATATTATTCTTCGCCATAAATAGTTTTTTGAACAAAATCTCATTCATTTTTGAAAGAAGTAATCATAACTAACCAAAACTGAATAAATTTTGATCTTTTTTCTATATAATCTCGAGTAATTTAAGGCTAAAACTTAGGAAATAATATAATATTTAGATAACTGATACCAGAAATAATATTTGGAAACAAATAATTAAAAATAAAATATTGTATCCCTCAGTTATAGCAAATCGCCATTTTTGATAAGATTCTTGATTTATGAATTTATTAACTTAATTAAAAATAGATGATCCCTCCATTATAGCAAACAAATCGCCATTATAGTTTTTTTGTTAGATAATGTTGTTGTTAAATGTACTCAATTTTCTATTTCTCTTTCTAATAAATCAAAATTAATAGATATGTTAGATTAATAATTACTTTATTTTAGAGTTTTGTGCTTTTGTTTATCTAAGAAACTAATTCAAATTCAAATAATAATGGAATAAAAATAAATAAATTCAAATACTACAAAAATAATTACTGGAATGACGTTTTTTAGGGAAAAAAAATCAATGATAGGTTAATATAGGTTTATATTTATTTTTAAATTTAATATAGAGTACGTACCTATCTATAAATGTTTAAATTATGCAAATGGTTCTCCAACAAAAATTTTTTTTTATGATTTGAATTTAATTGATTTGGAGGAATATTCTGGTAGATTTTATTATAATTTAAAAAAATAAAAATAAAGAATAAAATATTACACAAATAATTGTACGAATTAGCTAAATAAGGAAAACAAAATGTAGAATATAATAAGTTTTTTAATTAGAAAAGGCTGAGAAAAATTGTGGGAGCGATACTTCAGAAAAATATACTCTAAATTCTAATTGTTTAATGTATAGAGGATTTAAAAAAAAAATAAATAAATTAAACATAGTAACGTTTGTCATATTTTGATTTTTACATTCGATTGCATTGAAATTTAAATTATTATGTACCTTTTTGTGTTATAAATTAAGTAGATGCGATTAAAATGATGAATTTTAAAATAAAAATAAAAAGAATACAATTGAACTAAATAAGGAAAATGAATAAAGAATAAGTAATTAAGAATTTAAAATGTAATTGGCTGAGGGAGCTAAATAAAGAAAAAAATTAGGTGGAATAGAATGAATTATTTAAATGAAAAAGGCTTAGAAAAATTGTGGGAGTGACACCTCAGCAAAATAGCCTCTAAATTTTTCCTGTTTAATGTATAGATGATATCAACATAAATATATTTTTAAAAATATTATGTGAAACAAAACCCGCCTCGTATGCGCGGGTACAAGTTTAGTATCTATGAAAGAAGCTGTTATGTAGGTATGAATATTTTAAAATACAAAACAAAATAAATATTTTTTTTTAAAACACATAGTGTTAAAAACAAATTTTGATAAAATTAGCAGTTATATATGAAAAATTGCAAAAGATCAAAACTAAAAGATGCATTTATTGAATCTTAGTTATTCAGATTGTTGTTATTAATAGATATTCTAGTGTTTAACATACAATTAGGAATAATTTACCAATTCAGATATTAAATTATATGTAGGTGGTCGAGCTTATTCTTATTGTAATTATTAATCTAAAAATAATTTTTAAAAAAATTAAAGATATAATGACCAAATCATTCATATTAAAAAATAATTAAATAATTACTGATGACTGAAGTTTTATATATAAATATAATAAAAAGTTATGATGACAAAGGTCATCTATTGTTAAAACTGCCAGTAAATAAACTATCGTGAAGGAAATATTCATTATATAAGCAATAACTAGTTTATTTAGGTAATTGATTGTCAACTATGATGTACTAAATTAGGTTCTGGGTAATACATGGAAGAATAATAAAATATTTAGATTTTAAAATTAATTATCCAATATATACTTCATTTCTAACTCCAAAATAGAGTAATTACAAAATAAAAATAGATTTCTCTCCAGTGTATTTATCTATTTTCTACTCCAAAAAATATTATAAGAATAGTTTTCCTTTTTTATTTTATAATATTGCTAATAGTACACTTTATCAATAAAATTTACAAATTCACCCATTAATTCACTAATCACTGTTGTATTAAAATATATCTTATCTATTTTTTAATTTTAGAAATTTAAGTATTTAAAGTTTTTCTTAGTTTATTTTATTCTATTTTTAATTATTAATTTTGTATGTTTAATATATATAAGGTAAAATTTAAAATAAATAAATGAAATATATAGTTTAGGTTATATGTACTATGTTTGATATATCTTTTTTCTTCTAGTTGTCTTGTATAAACATAATGGATATATAAATTTAATATGTGGATAAATGGATAAATGTTGTGAACTTAAAATTTTAATATGTTAATCTAAAATCATTCTAATTTTGAAAAAAAATAATTATTAAAAAAAAATCAACTCCACAATGGATAGAAAATAAGGTTAATTCATATTTGAAGGAAAATTTTAAAATGGAGTAAGATTGGAGATTAATTTACTCAAAAATAACATTTGGAGTAGTAACTAGAATAGAGTTGGAGATGCTTTTACAGTGACTGTATAATTGAGATTACAGACATGATGGTAGAGTGATCATGCTATAACATAGTATTATTATATAATATAAGCATTTTATGTATTATTTATGTAAGAATTAATAAAAATTAACCTTGAAAAAGGAAATAGTTGATAAAGAAAACTAAATTATTTACATATTTGAAAGTAATGTAACATAGCACCAGGGTATCATCAAACTTTCTGATTCCGGACAAATGTTATAGTTGTAAAGTAATTGTTGGGGTTTTAGTGACTAGGACGAGTGTTTTCAGCATCCTTATGAGATGAGTCTGCTAAAATGGATGAGGAACAATATAGCATCGGAGAATTCAAGCATTGTGATTATCCGATATTGATGGAATAATGATTCGATGAACAGATGCTTCTGGTTTAGAAAAATCGCATGTTACTAACTTTGGATGGTCAGAAACTGAGACTTAACATCAAAAATTTCAAGACTACGTTGTCTCAGATCAAATTGGATCGTCTTATACAAAAAATAAATAATAATTTATCTTCTAAGTCACTGTTTCAATATATATATATATATATATTATTTAATGATTTCAAATATCATAAACTATAATAATTATAATTTCTAAAACAAATTAATTTTTGATAATTAATTTAATCTATATTTAAAGAAATCTAAAATAATGTAAACTAAAATCTGAATTTCAGAATTATTTTTATTTAAAATTTAATATAAAACTTTATTAATATTTTAATAAATTAACTTGTTTGGCAAAAAAAAATAGTAGTTATCTAAGTTAAAAATAGCTTAAAATGAAGATTTTTTTATTTGGACACAAAAGTATATCAATTTTAATAGTACAGATTCTATCATTACATTATTACTATAAAAATATTTGACAAAAATTAGCATAACATATGTGAAACATGAGCAAACACACAAGAAATGACAAAAGATTAGGCTAATGTATATGTCTTACTGTATCATGCAATCGATAAAACTCTAGCATTTATAGATTAAGCGATTTATTATTATTTGCAAATGCTATTGTTTTGTGGACTTTTGTAACATAAACATTATTTTGAATCTTAGATTTTTTGAAGATTTTCCAAACGTACGGATCCCCTCTTCAAATTGAGAAGATGGTCCCCATCTCCTAGTTTCACACGCAGTCATAGGTAGACGACATTCCTTCCGAGTAGATGTCACTTCCCATTAACAACTTTGGTTAGAATTGGTTAATCAAGAAAATTATGTAGTAATTAAAGCTATTAATTCATGGTTTCAAGGTGCTTTGTATCCAAAACTGCCAACAAGAGGCTGCTTAGCTACTACCGTTGCAACTGGCCGACAAGTGGCACTTTTTTTTTGCATGATTTTTATACCTTTTTTTTTTTCGTCCCAAGGTTAATTTTTGGGACTTTCTTTTCATTTTCGTTTTATTTTTGTTGATTCTTTTTATGTCTACTTGATCAAGTACACTTTAAACTGTTCTACATGCGGTTATTACAAATAAAATCAAGATATATATGATCATAATATATTATTTTGTTTATTAAAGAACTACTAGGTGAATACCTGCACATATCATGCAAATTTTTATTTTTAACTATTCAAATCTTATATAAAATCAAATATAATCATTATTTGTTATGTATTAGTATGTTATTATAAATAATTTTAGAAATTTTATATAAGAAAAATAATTTTAAAAATTAAATTAAAATGCAATACCATAAATATAAAAGAAAATATAATTATTATTTGTTATATGTGTTAATATGTTATTATAAATAATTTTAGAAATTTTATCCAAGAAACAATAATCTTAGAAATTAATTTAAAATGCAATATCATAAAAATACAAATATAATCATTATCTGTTATGTGTGTTAGTATGTTATTATAAATAATATTAAAAATTTTATCCAAAAACAAAATTTCAGAAATTAATTTAAAATACAATATCTTAAAAATGAGAATTATATAAAAAGAAAATAATTATCAATCAATATCAATCAATTAATGAAAAAAAACTGTTCATTTTCTTTGAGTGATTTAAAAATTGATATTAAAAGTTAGTAATTTTTTTTTAAGAAAAATTGTAACTTTAAATTATATGTGTCACTCATATAGAGAGAGTTGGTCATGTTTTATATATAAGACTAGGTGAATACCCGCACGTAACGTGCGGATTTTTCTTTTTAAAATTTTCGATTTTTTTTGTTATATTTTTATAAAAATTAATATAATCATCACTTATTATTTACTTATTTGTTAATATTTTATTCTAAAATTTTTTGAAATATTAATTTAAAATATATATTGAATATTATTTAATAATTTAAAATTATATTAAAATTAATACATATCATTCAATATTTTTAATTAGTTATTTCATAAATTTTTTTTTGACATTTACACAAATATTAATTAATAGTCAATTAATAAAAAAAAATAAAATTAATATAATCATCATTTTATTTGTTACTTATTAGTATTTTATCATAAATAATCTTAAAAATTAATTTTAATATCTTGAATATTATTAAATAATCAACAGTTATATAAAAATTATATATATATATCTATCAATGTTTTTAATTAGTTATAACATTAATTTTTGTTTAACATTAATATAAATGTTAGTTAATACAATCTTTTCATATTCTTTAAGTGGTTATATAAATGTTAGTTAATACAAACTTTTTATATTCTTTAAATGTTTTAAAATTTAATATTAAAATTTATTATTTAAAATTTTGATTTTCTTTTATATATAAGATATTTTGTTAAACAGTTATTAATTATCTTATTTAATAAAATAAATGTATGCTGAATGTTATGTTGAATATCCTGTAAATATTTTTTTATAACTTTTTGCAGGTTTTCATGTAATCATAGACAAGTTTTGTTTTTTAGACATCTGAAAATTAACTATCATAGAAAAATAAATTTGTTTTTCTGTTAATTTAATACGCTTCAAATCTTAAAAAAAAGAAACATATAAATATTTTCCCATTTTTATCTCAGGTCTGCAGATTATAAAGGTGGTTTCCATCATATTCGCATAGCGAATGGTAGGACTTAAAAACTGTGACAAAAAAAGGGTAGGACTTATGAATGATTTTTTTTTTTCTGTCTGAATACAAATTGTTTCAACTGTATTAAAGTTTAACATTTAAACAAATTACACATATTTAATATAAAAAAAATCCAAAAGCACACATATATAATACAGATTACACTAGGAATAGAATAAATGTTTACAAATTAGTCTTGGCATTTTTAGGAGCATGAAATTTATTGTTTTTCTTGTTTCTTCTCCAAAAATGAGCATGTTGAGTTTTAGGAAACATATCCTCTCAAGTTGTAGTCTCTAATAGTCTTTTTTGCTTTATCCCTTCATTACACACAACACAATATGCGTTTTGGGCATGCACCATTTTTCAATACAATATATACATTTAGACACAGAAACCTAGTTTTATGGAAATCAAATCGGATAGGCGGAAATGAAACGTTTGGAAACATATTGTGTGGCTGAAAGCAGACGCTTCCGTCATGTTTCTAAAGTGGAAATGGACGCTCCACCGCACTTTCAAATTGAGTTTTTTTAAAGGAATTACACATTCACGATGCTTACTCTGGGTTTTTAAGAATTCCAATTCCAAAGTATTTTGGAAACATAAAATGGACCTCAGATGAAGTTTTCATGCCATTTAGTACACCAGATGTATCGATTGATTTACAAAATTACCATTTTAATATATTTTATGTAGCAAAAAAAAACTATAGTAAAAAAAAAAACTACTATAATAATATGTTCAAAGTTTTTTTTTTTTTCAAGAGGATAAGTCTTCTATAAAATGGACAAACATGTCGAAGCAGTGAAGACACAATAAAATGGTGTCTTTCAAAGACTCTTCGACACTTAAGTTAGTAAACAGAACAATAAAGACCATGTGTTAGGATATCAATCCAAGTTCCACATTGAAAGATTAGACCAAAAGTGTCTAGTATATAAGCAAGATGTCCAACAAATTAGTATGAGGCCTCTTGGGAAGGAACCCAAAAACAAATCCGTGCAGGTTTTGCCACTTGGGCCCAAAGCGGACAATATCATACTAATAGGGAGTTGGACATGTGCTTGAAAAGCATAACAATTGGAATCAGAGCAAGATTTTGAAAAAGGTGGACCTAGACAAGTGGGTGTGGGCTGTGTGTTCGGTGTAGAAGAGAGCCCTCAAGGTGACCTTGCGATTGGGGTGCTGGTGCCTTGTGTTGAAAGTATTCCTAATGGTGCACAAAGGGTTAAGTTGGGTGATACAAGATGGGTGCCAAATTTCGCAGAAGGTTGAAGGAGACCATAGGTTTGTGTGGTTCTTGGCTTGAGGGGAGGATTGTTGGGATATCAATCCAAGTTCCACATCGGAAAACTAGACCAAAAGTGTCTAGTATATAAACAGGATGTCCAATAGATTATTATGAGACTTTTTGGGAAGGAACCCAAAAACAAATCCGTGCGGGCTTTGCCACTTGGGCCCAAAACGGACAATATCATACTAGTAGGGAGTTGGACATGGGCTTGAAAAGCCTAACACCATGAGTTGTTGTTTGGAAACCATAAATAACTAGAAGCCAAGGGAGATGGTTATGTGGCATTGGGTCTGAAGAAAAGGGTGGATCCACGAAGTATATATGTTTAGGGGAGCATTGAGGTGAAAAGAAATAAAACAAATATGAGCGTTTGTTTGATATGTTTAGAAATTGGTTTGAAAAAGGTTGAGACTGAGTCTTGGATGCCAAGGAAAGGATGAGTGTTTGAGAAGTTGAAACAAAATGATATTGAAGCTCGAGAATAATTAGTGAAAATTAATTGAGGAGTGTATTTCTCTTGATGAGGTCATTAGAACCACACAAGACAGGGCATTGATCAGTCCACTCTATCCGCACACTGAAGAACCCAATAGCTAGCCATATAGACGATCTTTATCCAAAATTCAATCTGATCGAGCAAATGAAGTGGGATTCGAAATATATTAGCAAGTTGCGCCCATTTAAAGGAGAATGATCGAGCCAGAATAAAATTGGATTGATCAGATTTAAAGATGGTTCAATCACGCCCATCTAAATCGTACCAAAGGCGTGTGGAACTACGTACCCATTGAAGATTATACTCGTTCCAAAGACATGGTCATTAAGATTCATCAGCCAATCACATATTTAAAGGATAAGTATTAAGCCAAATCTCGATTAGATCAATCAAATTGGAGTTAGTTAACAAACCCATACCTAGAGCCTTAACCGAGCCACAAAAGGCGCCTCCAACCAAATCTGTTTGTACCAATCACATGGGCTTCATTCTTAGCAAACCAACTATATTTAAGATTTTGATCAATCCAAATCATCCCTGGTTCGATTTGGTTGAAGATTTTACCATGGAGGCCCAAAATTGAGTGTAAACAAGAAAACTTGTCAATTGTGAATCCTAGACTTGGAATCCTTCTAGGAGCATCTGAGGGTTACTTTCTAACCCATAGAGTCTTCAACATTCACCCTAACCAGCTAGAGTCACAAAACAACAAATTGAATCTTCACCTGCCTTATTTGGGAGCGTTCACACCTATTTTCACACTCAATGGCTTCTTTACCAATGCTGCTACTTTTTGAAGACTCCAAACATGCATAAGAGACTCCCCACGGTGAATAACTTCCCCTACAAGCTGTTTGGGTTCTTGGTGCAATGGTACTTAAACTTATTGAGAGAGTGGCTCCCCTCTGTTCGTTATCGACTTTGCTTTTTTAGTTTAGTTTGATAGCTCTATTGAATCAGACGAGGTTCATGTGGTTTGGAGTTGTCAGTATGCAGATTTTCCATTGAAATCCAGTGTTAAACCAGTTTTTTCTATCCGATTTTCTGGAAATGGTCTACTCCGACTCCATTTGTTCGTGTTTATATTAGATCTCAAAAGTCTTGAGGTGGGAGGGTTTAGAAAGCATTAGTCAATTTATTTTTCACAAGATCAATAAGGGTAAGTAATGAGGACATGGCCCTAGAGATCCACTTCCAGCTATGAAGAATCCTCTGAGGACAAGATCATGACTAAGGAAGCTGAGAGAAGAGTACAACAATGCTATGGACACCTCGATTAATCAAAGCAGCCTAGAAGACATCACCAAGGGCATTGATAACCTTAGCATCGACCAGCCTCTTCTCAACCAAGTAGCAATGGATTTGTTCGAGAAGAAGATGTTACTCACTCAAGATGAAGATCAACTAGAGAGGAGTCAAGCGTATGAGGAACACGAAGATGCAAGCATCAAGTCTACACCAACATTGGAATGGCCTCTACTAAAGACACAAAGAGCACACATGATCTTCACCATGGAGCCTAAAAATGACTTAGTTCAAAACAATATCAAAGTGAGTGTTTGGTTTATTTTGATTTTTAAACTCATGAGTTTCCTTCTCTTTGTTTTACAGATTTTGTCTTAAGTCCTTTCAGTTATTTTTCCTTTTATTTATGTTGCAGAACTTTATAATCTTTTCTTTATATTTTCTTTACATTTTTAAGAGTCTATCGCAAGTTCTTTCCATTTTATAGTCTAGAGTTGATCCTAGAAGGTCAAGACCGAAGGACTATTAATAAAGTCTCATATACAGCATTATAGACACAACTTTTTACCCTAATCAATAAAAGAACGTATTTTCTTAAGAGCAGCCGCCTCTTCTCCGAGTTACTGAGCATTGTGTGGATTCTCCTTTGTTCTTGAGTTCAAACCGACTTATCATAGCCTCTCCATCAGCTGTGTGGCGTCACATCGATCCCCTGATTACTTGTTTCTTCATTCATCCACCAATCTAGACGAAGAGAGCCCCTCGGCCAGTTGTTTAGGTTCCATCTCCATTCATCTGACCATAGTTTCACTAAGTGAAGAGAGCCTCTCGGCCAGTCCCTTGGTTCCATTCACACCATCACCCCATTCTTATATCACAAAGTGTTCATCTTTGTTTCTTTAACTCCTTTTTCTGTCTTTTTTTTTTTTTGCTTACTATCCCTTTCAATCGTTTTGTATGGTTGGTCGTCATTAGTCTGGTATTTCCTTTTCTTTTTAGTTTCAAACTTGTTTGTCATTCTTGTTTGGACGTAGTTTCTCGATTTTATTTTCTCTGTTTGGAATGTAAAACTGATGAGGTCATCAGATCAGTAGCTGAATGATGTGCTGTCGTGTCGAGGGTTGTCAAGTTTTACCCTAAATGAAATCAATAGCCGCAAGTGCATAGCTTATCGATTGTAGTACTTAGGGATCGAATCCACAGGGAAGGAGGACCTTTCCTGCAAAAGCCTTCGAAAGAAATATAAAGTAAGGAAGTCTAGAACCAGGCGATTTTTGTGAGGGTTTTGGTGGTGTCTTTAAAACGTAAAAACTAATCTTAATGAGAAAATACGGGAATTAAAATGACCTAATAACTAAATTTAATAAAATCGACTAAAAACAAGAAAAATGGCTAAACATAATTGCTTAAATGAAAATCGATTAAAAGAGTAAAGATACTAGACTAAAGCTTGAATGAAAATCGGTGTAAATCTATAGAAAAGAGGCGCTGAGTTTCAGGGAAGTTTCTCAGGGGTATGAACGATTCAAAACATTGCTATAGAGTAAATTTGATAAGATCTTAGCTTAAAATTTTTGAACTAGAGTCACGGACGTATGAATACGCCACTGTCGTGATCATAGACAACTATCTCTCTCAATCCTGACCAGTAGGTTTCCACTCTGGCCCTGGAAAAGAAGAGATGCATTATGTTTAAGACTCGTCAGCATTCACAAATCGCCCATAGGTAGGTTTCCACTCCTATGTTTGTTTTGCTCTCCCAAACTAGATCTGACACCGGATGAACACTTTTGTGTCACCAAGCATCTGGATCAGATTGTAGTTCATAACGCTACTCTGATGCAGTAAAAATAATTCAGAAGAAAAACTTCTAAGATTCGGCTTCAATAGCTCATGGAATCCTCATCGAATATATGTATCCCCATCGAAAATTCCTTAGACCCAACAATAAAACTACTCAGACATGATGAGCGAAATCAAAAACATAGTATTAAAAAGTAGAATAGAAACCGAAATTGAAAAAGAAAGAACAATGGTTCAAGAGATAGATCTTTATCTCCGTAAAACCTAAAAACAAAAGCTTAAAGTAAAATTTCTTGTAAAATATTTCGTGTCTCTTTTTCTCTCTTAAAAAACGACCTAAATGATATGTATTTATAGTCTCCAATGCTCTCTGGTCTTTAGGGTTCCGGAATTGAGGCTGTGAAAATGATATGGGCTTCAGAAATGGGCCTTTGAACTCGGAGTTGGCTGGCCACGGTCGGGATGTGCGTGACCACAGGGAATGGATGGCTGGCCGCGGTCGGGATGTGCATGACCGTGGGGAATGGGCTGTTGCCCGCAGGTGGAAATGTTTGCCCGCTGGTTTACGGGACATCTTGCTCTTCACGTATCTTTTGATTGAACTGTTGGATTGCCAAGCTGTAAAGTATGCTGGAAAGCTGATACTTCCATATTTGAGATCTCCAAATTTGAGCTGGATCGGACGG
This sequence comes from Eutrema salsugineum, assembly GCF_000478725.1. Lineage (NCBI taxonomy): Eukaryota > Viridiplantae > Streptophyta > Magnoliopsida > Brassicales > Brassicaceae > Eutrema > Eutrema salsugineum. Next base: position 8,633,052 of record NW_006256547.1, on the reverse strand, counting down.
TGAGAAGGCCTTCAATTGGGGGTGAACTTCTGACGGTTTGACTCTGAGCTGAAAATCTGGTCTTCTATCCATTTTGTTAAGCTTTTCCCCAAGTTTCCTGAAGAGAGTCTTGGAACTACAAATACTAGAAAAAAGTAATAAAAGTACTTGAAAGCAATAAAAAACATAGAAAAATTATTTCAAAACGATCCATAAAAGTGGTCAAAATACGGTGTTATCAACTCCCCCAGACTTAAACCTTTGTTTGTCCTCAAACAAAGCAAAAGTCTAAACTGGTTAAGTGAAAACAAAAATATGCAATGCACAAATCTCAGAGACATGAACTCCTAAACTAGGACCAAAGATCGTGCATCAATCCACAACTTAGTCTAGAAAATTCTCACCAAGACACAAAAGATACTAGTCCACTTTTTCCGTCATGCAAAACTTAAGTAATCTAAATCTTGGTTCCAATCAACTAGCTCTCTACATTCATTAAGTGCAATAGTGAATTCTCATTAAAGACATCATCCAGAGTATACGGTGTTTGGCATTAAAAGGCTGTTTAAGTGGTGGAGTTAAAGTGTTTCGGGTTACCTGATGAATCTGGAGGATGCAAGATAATATGCAAAACCGCAAGAGAGATAAAAACCTGTTGATGACCGCAATTTTCAGTCACTTCTTCTTGCCAAATGTTGTTGCATAATCCTTCCTCCATTGTTGTGAACAGCTATTCTCCCAGACTTAGATTCTTTCCAAGAATCAGAAAATGATCTCCAAAACTCCATAAAATCGAATTCCAGTTGCCTTGAGACTTAAATTCGACCTCTCTAGACTCTCTAAGGCTTTTATCTCCTTTCTTTTCCTATTTTCGGATTTTTTTTTTGAACGGGAATGCCTTTTAAAGAGAGAGAGAGACTAGAGGACGAGATTGTACCAAAATTTGAGATTTTTCTAAGGCAAACTGAGCTTTCTCATGTGATGAATCCTTCCGGGAAGTTTTCTAGCAAATCGCAGGTCTCTGTCTTTGGTGACTGAAAACTGCGTCGTTCCTCTTTCTCTCCAATGTTTTTACATATATCTGCATATAAGACAATAGAAAACAAGAGTGCATGTGGTTTGAAAGAGGATTGGTTAAGGTGGGGAACTAGCTAAAGATGAACTAGCCATTCAGGATCAGTGGTAAAAAGGGTAAAAGAGTCCTGAATGTATGATTCGTTTCCCTGGTCTAATGCTTTAATGAGAGAATTACGTTCAAATTGAGTCCAAATAAAACAGAGCTAGTATATTCCTTCATCTAAATCGAAATCATTCAAATTCCTCTGGGGTACTTCGTTTTAAATGTGCTTAGCTACCGCCTAGTCTAGTCCTAAATCATGAATGAGCATGTCACTAGGAACAGTCTAAAAGTACACATTCAACTATCATTGATTCATGTTCACCATTCCCTTTAAAACGTATTTTGTTTTGAAAACCAATTTTGAAAAACTTTAAGGAAAATGCAAAAAGTGTAGATAATGCAAGACTCATGAAAGAAAAGTGGTTAGAAAGGGATGAAATCCTCCCCCAGACTTAAATCACACTGTCCTCAGTGTGAAACAAGTCGAGATTGGATGAGAAGAATGCATAGATAATCAAATTGGTAAGGCCAAAGAGAACTTACCTTGATCTGGGATGCTGGTGGAGATGGACCGGATTCATTCGAAGAGGTTTGGAAAGGTGATAGGTGGTGATGGAAGGTGGTGGAAAGTGATGAATGAGGTGGAATGGGGCTTGGTGAGGTGGAATGAGGTGAAGTGTGTGGTTTGGGTTCAGGTATCATCTCAACGACCATTTTCCGCGGTCAGGGGTCACGCGACCGCGGCAAACTGGTGCTCGGCCGCGGTCAAAAAGACGCATGACCGCGGCCGCGGTCGAAGTGCTGTTTCCCACGGTCAGAACGCCTGCGACCGCGGGGGCTTAAATGCGGTCTGTTTCCTGCTTCTCCTTGGTTCTTGCTGGGCCGAGCAGTCAGGGACCATCCTTCTTTTTGGTTTTTTCGGTTTTTTGATTTTTTTGGCTTTATTTTTTTATAAAAAACACCTGAAACTAAGAAAAAGAAAAAGATCAATAGAAAAAGAAAGAAAAATCCTAAAGAAAACAATACCTAAATGGGTTGCCTCCCATTAAGCGCTTCTGTTTTAAGTCGTTTAGCTCGGCTTTGGGGTTGGACGTGGCTTAGTCCAATGAAGAAGATTTTGTCCTGAGACAATTCTTTTTCGACATTTCCTTGCTTTGCCTAGCAGGTTCTTCGTCGCTCCAAAGTTCTTCTTCAAACTCTTTTGTTGCACAACGTTTTCCTGCTTTGCTGTCGTATGGGACAGCTTCTGTGAAGACATCTTTGTCGATATTAGAAAATGAAATCCTTCGGTTTGGCCAGTCCATTATAGCTCCGGAAGTTGCTAGAAAAGACCATCCGAGAATCACTGGATGTGTTGCGTCTCTTGTTTCGACAATGTAGAAGTCGACATGCACGATGCAATCTCCTATTCTCAAAGGAATGTCATGAGCTATTCCTTGAGGTGTTGCATTGGAATCATCAGCTAGACTAATCTTTGCTCTAGTCCTGCGCAGGTGCTTAATACCAAGTCTCAAAGCAATTGTTTTGGACATCATGTTAAGACAAGCTCCAGAATCACAAAGCACGTTTTTAAACATTTCTCCTCTAATAGAACAAGAGATGAGAAACTGACCTGCAGACTTGACCTTATGGAGAGTTCGAACTTGCCTTTCTCTGTAAATGTTGGCTGGTATTTCAAACGCAGAATAGGACTCACCAAAGAAAGCTGCAGCGTCGTATTCAATGATTGAATCGATGTATGGCATCATTATCTTGCTGCATTTCGGGTCTTCTTGGATTGAAGAGTCATCTGAATCCTCAACACATTCCATTGCCATCATAGAAGGTAATGATTCCTGCCAATCTGTTTCTTCATCTGAAACTTGGTTTCTTTCTTCCTGAGTTGCTTTTTTAGGTGCTGGAGGTTGAAGTTGAGTCACAAGATGTATTATCTTTCTTTCAAACCCCGGAGGCGAATCTGAACGACCAATACCTGCGGTCAGAGGCCTCGCGACCGCGGGAAACGGAGCCTTGGCCGCGGTCAGAGCGGTCGGATCTCTATATACCAGGAGGCGGATTCTCTGACTTCTTTGATATCCTGCTTTGATTCGACAATATCACTTGAGTTTGGTATGATATCATACCCTTGTCTTGTCTGCTCTGCTGCGACTTGGTTGATCATCCCAGCTAGTGTTTGTGCGTACTTGTGGGTTTGTTCTTCCAGAACTCAAACATGATTGGCCAGATCATCGAATTTTCTGTTGAACTCTTCAGAGATTGAATCAATCCTCTTGAGTAGGGTGTTTTCGGTAAGAATCTGCTGATCAAGGAACTGGTTTATCATTCCTTCGAGACGTCCCAAACGTCTGCTTATCCTCAAGTTGTCCTCTTGCTGATTAGGGTTCTGCGGTGGAGGATGATAGGCGTGTGGCTCGAAATAGGTTAGAGGAGGACCATAAGGATCTTCTCGGCGTCGAGCAGGCTCTCTGCGCCGGTAGTATGGATGATTTGGCTGGCTGTATCGATCCATGTAGCTAAGATCTCGGGCTTGATGTTCTTCTCTGCGTCTGGTAGCTTGAGGAGTGTTGTAAAAACCTCCCTCATAGTAGGGATTTCGATTTATAGGGTCCATTGCTTCGGGAATGGAAACAAAATAACTGAAAAATGGATATATGCAGAAAAAAGGTTTTAGAGTCGATTTACCAACCTTTCTTAGGGTTTTGCGGAAAAGAAAACGCGTGCCTTCCTCGGCAACGGCGCCAAAAACTTGATATGTGTCACGATGAGGGTGTCAAGTTTTACCCTAAATGAAATCGATAGCCGCAAGTGCACAGCTGATGGATTGTAGTACTTAGTGATCGAATCCACAGGGAAGGAGGATATTTCCTGCAAAAGCCTTCAAAAGAAATATAAAGTATATAGGAAGTCTAGAACCAGACGATTTTTGTGAGGGTTTTGGTGGTGTCTATAAAATGTAAAAACTAATCTTAATGAGAAAATACGGGAATTAAAATGACCTAATAACTAAACTTAATGAAATCGACTAAAAACGAGAAAACAACTAAACCTAATTGCTTAAATGAAAATCGATTAAAAGAATAAAGATACTAGACTAAAGCTTGAATGAAAATCGGTGTAAATCTATAGAAAAGAGGCGCTGGATTTCAGGGGAGTTTTCTCAGGGGTATGAACTATTCAAAACATTGCTAGAAAGTAAATTTGATAAGATCTTAGCTTAAACTTTTCGAACTAGAGTCACGGACGTATGAATACGCCACTGTCGTGATCATAGACAACTATCTCTCTCAACCCTGACCAGTAGGTTTCCACTCTAGCCCTGGAAAAGAAGAGATGCATTATGTTTAAGACTCGTCAGCATTCAAAAATCGTCCATAGGTAGGTTTTCACTCCTATGTTTGTTTTGCTCTCCCAAACTAGATCTGACACCGGATGAACACTTTTGGTCACCAAGCATCTGGATCAGATTGCAGTTCATGACGCTACTCTTATGCAGTAAAAATAAATTCAGAAGAAAAATTTCTAAGATTCGGCTTCAATAGCTCATGGAATCCTCATCAAATATATGTATCCCCATCAAAAATCCCTTAGACCCAACAATAAAACTACTCAGACATGATGAACAAAATCAGAAACATAGTATTAAAAAGTAGAACAGAAACCAAAATTGAAAAAGAAAGAACAAGGGTTCAAGAGATAGATCTCTCTCTACCTTAAATCTAAAAACAAAAGCTTAAAGTAAAATTTCTTGTAAAATATTTCGTCTCTCTTCTTCTCTCTTAAAAAACGACCTAAATGATATGTATTTATAGTCTTTAAGGTTCCAGAATTGAGGCTGGGAAAATTATATGGGCTTCAGAAATGGGCCTTCGAACTTGGAGTTGGCTTGCCGCGGTCAGGATGTGCGTGACCGCGGGGAATGGACTGTTGGCCGCGGGTTGAAATGTTTGCTGGCTGGTTTACGGGACATCTTGCTCTTTACGTATCTTTTGATTGGACCGTTGGATTGCCAAGCTGTAAAGTGTGCTGGAAAGCTGATACTTCCATATTTGAGATCTCCAAATTTGAGCTGGATCAGACGGTGAGAAGGCTTTCAATCGGGGGTGAACTTCTGACGGTTTGACTTTGAGCTGAAAATCTGGTCTTCTATCCATTTTGGTTCCTGAAAAGAGTCTTGGAACTACAAATACTAGAAAAACGTAATAAAAATACTTGAAAGCAATAGAAAACATAGAAAAGTATTTCAAAACGATCCATAAAAGTGGTCAAAATACAGTGTTATCACTGAACTGGAACTCCATCACGATGAGTAGATACCAACTAGAATATAGGTGCCTTCCAAGGAGCCTACCAAACGAACTAAGAGGATTTAAGAAACAGACTGACTTGTTCAGGAAACATAAATCATCATATAGGCACATGTTGAACTTGAATGGAGTATATAGCAATCAAGATACAAGCATAATCAATTTACAAAACAGGTGATTCCTAATGGTTCTATTATAGCCGATAAGGATGTATGGCCCTATCTCGATGGATTCCAACTGAACCACGATGTTTTAAACTTTCAAACCATTTGAATTATGTTCTCAAGCCATAAATCGAATGCCTCGAAGTAGAATCAGCCCAATAGCAGCTTATATGAAGAATATAGTAAGTTTTCAAACCGGGGAGTGATAACACCGTATTTTGACCACTTTTATGGATCATAATTATGTCTTATGCAGGTGTTTTAACTCTATTTTCAATGTTTTTAGAGTTTCAAAAGACTTTACAGGAAATTTGGGCAAAAGATATGCAATTTGGAACAAATGAGCAATTTTGGATAAATGCAGACCGTCAGAAGTATGAAAGCGATGAAGACTTTCTCACCGTCTGATCACCCCCAAAATTTGAGACAACATAGAGGATCCAACCAGCTTTCTAATGCACTTGGTTTGGAGACAGTCCAACGGTTAGATCTTCAGATAATCCCGATGCAAGAATGACAGAAAATGCAGTTCCGGAAGAGAGCAGGTGACGGGACCGCGGCCAATACCCATTTTCCCGCGGGTAGAGCCACCGCGACCGCGGACTTTGGTCGTTCACTTTTCTGACGACTTAATTAAAGCCCAGATCAATTCCTTTCGTTATTTTTGAAGCCCTAAGTGTCCAGGACCACCCCAGAAGCTATAAATACCCCCTTTAGGTCATTCCTAAAGGTGTGGAGAAGACATAAGATAAAAATAGAGAGAGAATTCGTGTGGTGCTTCACAAACCCTAGAGAAGCCGCCGCTTGAAGGAGGAGACGCCGCCGAGGAGAGCATCATCGCGCCTCCGTCGTCGCTTCCGTTCTTCGTTCTTCTTCCTTCTTTTCTTTAATTTCCTGCAACCAACCCCGTTTACAACTCGCATCAAGTTTTTGGCGCCATTGCCGGGGACTTAAATTTGTTTCGTTGCGAATTCCAGCTTAAATCCATTAGAACACTTGTTTATTTTTACTTTTTCTTTTGAATTTTTCAGGTTTCTCTGAGATGAAAGACCGGGAACATGTTCCCGGAACTCTTGGTGATCCACCATATCGTGTGGATGGTGATCCAATCGACGATGATGACCTGACTGATGACGAGTTTGACGAACCGATCTATGATGACAATGAGCTGATCGGATCGGTCAAACACAAAGATGATGATGAACTGATTGGAAGTTTCGATTCACTCGAAAAGTTCATGGAAGATCGAAGAGCTATTCAACCAGCCTTACCTGAGGATGGCAAAACCGAAATTAAGGTACCCCATATCCATTTAGTTCAACAAAATCAATTCTCTGGTTATTCATTCGAAAATCCGATAGACCATATCGAGACGTTCGAAGAATTATGTGCAACCATTATAGCAAATGGGGATTACCACAAGTGTAGTCTTTTCCCATTCTCTCTTAGAGATAAGGCCAGCAAATGGCTAAAATCTTTGCCACCTGCTTCACTAAAAACGTGGGCAGCGTGTAGAACTGCTTTCCTAAATCGTTTTTACACTAGAAATCTTTCAAATCTCTTAAGAAAGAAGATAAGAACTTTTAAACAAAAAGAAGATGAAGATCTTTTAGATACTTGGGAAAGATTTAGGGAATACCAAAAAGAGATTATCCACACCATGGATATGCCGAGGAATACCTGCTAAGTATTTTCTATCGCGGTATAACTCCAGAGTTACGACACTCTTTTGATATAGCAAGTAATGGAGATTTCACAACTAGATCTGTTGAAGATGCTCACGTTTTCATTAAAAATTTAGGAATCAGCATCCGAAATCAAGTAACCTTTGGTAATTCTGCACTTCCTAAGAAAAAAGAAGAAATTTCGGAAGTTATAAAGTGTCTCCGTCACATAGTGAGTCATCTTGGATTGCAACAACCAAATAGGGTACACAAAACGTGTAACTTTGATGGCTGGGACAACCCAATGAATTCTTATGGTCAAGGGATGGTTAACACTGCAGAAGTCTATCAAATTCAAGATTTTCCATTCGTTTCTGATCACCGCGGGTCCATTCATCCGGACCGCGGCCAAGCAAGGTTTCACCGCGGTCGTGATGCTGCTGACCGCGGCCAAGACATGATTCACCGCGGTCGTGAGCCACCTGACCGCAGGAAAACGTCTTCCGAACTTGCCTGGACACCACCTTCCGAACCAATCTCGGCTATTCAATCTAATCCTGTTCCATATCCAAGTTTTCCCTCTTCTGAAGCTGAAAACCTAAACAAAAAGAATTTAGAGCTTGAAAAATCTATGTCTAAAGAGATTAGTGATCTTAGATCTGAACTAAAAGAGATGCAGAAGGATTTCGATGAAAGATTATCCACCCTCCTTAGCATAATGGCCAAAACTAATTCTAAAAACTTAGAAAAATCTGAAGAGGAGCCAAGTGAAAATTCTTTCGAAAGCTCAAGTGAAGCAGATCCCTCCGATGATGTGAAAGCTATCACACTTAGGAGTGGATTAGCTTACAAAGAGCCTGAATTTCCTAAAGATCCCGAAGATGAGGAAAAGGGTAAGGAAAAGGAGAAAGAAAAAGAAAGAATCACGAATGAAGATGTTGAAAAAGAAGTGGTAGGAGAGAAGGATGGAGAACAAGTAAGAGAAGATTCATCCCGGGAAATCTTCGGAGAAGACCCGATTACACCTCCACCAACTCGTGTCTATAAACCTAAACCTCCATATCCTAGAGCCTTAAGAGCCCCTAAGAAAGAAAAAGAAAAAGCTAAGCTGAAAGAGTTGATTGATCAATTAAATGTGAAATTACCTTTCGTAGAAGCTTGTGCTATGATTCCTGCTTTAAGAAAATACATGAAGGGTATTCTAACAAATTCTTTAACTCTTGAAGAAGGTGTTATGATGATAACCCATGAATTTAGTTCTATCTTGCAAAGCCGAATCCCTGAAAAGAAAAATGATCCTGGAAGCTTTGTACTTTCATGCACCATCAATGATGTAGCTTTTGAGCGTGCTCTCCGTGATTTAGATTCTAGCATAAACATGATGCCTCTTTCAGTAGCAAAACGTTTAGGACATCACACTTTCAAGCCCACTAAAATTTCTTTAGTATTAGCTGATCGTTCTGTTAGACAACCAGTAGGTATCCTAGTAGATGTTCCTGTAGAAATCGAAAAATGTTCCATACCCACCGATTTCGTAGTTCTAGAACTAGAAAAAGAACCTAAGGATCCACTTATTCTTAGAAGGCCATTCTTATCTACAGCCGGAGCCATAATCAATGTTCCTGAAGGAAAAATCGACCTTCATCTAGCCGGTTCAATTATGCAGTTTGACATGAACAAAAGTTTCGATAAACCAACTTTGGATGGAAAAATTTGTTGGGTTGATGAGTTAGACGGAATTATTGAGGAAGTCTATGAAGATCTGCTTCTAGACGACCCTTTAAGTGTCACGCTTTCACCCGCAAAAGATGAACGCAATTTCCTTGAAGGAATTTCGAGTGAATGCGCACGTATGCTTGATAAGTCCGAAACTTATAGGAAACCTCTAAACTATCTAGATCTTAAGGACCAAACAAACATTCCTACACCTCCTAAAGACACTGCCGCAGCAATTAATGATCCTTGGAGCGAGCTTAAAGCCCCTAAAGTCGAGCTTAAACCTCTTCCCGTCGGACTTAAGTACGCTTTCCTTGGACCAAATTCTACTTATCCTGTCCAAATAAACTCTGGTTTGACGGAAGAAGAAACCACAATGCTGTTGACTGAGCTGAGAAAGCATAGAAAAGCCTTAGGATATTCACTTGATGACATACCTGGAATCTCTCCAGATCTTTGTATGCACAAGATAAATCTAGAGGATAATGCTAAAAACTCAATCGAAAGTCAAAGGAGACTGAACCCTAATCTCATGGATGTTGTCAAGAAGGAGATTATGAAGCTTTTAGAAGCTGGAATAATCTTTCCTATCTCAGATAGCACTTGGGTTAGCCCAGTTCATGTTGTTCCAAAGAAAGGAGGAGTCACTGTCATTAAAAATGATAAAGATGAAATGATCGCTACAAGAACAGTAACTGGACATCGTATGTGCATCGATTACCGGAAACTGAACGCAGCAACTAGGAAAGATCATTTTCCACTTCCTTTCATAGATCAAATGCTAGAAAGGTTGGCTAATCATCCCTACTATTGCTTCCTTGATGGATACTCCAGATTTTTCCAAATTCCTATTCACCCGGAGGATCAAGAAAAAACGACATTCACTTGTCCATATGGCACGTTCGCTTACCGACGTATGTCTTTTGGATTGTGTAATGCACCTGCTACCTTCCAGCGGTGCATGATGTCGATCTTCACATATTTTATTGAGGATTTCATGGAAGTGTTCATGGACGATTTCTCTGTCTATGGATCTTCCTTTGAAAAATGCCTAGGAAACCTTGGTAAAGTTTTGCAAAGATGTGAAGATAAGCATTTAGTATTAAATTGGGAAAAATGTCACTTCATGGTACAAGACGGAATCGTGCTTGGGCACAGAATTTCCAGAAAAAGGTATTGAAGTTGACAAAGCTAAAATCAAAGTCATGACCAGCCTACAACCTCCCACAAACGTAAAAGGAATTCGTAGTTTCTTAGGACACGCAGGATTCTATAGGCGCTTCATAAAAGATTTTTCTCAAATAGCTAGACCTCTTACGCGTTTGCTTTGCAAGGAAACGAATTTCGAGTTCGATGATGAGTGCTTAGCCGCGTTTCATAAGATCAAACAAGCCCTTGTTTCCGCTCCAGTCGTGCAAGCACCTGATTGGGAACTCCCATTCGAAATCATGTGTGATGCAAGTGACTATGCAGTCGAAGCAGTGCTTGGCCAACGAAAAGATAAGAAACTGCACGTAATCTACTACGCAAACAGAACTCTTGACGAAGCTCAATGCAATTATGCTACAACAGAGAAAGAACTTCTAGCTGTCGTATTTGCATTTGAGAAATTTCGTTCTTATCTCGTAGGATCTAAGGTCATAGTTCATACTGATCATGCTGCAATCAAGTATTTAATGTTTAAGAAAGACGCTAAACCTCGGTTGATAAGATGGATCCTCCTACTGCAAGAATTCGATATCGAAATTCGAGATCGGAAAGGAGCAGATAATGGAGTTGCAGACCATCTTTCACGAATTCGAGTTGAAGAAAAATTGCCCTTAAATGACAGTTTTCCTAAAGAAAACATCTATGCAATAGATACTACCCCCAATGCCAATACCGCACCACCACGTCCTCTAATGCAACGAGCAGATGCTTTCAACACCCCATGGTTTAGGCATATAGCGAATTACTTAGCAGCCGATGTAGAACCACCACAATTCTTTGGTTATAGGAAGAAACAGTTCCTGAAAGACATAAGACATTATTTTTGGGATGAACCCTATCTCTATAAGAGATGTGCTGATGGGTTATTCCGAAGATGCGTGGCTGAAGAAGAGATGGAAGGAATTTTATTCGGATGCCATAGCTCGTCTTATGCAGGACATTTTGCAACCTTCAAAACCGCTTCAAAGATCTTACAAGCAGGTTTTTGGTGGCCTACTTTGTTCAAAGATACTCAAGCTTATATATCGCGATGCGATAAATGCCAAAGGATGGGCAACATAAGCAAAAGGAATGAGATGCCTCAAAATTTTATTCTCAAAGTCGAAATTTTCGATGTCTGGGGAATAGATTTTATGGGACCCTTTCCTACTTCTTTTGGAAACCAATACATCTTAGTAGCAGTAGACTACGTCTCTAAGTGGGTTGAAGTAATCGCTAGTCCCACCAATGATGCAAAAGTTGTCATGAAGCTGTTTAAATCTGTGATATTCCCGCGTTTTGGAGTTCCTAGAATTGTGATAAGCGACGGAGGATCACACTTTATCAACAGAATTTTCGAGAATCTTCTTAGAAAGAATGGAGTTACACATAAAGTTGCTTCTCCCTACCATCCCCAAACCAGCGGTCAAGTAGAGATCTCAAACAGAGAAATCAAGTCGATTTTGCAGAAAACTACTGCAGTTCATCGCAAGGATTGGTCTACAAAGCTTGACGATGCATTATGGGCATATCGAACAGCATTCAAGACACCGTTAGGAACAACACCATTCAACCTAGTTTACGGAAAAGCATGTCACCTTCCAGTAGAACTCGAGTATAAGGCGCAATGGGCTATCAAGGAGATGAATATGAACTTGAAAACGGCTGGAGAAAGAAGACTACTTCAACTTCATGAGTTAGAAGAAATCCGACACAATGCCTACGAAAACTCGAAGATCTACAAGGAGAAGACTAAAGCATATCATGATAAGAAGATTATGCATAGAACTTTTGCTCCTAACGATAAAGTTCTTCTTTTCAATTCTCGTCTTAAGCTTTTTCCAGGAAAATTACGTTCAAGATGGTCAAGACCCTTCACGATAAAGGAAGTCAAGCCATATGGAGCCATAGTCCTATGGGACAGAACCGGAAACTCATTTACAGTGAATGGACAGCGTGTAAAGCCATATCTGGCTGAAGAAACCGAAGACGAGAGAGAAGTGATGTTTTTGATTGATCCATCATCGGCCAATGATGAGACCAAGGAGTGTCACGACCTCGGTTAAGTCTAATCGAACCACAATGTCAAGCTAACGACTTGAAACAAGCGCTTAGTGGGAGGCAACCCACTTGGTATTTTATCTATTTCCCTTTGACCTTTATTTTCTATTTCCATTGCTTTGTTTCTATTTCATTTAATTTCAGGTTTTCAATAAGGAAGAATAGATTCAAAAGACGAGCAGCACTCTCCAGCACGATAAGTTCACTTAAACATTTCAACTTTTCTATTTTCTTTACCATTCTTTCCAAGATTTATCACACTGAGGACAGTGTGAAATAAGTCTGGGGGAGGATGTTCATCCGTTACTAATGACATTTGATTTGTTTTGAGTTTGTTTTGGACACATAAAATTTTTTCAAAAAGTTTTCAAACCAGGAACACAATAAACAATACTATGATGAATTAGACCAGTGTGCTTCTACGCTATTTCTTCGTTTTTTGCTCTTTTGTGATTTAGGCCTAGACTAGGCGATAGCTAAGTACTTGCATTACGAAATCCCACCAGAGGACTTCTATTCATGGAGATTCTTTCTGACAGGATATACTAGCTCATTTTATTTGACCTTAATATTGACATTTAATTTTCTCATCATTGATTTTAGGCAGGCATCGACATACACATCTAGGACGTCTTTTACCCTCACTTTTACCACTCTTTGTCGTCCTAGATGACCAGTTTATCTTTATCTGGCACCATACCCTAAACCAAAAACCCTTGTTTTCAATCCTCGTGCATTCTCTCTTTAGTTTATATCAGCAGATATGTGCAAAAACGTCGGAGAGAAGAGGAGCGACGCAGTTTTCAGTCACTCACAAAGGAGACTGAATGGAATTGGGAAGGAAGAGTATCAGAAATATCAAGAAGCTTTACAAGACAAATCTTAACTGGTAATTTCGTGCTCTCTAAGACTCTATATCTAAAGGTGTTCCCTCTCTATTCAAAAACAAAAAAAAACAAAAAAAAACAAAAAAACCAATGAATGAAAAGAGAGAGGGAAACAAAAAGCCTAATGAGTCCTAGATTGTCGGAATTTGTGGAGCAAGAAGTATCTACTAAGCGTTTATAGAGCTATGATTTTGAAAGATTTACAAAAATCTAAGTCTGGGGGAGTTAGGAGAGAACCTGAGGAAGAAGGCCAGTAATCTATGGCAAGAAGAAAGTGACTGAAAACTGTGGATACCAACATCTTCACTCTCTCTTGCGGTTTTGCATAATATCTTGCATTCTCCAGATCTTCAGGTAACCCGTAAACACTTTAAGCCTTACCCCTAAAATAACCCTTTTTACACCTAGCCTAGATTTCCTTGCCTAGACTTTCTTTGATGAGAACCACCGAGATTTCTAATGAATGTTAAGAGCTAGTTGACTGGAAGTCAGATCTAAGTGTGTAGATTTTCGCATGACGGATTAACGGACTAGTTTGCTTGTATTTTGGTGAGAATTTTCTAGACTAGATCCAATTAGATGTTTCACGATAAGTTATGGTTTAGAAGGACGGTCACTGAGATATTGTTTAGTTCCTGCGATTTTTCAAAAATTTCTTTCCTGACTTAAGTTTGTTTGAGGACAAACAAAAAGGTAAGTCTGGGGGAGTTGATAACACCGTATTTTGACCACTTTTATGGATCATAATTATGTCTTATACAGGTGTTTTAACTCTGTTTTCAATGTTTTTAAAGTGTTTTCAATGTTTTAGAGTTTCAAAAGACTTTACAGGAAATTTGGGCAAAAGATATGCAATTTGGAACAAATGAGCAATTTTGGATAAATGCAGTTTCAGAAGTATGAGCAGTTTCAGAAGTATGACAAGCGATGAAGATCTTCTCACCGTCTGATCACCCCCAAAATTTGAGAAAACATAGAGGATCCAACCAGCTTTCTAATGCACTTGGTTTGGAGACAGTCCAACGGTTAGATCTTCAGATACTCCCGATGCAAGAATGACAGAAAATGCAGTTCCGGAAGAGAGCAGGTGTCGGGACCGCGGCCAACACCCATTTTCCCGCGGGTAGAGCCACCGCGACCGCGGACTTTGGTCGTTCACTTTTCCGACGACTTAATTAAAGCCCAGATCAATTCCTTTCGTTATTTTTGAAGCCCTAAGTGTCCAGGACCACCCCAAAAGCTATAAATACCCCCTTTAGGTCATTCCTAAAGGTGTGGAGAAGACATAAGATAAAAATAGAGAGAGAATTCGTGTGGTGCTTCACAAACCCTAGAGAAGCCGCCGCTTGAAGGAGGAGACGCCGCCGAGGAGAGCATCATCGCGCCTCCATCGTCGCTTCCGTTCTTCGTTCTTCTTCCTTCTTTTCTTTAATTTTCTGCAACTTTCAATACTCTGTGATGATTGTTTACAATATGTTTGAGTAGTTACCCAGTTGGGTTTAAAGGGATTTTTCAAAGGGAATTTCATGTGTCTTTGCTTATGAATCGATAGATTTAGGATTTATAATCTTCTAGATGTTCTTCGTTTGCCTTTAATCTTACTGCGTGATTCTTTGCTGGCCACTTAGAAGCCGATCTGATATGATATGTTGCGAAAGCTTTCATTGATTGTCTGAACTAGGGTGAAACGAGCAATTCTTCTATAGGAGTGGAAACCTACCTGTAGTTGAGTTGTGAATATTGATGAGTCTTGTTCTGCTATTGCATCTTCTCCCTTCCAGAATCAGAGTGGAAACCTACTGATTAGGGTTGCGAGAGATAGTTGTTTAGTGCTGTGAAAGTAGGCTATTCATACTTCCGTGCCTCGAGTTCTAGAACATACGTAGTTGATTACCTTTATCACTTGTTTAAAATCGACTTAGCTTAGTCCATGAACCCCTGCGAATTCCCCTTGAGCCCCAACGTATGTCTTTTATTGCTTACAACCTTCAATTTCATCTGCTTTTTAATCGCTATTTATCTGCTTGTCATTCGCTTGTTCTTTGCTTCAAATTGCCTCTTGTTTAATCGCTTTCTATTTGCTTTCACTTGCTTTCATTTTTATTTGCTTTTTACTTGCTTTCTAGTTTAGATTTAGTGACAACCAAAAACCCAAAACCAAAACCAAAACCATTTTAGTTCTAATCTGATTTAAGCGTTGCAGTGAATTCGTACTGAAACAACTAAGTCTATGTGGATCGATACCCTAAGTACTACAGCGCACATCTGTGCACTTGTAGACATTTAGGGGTTATAAATTTAAAACCTGAAGCTTAGTAAAACGAAAACAACCAACCCCGTTTACAACTCGCATCAGCGAGCTAGTTTTGGACCTGTTTTCTCATATGAGCATATTCTTGGATCTCTTGAATCCAACACGCCCAAGACCTGAAATCTCCATTGTATCCTTAAGTTATTACTAATCTTCCAAAACTGGGTTTTCCATTTAACACAAGTTCTAGATTTGATGGTTGTTTCACCTAACAAACATATCGGTATGTTTCTTTTTCTGAATATTTATTTACGTTAGATTTAATTATCTTTCCGGTATACTTTAGGCACAAAAAATTTCGAGCACACTTGACATGAAGACAATCCAATAGTTCAATCAAAAATTACATGAAGAGCAAGAATTCCAGTCAAGTAGCAGGCCAGCCTTCCGGACCACGTCCATCACATGATTTACCATGGCCAGAGAGCTCCTGACCACGGAGAATCAACGTTCAGACCCCAAAAGCCCAATTTCGAGCCCATTTGATTCCTATCTTTTAGGAAGCCCTAAGTGACGTTATCAAAGCATGCCTTGAAGACATATAAATACATGTTCTACGAACCCTAAACGAGAGAGAGAGAGAGAGAGAGAGAGAGAGAGAGAGAGAGAGAGAGAGAGAGAGAGAGAGAGAGAGAAAAGAAAGAGAGAAAGAAAGAAAGAGATTTTTTTAATGTTCTAGATTACTTCTCTTAATACTTTAGTTTGTTTTAGGTTTAAGGAGATAGAGATCTATCTTTTGAACCCTTTTTATTTATGCTTCAATATCAATCTCTTTACAGCTTTTCAGTACAATGTTTTTGCTTTCATTAATCATGTCTGAGTAGTTTATTTGTTAGGTTATTTAGTATGTTCGATGAGTATTGCATGAGCAATTAAGCCGAGTCCTAGAATTTTTTCTTCTAAACTTACTTTTAATGCATGAGAGCAGCGTCATGAACTATAATTTAATTTAGGTATTTAGTATTGCAAGAGTTTTAATTATCTGCCAGATCTAGTTTGAGAAGAGAAATTCTACCATAGGAGACGGAAATTACCTATGGGTTAGTTGTGAATGTAGATGAGTCTAGTGCAAGATTGCGTACACCTGTTACTGGAGTCAGATTCGGAAGCTACTGGTCATGGTTGTGGGTGATAGTTGGTTATGATCACGAGAGTGACATAGTCATACATCCATGATCGAGTTCTAAGAGTTTTAGCTAGGATATTTTTATTTACTTTTTAGTAATTTTTTGAATTGTTCATACCCGGAGATATTCTCTAACAACCCACAGCCTCTTTTTAATAGTTTTACACCAAATTTTCTCGAGCTTTTTACATTAGGTTTTCTTTAGTTTCCCAATCGATTTCTTATGCAGTTTTTCTTTTTTCTATGTATTTTAGGATTTACGTTTTTAGTGACACCAAAACCCCTATAAAAATCGATAGCTCTAAACTTCCTTACTTTAATCTCTTTCAAAAGGTTTTGCAAATAAGATCCTCTTTTCCTGTGGATTTGATCCCTAAGTACTACAATTGATTAGTTGTACACTTGTGGCTTTCATTGTTTTTATTAGGGTAAAACATGCTCACACCCGCACACCACATCACTCCTCCACCACCTCCTCCACTCTGTCAATGCATCCATCTGTGCCAATGTGAGGTATTGATGACCCTCACTCTCTTTCAATATCATGTTTGAACTGTTTTGATTAGTCTTTTTTACTAAATTTTCTCTATGCAAACTACCTTATTCGTTTAGTGTTATATATATCACCATCAATATCTCTTTAGATCTGTTATTAGGTTGTTTAGATCTGATACTAGGGTTTGATTATGAATTAATATTGCTTGGTTTATTTGTTTCTAGAATATTGACTTGAGATATATGAAACCGAAAAACATGGGGAATTGATTGTTAACCATTTGGTTTATCATCCTATTGTTAGAACTTGATATCAGCGAATAATCAACTATGAGTTTGAATATAGAAAAATGAATTGAACTGGAAATGGTATTGCGTAGAGTTATGCTTGCATTTGCTTGATATAATTTAGAACTGTCAGGTGTCCATTCACAGGCAATACCTATGGTGTGGATATTGTTTGTTGGGGCTGGAGATGCCTATAGGGGTCATCCGTTCTCACCGCCGGGGAGGGTTTTGGCGAGCCCTCATGGATAGTCTTGTGACACGTTTATGGAGCAACAGACTCTCGAGATAAAATGAGTTGAGAATGAAATATTTTCGGGACATAGATAACCTTCAGGTGTGGTTAAACAATAGACTCACATTGTGATGATTCATGGACCAAATGTAGTGGAAATGAAATGGGGATCAAAGTGAATTGATTTTTGTGGATCCCATTTGTTTACGCTTGTTTTCTAAGTTTTTTAGGATTAGACTTTTATAGTATTTATCTCACGTAATTGTTTTGAAGTGAAATGTGAGTCTTTATAAGCCTCATCCTCATTAAGTAATCTTCATTACTCACCTATTTTCTTTCCTTTGTTCTTTTCAGGTTAGTTTTTATCGGTTAAGTCTTATATTGTTATCTGACCTGAACGTTTTTCTAGCCATTATGTGTGTTCACCAAGAGATCAAACCACGCAATTTACCGAAAAAGATTAGTCAGCCAAATTAACATGCCCAAATTTCTGGTTTCCTTCTGGAGAAGAGATGCTACATATAGCATCCTAGAAACTATATACTTCATCTAGAGGGTGATGTGGACATCTTAATATATACCAGCACCCAGGGATCAGGCAGATCTCCTCTTGCAATTTTATTATTTGACGTCTTGAGTATTTAAACTTTATTTCCAACGACTACTTTTTGATATTGTCAAACTCCAAGTGATTTCCAAAAGAATAAGAAGCCACGGTTATATCAAGAGAAAATCAAGATAGTGTACAAAGAGGCCTCCAAAACCTTTCCTATTTTGGCCTGAAAGCAATCACACTCCACCTGCCTCATTCCTTTTTTCAAATTCTGCTTCTTTACTTTAAACTTTTTTGTTTTTCTATTGTTTTAGAATGTTAATTCTAGTCTACCGTCGAGCCTATTCAAGCTCATAATCTCCTTCATTGCAAACACTCATTTTCATCAACCAAAAATATAACTATTCAGTTTAGTCACTCTTAAAATTCTTTGCTTCATTCTTTTTGTGTTTTCTACTTAGGTGGATTCCTAGGCTAGAAAATAAGTGGAATCCCTGTCTTGTGTGGATTCATTAAGATGTAAAATTTTGGTCTTATCAAAGGATTTCTGTATTTTTGAATGGCAATCTTCATCCGCTCAAATTTTGTCTACTTTAAATATTGGTGTGTAAATAAAAAATTCAGATGGATTTTTATCTTTATTGACTATGTTGTAAATTCCATCTCTCAATATCAGTATAATCCGTAGATAACAAAAAAAGATGATGATTTATCTTAATTTTTCAAAACAATTTTACAACATTGAGTTGAAAAAAAATAAAAAAACTTTACAATCGTTTTTCTTACATTAGTTGTGAATGGACCCGAAGATTTTAAAAATCTTTAAAAAATATCAAACGTTCCTAGGTTCCTAACGACAATAGGCTATAGCCACCGTAGATCTAGCTGGTCGATGTTAGTGCTTTTTGGATTGTAGTGAATAAAATATCTTTGATTTAGAAGGGAATTAAGTTGTCGCCAGGTGCTAAGCAGAGAAGGATGCACATGCGCACCTAGTCTACCGACACTTTACGAGAGGAAGTAAAGAAAAAAAAAAAAAGAAGGTTTTTGGCCTTTTGGCCTTTTGGCTTCTCCGAAAACAAACGAAAAGACGAGGGCTAATTATTTATTTTTACTTCTTTTTTTTTTTGGCGATTACGAGGAATTAATTAGTTCCTTTATTTGATTCTTTTGTTAATTTGTCTTTTATATATATTAATAGGTAAGATTATATATATTTATCTATGTGTATGTATATATATTAGAGCATGTACAACAAAGTATCATGCTAGGTATCATGCCCAGAATCATAGTTAAAATCTAATTAAAAAATAGGAAAATGAGGTATTTTTAATGAAACCGTCTTTTCAAGACAAGTTTGACGATACAGTATCATCGTGATGTGACAGCAGAGGATTGGGCAAAAAAATGAGAAGGGTTTAGGGATCCAAAAAAATATTACATTTTCAATTTTATTCTCAAAAAATATTAATATTATATTCTAATGAATCACTCATAGTGAAATTACTAATGCACATAGTCTTATATTTCTCTTTGACGGAAGAAGAAAAAGAAAAAAAGAGCAAAGAATCAAACTTCTTTCTCTTATTATTATTGCTATACCCAACAACTTCAAAACACAAAAACTATTTATATAGGAAGAATCAAGAAGTTTTGTTCGATCGTTCTTGATGAAACCTTCCTTGAGTTCAGCAGCACATGCAGCATTATCTTCGAACACTTTTGTTGGTTCCTTATCAATGACTATTCTACTTGCACCTTGAATATGTTGAATCATAGATCGGAGCCATATGCATTCTCTACATGCTTCATGGAGATCAATGATTTCCGCATAATTTGAAGAAGTGGCGGCCAAAGTCTGTTTTTGAGAACGCTACGAAGATCGCCGTTCCACCAATTGTGAAAACATATCCAGTTTTAGTTCTAGCATTATGCGGATCTGATAAATATCCTGCATCTGCAAAATCGACTAGACCAACTTTGGGATTTCTATGATAAAATAAACCCAGATCAATCATACCTTGGAGATAACGAAAAATATGTTTAATCTCATTCCAATGTCTGTGCGTAGGAGATGAGCTATATCTTGCAAGTAGATTAGTAGCGAAGGCTATATCTGGTCGAGTACAATTTGCAAGATACATAAGCCCACCGATAGCGCTCATATAAGGTACTTCAGGACCTAATACGTTTTCGCTACCTTCACAAGGTCGAAATGGATCCTTGTTAATATCAAGTTATCTATTGACCATAGGAGTACTCAAAGGAGTTGCTTTATCCATTTTAAAACGTTTTAACACTCATTTGGTGTAATTTGATTGATGCACAAATATTCCATCGTGGAAATGCTCAATCTGGAGCCCTAGACAAAATTTTGTCTTTCCAAGATCTTTCATTTTGAACTCTTCTTTAATGTGAGTTCTTGCATCATCAATCTCCTTTTGAGTTCCGATTATGTTCAGGTCATCGACATATACAGCAATGATCACAAATCCTGATGAGTATTTCTTAATAAACACGCAAGGGCATATCACATTTTTGATGTATCCTTTACTCGACAAGTATTCACTCAACCGATTATACCACATGCGTCTGGACTGTTTTAATCCGTAAAGTGATCGTTGTAATTTGACTGAACATATATCTTTAGATGCTTCAGGCATCTTTGATCCTTCTTGGATATTTACCCCCTCTGGAATTTTCATATATATATATATATATATATATATATATATATATATGTCACTATCAAGTGATCCATATAGATATGCAGTTACAACATCCATAAGGTACATATCTAGATTTTTAGATGCCGTTAGGCTCATTAAGTACCTGAATGTGATTGCATCCATGACTGGGGAATATGTATCTTCATAATCAATTTCCAGTCTTTGAGAAAAACTTTGTGCCACAAGTCGGGCTTTATATCTTGTGACCTCGTTTTTCTCATTTTTTTTTCTCACAAAGATCTATTTGCACCCGACTGGCATTACATCTTCTGGTGTAATGACTATAGGTCCAAAGACATTTTTTTTATTCAGGGAAATTAATTAATTTCTTATGGCCATCTGTCATTTCTCCAGTCAGGCCATTTCTGGCATTCTGACACGGACCTTGGGTCTGTATCATCATTTTCATTTTCAATTTCTTTGGATACTGAAAAGTAGAACATTCCATTTGTATCATTTATTTCACTTCTAGCCCATAATGTCCCACTTTAGGGTAAGTTAATGGAAATCTCATACTTTTCAGTATCATGTTCGTCTTCTGGACGAACTTCTTTAACTGGTTCTTCTGGAACCTGTTCATGTATGTCTTCAGGACATATATCTTTATATGGTCTTCTATAACCTTTCCACAAATGTCTTTAGGACATTTTTCTTTATTCGGTTCTTCTAGAACCTTTTCTCCCAATTTCTTTTTCTTTCGGGGATTTTTATCTTTCAAGCCCATCAGCCTCCCGCGCTTTAATTGAACCCGCGGTTCATTTGCTTTATTCTCATCAATAACTTGTTCTGTAACATTTATTTTTGATGGAGCATTAGCAGCGGGGATATATGATTTTGTCACCCTTCTATATCTGTGAACGCATCAGGTAACTGGTTTGCCAAACTTTGCAAATGTATAATTTTCTGAACTTTCGCCTCGCGTTGATGGGTAGGGGGATCAAGATAAGCCAAGGTTTGTGTACACCATGTAATATCCTTTGGTGATTCTCTTGATCCTCCCCCCAACGCTGAGAATTCATTTTCATCAAAGTGGCAATCGGCAAAACGTGCCGTAAACATATCTCTAGTTACCGGTTCAAGATATCTTATTATACTTGGTGACGTATAGCCGATATATATTCTCAATCTCCTTTGTGGCTCCATTTTTGTTCTTTGTGGTGGGGCTATTGGGACATAGACCGCACATAAAAAAATACGGATATGGGATACATTTGGCTCCTTGCCAGATGTTAACTTTATTGGGGAATATTCATTACATGCACTTAGCCTCATCTGGACCAATGCCCCAGCATGCAATATAGCATGTCCCCATACAGTAATTGAGAGTTTTGTTCTCAATATTAACGCTCTTGCAATCAACTGCAACCGTTTTATCAAAGACTCAGCCATGCCATTTTGTGTATGAACATGTGGAACCGGATGCTCAACATCGATTCCTAATGACATACAATAGTCATTAAAGGCCGCTGAAGTGAATTCACCAGCGTTATCAAGCCTGACTTTCTTTATGGCATAATCAGGAAATTGAGCTCTCAACCTGATTATTTGGGCAATGAATCTTGCGAAAGCCATATTCTTTTGATCAATAGACACACATCTGACCATCTACTAGATGCATCAATTAATACCATAAAATATCTAAATGGCCCGCACGGTGGGTGAATCGGCCCACATATATCACCATGTATTCTCTCTAAGAATACAGGGGATTCATTACCAACTATGGCTGGCGAGGGCCTCGTTATGAGTTTTCCTTAAGAACATGCCTGACATGAAAACTCTCCCGATTTTAACATTTTCTGGTTTTTCAATGGGTGGCCACTCGAATTTTGCACAATCCTTCTCATCATGACTGATCCAGGATGGCCAAATCTGTCATACCATACTCTAAATGTACTAGTAAACCCCGGGTTTACTGTAACATAGGATTCAGTCATATTTATTTTTGTGCAATATAATCCAGAGGACATCATTGGTAATTCTTCCAATACATGTTTCCTCTCAGATGTAATGCAAAGATATTCAATGCCATTCGAATTTATACTTGCTATATGATATCCATTTCCTCAGATATCTTTAAAACTTAGCAAGTTTCTGCTAGATTTGAGGGAATATAATGCATCAGTTATTTCAAACTTTGTCCCCCTTGGCATTGAAAAGTTAGCTTTTCCGGAGCCTATTATAATATTTGCATTACCAGATATGGTACTCATGCTTCCGGCGGAGTCCTTTATTTTGAGACAGGAGAAATACTTTTTATCTTTAAGTATAGTATGTGTCGTAGCACTGTCTGCTAGACATGTATCTCCATCTTGAATCTCAAACGGTGACATGTTCTGAATCACAATATGCAAGAAAATGCATTAATAAACCAAAACATGATTTTTGAAATTATTTTATATTAAGAAAAATATTTTTCTTGTTAACAAAAGTATATCACATTCTTATTTAAAATTACATTGGTTTTTCTTGTCTTCTTCAAGAAGACTTAATATTACATCGATCTTAATCGCTTTGTTTCTGTTGATTCTTCAAGATCATCAAGGAAATCAGCAATATCAAGATGAGTATAATCACTTATGCCATCAAAGGAAGGTCCATCTTCATCAGAGATGAAATTGGTTTCAAAATTTTTTACTTTATCCTTTTCTTTGGCATCTTGTGATGCTCGGTACAGATCGGCTAAATGTCTTGGCATACGACAGGTCTTTTCCCAATGATTTTTCATGCCGCATCTGTAACAAGCAGTTTCTTTTTGCTTTCCTGCTTCCCTAGCAACATCATTTTGTCTTCCTCGTCCATGACCTCGTCCGCGACTGCGATTATGGTCTCGACCGCGCCCGTGTCCACGTTTGGTTCTTATTTTTTTTTACTGGATGACGCAACATTCGCTTCTGGGAATGGCGATGATCTAGTTGGACGAGTTTGATGGTTTAACATCACGAGCTGATTATTTTGTTCAGCTACAAGGAGGACTTGCATCAACTCCGAGTAAGTGGTGTAACCTTTTGCCCGGTATTGTTGCTGCAGGATTACATTTCTAGGATGAAACGTTTGAAGAGTTTTTTTGATCATGTCGAAATCACTTACCTCATGTCCATATAACATCATCCTGGAAGTAATTCCGAACATCGCATAATTATATTCACCAACACTTTTGTAATCCTGGAACGAGAGGTTCAACCACTCATGTTTGGCTTTTGGTAAGATCACATATTTCTGGTGATCAAACCTATCTTTGAGAGATTGCCAAAGATCTGCAGGATCTTATTTCGTGATGTATTCCTCTTTTAAACTATTATCGATGTGGTGGAGCAAAAATATCATGGCTTTCTTCTTTTTCTCATCTTATCGACGGTATCGAGAAGCCCGTTTCCTCTTAGATGCATTTTTGCACCTACTGCCTATGACATGTAATTTTTACCAGACACATCAAGGGTATAGAAATCGAATTCGGGGTGATCAAAACTAGCTCTTTTTTGTAGGAGTTAACAAATACTATGATTCAAGCTTCGCTAAATTTGACATGATAACTGTATGTATATCATAAATTTAGCGGAAATTCATTTTAAATTTTTGTTTTTAAAGAAATATAATAAAAAACTTTTGAATATGTATGTATAATAAAAATATATACTTAGGCAATATAGAGGCAGAACTTTCTATATAATTAAGGAGGTATAGCCTACCATAATTTTATGGAGGAGGTATAACCTTCTACTCCACAAATATAAAATCAAGGAGGAGGCTTAGCCTTCCACTCCATTAATATGATCCGAGGAGACATAGTCTACCATATGAATATATGATCGTGAAGGCATAGCCTATCATAACGATCGGTTCGGAGAAGACATAACCTATCATCTCGTAAACTTGAAAATAAATTGTACATAAATTTAAATCAATGGTTCGGAGAAGGCAGAGCCTATCATCCAGAAATAATATATAAATTTAAAATAAATTAAACATAGATTTAAATTTTATCTCTTTGAAATAAGATCGAGAGACGCTCGTGCTGATAACGTTTTGTAAACTTGTCCTTTATATATATTAAATAGGTAAGATTATGTAGATTTATATATGTGTATGTATATATATATTATATTTCTCTTTGGTGGAAGAAGGAAAAGCGAGAGAAAGCAAAGAATCAAACTTCTTTCTCTTATTATTATTGCTGAACCCAACAACTTCAAAACACAGCAACTATTTATATAGGAGGAAGTGGTAGGTAAATACAATGTCGGTAACAAATATGTTACCTACCTCTTCTTATCATCTAAGTAGTAATATTATATTTGTGTGGATGATTAATTTCCAACAGATTCTAGTTTTTTTTTGTCTTTTTGTTTTTTCTTTCTTCTCTGATTTTTATTGTTTTTTCATTTTTTTTAAAAATAAAATATTATATTAATTACCGACACAAACCAAAGATCAACCGAGTTTACAGCAAATTGAATCACTAGCAAAAAGAAAACCGGAAAAACCAAAAAAAACAAAATCGGAAAAAAGAGGAGGAAGCGGTGACAAATTTAAGGTCGTTCCGTCCACTTGACGATCACACCGGCGGATGCGACCGATGAGCTTTGCGGCATACTGCCAGGTCGTTCACAACGCAGCCGGAGACCCGACTCCAGAGATCATTCTCGAACCCGGAGGACCTGATCCCCACTCAACCGACCCCGGCGACATCTTAGAATAACAACAGACACCACACGGTTTTCAACCGGTGAGATGCTCGCCGGAGCGAGCACTCAATCTCCTACTTCCTCATTAGCTCCCCCTCCGTCTTGACGAGGGTTCTCCAACAGTCTTGCCTCAACACCACACCTTCAAATCCGGTCGAGGAAGACCCAGAAAATGGAGCTGCTTCAGACATGGGACACCATCCGCAGCACCTCCTCAACTCGCAACGCAACCCATCGAACCTGATAACAACGGATTTTGACCATTTTTATGGATCACTTTAATGTCTTTTACAGGTGGTTTTACTCCATTTTCAAAGGTTTTCAAAGGATTTCTATGTTTTCGGATTTTAAAAGACTTTTCAGGAAATTTGGGATAAAGAGGCATAAATTGGAACAAAAAGACTCTTTTGGATAAATGCAGACCGTCAGAACTCTCATGGAGAGACGAAGACCTTCTTACCAGCTAATCACCCTCAAAATTGGACAACTTATAGAAGAATCAACCATCTTTCAAATGCACTTGGTTTAGAGACATTCCAACGGTTGGATCTCAAGATGTTCCATTTGCCCCGGAGACACTCGAAGACGGCCAGCAAGTCACGCGACCGCGGCCATTCCGAAACCCTAGACACCATGGAGTTTTTAGAGAGAACCTTCATACTTTTACAGAAATCCTTTTTCCTTTAGCCGTTTTATGCGATTTTTAGAGAAGATTGTTCAGCTCTGAATTCTTCAATAGTGAAGCTTTCTTTCATCTCTTTTCTTTACTGTTTTTATTACTTTTATTAAAACTAATGATGACGATGTCGACCTCAGCCATGTCTGAGTAGATCCCGATTTGGGCTTAGGGTTCCCGAAAGGGGCTCTCATAATCGATTAAGAAATCTAGGTTTATAGATCTTGGATTTTAACTTTGTTCTCTGTTTATTCTCGTTCTTATTGAATACATGCTTGATTGTTCACCTAGTATCTGATCTAGATAGTTAGTGTTGCGAAAGTTTTCATTAAGTATCAGACCTAGAATGAATTTGACGATTTTTTCGTAGGAGTGGAAACCTACATGCGGCGAAATCGTGAGTACTGACGAGTCCTGTGTAGCTCTTGCGTTCTTTTCCTTCCAGGGCCAGAGTGAAAACCTAATGGTCAGGGTTGCGAGAAACAATTGGTTATGATCACGACAGTGACGTTGTCATCCCGCCGTACTCTAGCTCTAGAACCCTATATTTCGATATCTGTCCATCCCAATCTATAATCCCTAGTGTTAAAACCGATTATGATCCCTGTAGAGTTCCCAAAAGCTCAGTGTTTTTAGCCATAGTTTACAAACCAATCGATTTTTACTTGCTCATTTAGATCTGCATTTCATTTACTTTAGTTTGATATTTTGCTTGTTTCATTTGCCATCATTCGACTTTCTACTTGCTCTTTAGGATAGATTTATTTTCTTTCTTTAGTTTTAGTTTAATCTGTGAAAAACAACCAACCCCTAAAACCAATCTAGTCTAGACAATAAGTTAGAAACCGTAGAAGAATACGAGGCACACAAATCTCTGTAGATTCGATCCCTAAATACTACAACTGATTAGCTGTGCACTTGCAGCTTTCATTTGTTTTTTATTAAGGGTAAAACTTGTTCCCTCACGCAGTTGACTTGCATCAAGTTTTTGGCGCCGTTGCCGGGGATTTGTTTCGCTGCCTTTGTTATTTTTCTTGTTCTAATTTCTGTTCTAGACACCTGATCTCTAGTTCTTTCTTAAAGTTTGCTCAATTATCTTTCTCTTCTTTTGTTTTTCTCTGAATTACATATATACCAGGCGCAGACCTGTAGAAAACATTCCAATTCTAGACGAGATAGACAGACACGAAAGAGAACTTTGAAGACTTAGACGAACGAAAGGAATGGCCAACGATGACCAGCCTGGTGATCCTGTTAACCGAGCTTTAAACATGGACCAAGACGGGTCCGAACATGGAGAAAATGAAGAGAACGATCACAGAGAAGGTGATCATGCTCGACAAGATGGAGAAGAGGATGAGGTTCCTCCAAGAAACCATCAAAACCGCGAGAGAGAAGAACGTGAAGACCTTGATGCACCTATCAATGCAGCCGATGGTGACCACCAGGGGATGCAGCCGAATGGACCCGTTAACCGCCCTGTTCAGAAAGCAAATCAACACCGAAGACAAGCCAGGAACCATCACATAGCTGATTTCGATGCACCTACTAAGAATTTTCAGAACTGATCCGCAATTCAAGTACCATTTCCGAACCGGAATGAGCTTGAAGTCAAGCCTCAAATCATCTCATTGGTTAAACAAAACTAATTCCATGGAGTTCCTTCTGAACATCCAATGGACCATATCGAGCTCTTTGAAGAAATCTGCAGCACGATGAGAACAAACCAAGTTCCAGCAGACTATTTAAGGTATAAGTTGTTCCCTTTTTTCTTAGCAGACAAAGCTCACCGTTGGTTGAAATCTGTGCCTGCAGGATCGATTACTAATTGGGAAGAATGTAAAACTGCTTTCCTGAACCACTTCTATACTAAGTCAAGGTCAAACTTGTTGAGAACCAAGATCTCAAGTTTTCAGCAAGGACCGACTGAACCTTTCTATGAAGCCTGAGAACGTTTTAAGGAGTATGAACGTGATTGCCCTCACCATGGATTTCCCGGATCAAGCCTGCTGATCACATTTTACCGAGGTTTGCAGCCAAAATACAAACTTTCGCTTGATACAGCTAGCAATGGAGATTTTGGACAAAAGACGATAACACAAGGAAGAGCCCTCATCGAGAATCGCTCGACAAAGCAAACCGGAGCAGACAACAAGGAGATAACCGAGTTGAAGAACATGATGAGCCAGCTTTTGAAAAGTAACAATCGCTCAATCCATGCTTGTGAGACCAACAATGGCGCAGAAGACAAAGGACCTAGTCATATCGATCACATTAATCCAGCCTTTCAAGAAGAAGAAGTGAACTATGTAGGAGCACAAGCACCATATCCAAATCGCTTCAACAATGGCTTCAATAATAACTTCCGGAATGCAAACTACAACAATCTATCTTACCGCAATCCAAATGTGGAGAATCCTCAAGATCAGTACTACCCACCACAGCAAAAATCCTTCCAAAACAAGTTCCAAGGTGGAAATTTCGGAGGGACATGAGCTTATCAACCGCGACAGCCATATAACTATCAAGGTACGGGTTTTAACAATCAATTTGTACAACATCAAGGAGTCACAACAAACCAGCTAGCTTTGCAAATCAGAAGACTTGAACAGTCCATCCAACAACTTGTTATGACAAACGAGAAAGCATCTAAAGACATGAACATGAAGGTTGACTGCATGTACAATGACCTGAACGGGAAGTTTGAAGCTTTATCTTCGCACGTCAAAAAGCTAGATGTACAAGTTGCCTAAACAGCCAACTCTATGAAGAGGCAAAGTGGAGCTCTTCCCGGAAGAGTTGAAGATAACCCCAAGAGATTTTGCAATGCTATAACCACGCTGCCCGAAGAAGAATCCAGAACCGATGGAAAAGATGAAGAAACCCCAATCTTTGTACCACTTTACAAGGATGTCGATGCCAAGCAGCCACCATTCAAAGTACCTCAACGTTCACCGTTTCAAAGGCTTACAAAAGCCGACGATCCGGGACGTTTTGTTTTCCAATGTTTCATTTCAGGAATCAAGTTCACAGACTGTCTATGCGATTCCGGAGCCAATGTCAATAGCATGGCAAAGACATTTGCCGAAAAATTGGGCATAAAAACTCTACGGACATCGACGGTCAAGGTTATCTTTGGAGATTCATCTCAAAAAGATACTGAAGGGGCGATTCATGATCTACAAGTTCTAGTAAGGGACAAGATTGTTCCAGCAGATTTCCAAGTCCTGGAAATGGATCAAGACAAGGAGAGACCACTCATATTCGGGATGCCATTTCTAGCTACTGTAGGAGCAGTAATCGATCACGCGAACCGGCATGTTGTCTTCCTCAATGTAGATCACAGGAGGTTTTACCCGACTGTCCTAGATGATTTTCCAAGCAAAGGAAACCGGCCAAAAGAGAAAGAAAAGGAGAAGCCGAGAGCTTTTGCAAAGATCAAGATCATCATTCCACCAGATACGGCAGAGACTAGTGAGAACCAAATCCATGAGCTGATCGAAAACACAAAAAGGATTTTAAACAACATTAAAGTCCGAAAGAAGAGTAAAGGAAAAAAGACGGCTCCTCAAGGAGAAGAAGTTAAACCTCCAGCGACCGGAAATGATAAAGGCACATCAAGTGGAGTGCCATTAAATCAGCCTGATTTTTCATGCCTACGTCAAGCTAAACGACTTAAAACAAAAGCGCTTAATGGAAGGCAACCCATTTAGGTACTCTTTCTTTTAGTTTTCGTTTTCTTTTTACAATTTATGTTTCCTTTTTCTTTTTAAGTTTCAGGTAGTTTTATGAAACAAAAATACAAAAAATCAGAAAATTACAAAAACCGAGAAAGAAGGAGAGGTTTTTAGCTGCTCGGCCCGGCAGAAACCTGAAAGATTGGACGAAGGCCGCAGGAAAATGGGCCGCGGTCGCGACCAACCGACCCACGGCCAAAGCATCATCGACTGTGGCACCGTGAATGTGACCGCGGCCGAGCTTATGATTACCGCGGTCGCGCGTTTCCTGACCGCGATCATTGGTCGTTGAGACGGGAACTCATATTTCCGCCAGTTTTCAAAAGTTCCCGGTGATTCCAGGTGATTCTCGGTGATTCCAGGTGATTTCCGGTGATTCCCGGTGATTCTTGGTGATTCCATGTGATTCCCGGTGATTCCAGGTGATTCCCGGTGATTCCTGGTGATTCCAGGTGATTCCCGGAACATTCCCGGAAAAGTCCGTTAAGATTTTTCGTAAGTTTTATATCCCCTGTTGCATACAAGACAAGAAAGATAAGTTCATGTAAGCTTTTGAATTCCCGGAAATTTCCCGTTTTTGCTGCAAAAATGCTTTTTAAAGAAGGGAAACACACTTTTTGGATCAAAACTCGTTTTTCTCTTCTCTTCCAAAAGACTTGGAGATTTAAGAGAGAGAACATCTTTCTCAGTTCTTAAGCTTTTTAAGAAATTCTTGGTCCAAACCTCACTCTTTTTCAAAGCTGATTTCAAATCTATCATCAAATCTCTCTTTCCAGCAAGGTATGAAGCTCAAACTCGCCATTTTTAATTGATTTTGGAATTTAGGGTTTTCTTAAAAAGCCCAAATCTTGGTTTATTAATGGTGGAAATAGTTTAAGAACAATAGATTATCCTTCTAGGTTATTTGAAAATCGATTTTAACATCCAACTTAAGAGGAATTGAGATTTTTTAAATTTGGATTCTACATGCATTATAAAAGTCGAGTTTGGAACAGCAAAATTGATGAATTTGATTCAGTCTTGTGTGATTAGTGATTAGTATTAGGTGACCTAATGATTTGACATGGAAATTGCTCACTTAAACCAATTTTTAGAAGATTTCTATGTTGAGAACATCAAAAATCTGAATCTGGTCATGAACTACTCGATTTCTTCTATTCAGTGTCAATTATGCTTGCTCTTGGTTTTAACTAATCTCTTGATACTATGATTAGTATAACTGATCGCTAATGTGTTAAAATCAGCATCCATATTCACTCTTTTTCCAAGAATCATCTCGTCTTGTAGGAAAAATGGAACAAAACAGATCCCGAAGAAGCCGTCGCACTGGTGACAGCTCTGAGGAAATTCCTGATGATAGTACTCTTCGAGAGTACACGCTGAACCAAGCCAGACCGAGAAGAAGAAACTACGTGATGAGGCTGCTCCAGCACTCATGAGAAACACGAGCAATTCCCGAGCCACCACAGATCCGATACATTGGGAAAGAGATCAACCCGAGAGTGGACTATGCAAGACGTTTCAAGAAGCTGAACATCAAACCAACGCCCTGCATTGATTATCATACACTCGAGATGCTTGGGATTAGAGAAGATGTAATCTGGTACATCGATGCACTTAAATTGAGACCCTAAATGGAGCTGAACCTTCCAACTTATCCCGAGCTAGTCCGCGAGTTCTTAGCAACTGTCACCCTCCACCACACGAAGAGGAGGAACCCAAGAGCATCTGACGGCATCTTGTCGTTCTCTGTCCGCGGACAGACCTACTCACTCACCATTTCTGCACTTTGTGAAGCTCTTAAGCTTCCATACACTGATGGCATTCACCTTGAAGAAGAACCTGATTTTGACTTATGGAGAGAGATGGGTCATGGAGTCTATGATAGCGGGAGATCGAAGTCAGCCCTTTTTACTCATCCTGCAGTGAGAGTTGTGCACAAACTCTTAGCACACACGGTTTCTCTAGAGCCAACATGGGATGTGTTTTGAAGACCGAGCTCATTACACTTAAGATGCCAATTATGGACGACCCACGACTTGCCTGCTTTGCCTGGATCATAGCACAGAACATGGTGAAGGTGAAGCATGATTTACATGGTTGCGAGAACGCTACTCCAGCTTATGGGAGCGCTATTACAGCGATACTACAGGCTGTAGGGTTCGATTTCTCATCTGATGATCAACTTCCCGACGTCTGGTATGACCTACTCTATCTCTCTCGCGATTACACTATCTCTCGTGTCGCTTTCTATCCAGACAGGTTCGGTTACAAGTATTGCACTGGCACCGAGGAGCACTGAGTCGGTCTACCCTCAGCATCAGTCCTAAGACTGTGTAACGGAGGACGTCCGCGATTGACTCCGGAACCTGATGAGTTTTTACCATCTGTGCCTCGTCTACCATTCACCATCGGCCAATACATAGTGGCCAAGGCAAAGCATGATGCAGCTGCAGCACGTGCTCACTTTCAGCCATCTGTTTCGACCGGCCACACTTCATCATCCACATCGTCACACACACATTCTGATCTGCAGCGAAGAGTTGAGAGACAAGGACGACGCTTTGAGCGCGTTGTCACCTTCCTACAGGACCATCACCAGTTCGAAGCAGACACATCGGAGGATGAGTGATTGATCAGCACTTCATTGTCATTTGACAGCCATCACGGTTCTATCATCATTTTCTTTTCTTCTATCTTATTTTATTTTCGCTTTTATACACCATCTTCTCACCAACTTTTTCACACTGGGGATAGTGTGATTTAAGTCTGGGAGAGGATGTCTATCCGTACTAATCATTTTCTTGCTTTTGCTTTCAAAATTTCAAGTACTTTTTAAATTTTAATATGTAACCTATTTGACCTTAAGTATTTTTCAGGAATATTTGACACAAAACTGTGATGATTTGGACCTGCACGCTTCTACACTACGCATGATAGCTCATTTGTGGTTAGCACTAGACTAGGCGGTAACTAGAGTACTTGCACTACGAACTCCCACCAGAGGACTTCTATTCATGGAGATTATTTCTGACAGGATATACTAGCTCATTTTATTTGACCTTAATATTGATATCTAATTTTCTCATCATTGATTTTAGGCAGGCATCGAGATATACATCTAGGATGTCTTTTACCCTCATTTTTACCACTCTTTGCCGTCCTAGATGGCCAGTTCATCTTTATCTGGTACCATACCCTAAACCCAAAACCCTTGTTTTCAATCCTCATGCATTCTCTCTTTATTTTATATCAGCAGATATGTTCAAAAACGTCGGAGAGAAGAGGAGCGACGCAGTTTTCAATCACTCACGAGGAAGACTGAATGGAATTGGGAAGGAAGAGTATCAGAAACCTTATTAAGCTTTACAAGACTGATTTTAATTGGTAATTTCGTGCTCTCTATGACTCTATATCTAAAGGTGTTCCCTCTTTCAAAAAAAAAAAAAATGAAAGAGAGGGAAACAAAAAGCCTAATGAGTTCTAGATTGTCGAAATTCTTGGAGCAAAAAGCAACCACTATTCGTTTGAA
The DNA here is from genome assembly GCF_000478725.1 of Eutrema salsugineum. NCBI lineage: Eukaryota > Viridiplantae > Streptophyta > Magnoliopsida > Brassicales > Brassicaceae > Eutrema > Eutrema salsugineum. Next base: position 8,599,605 of record NW_006256547.1, on the reverse strand, counting down.
GACCTATGGTTTTGAAAGATTTACAAAAATCTAAGTCTGGGGGAGTTAGGAGAGAACCTGAGGAAGAAGACCAGGAATATATGGCAAGAAGAAAGTGACTGAAAACTGTGGATACCAACATCTTCACTCTCTCTTGCGGTTTTGCATACTATCTTGCACCCTCCAGATCTTCAGGTAACCCATAAACACTTAAAGCCTACCCCTAGAATAACACTTTTCACACCTAGCCCAGATTGCCTTGCTTAACCTTTCTTTGATGAGAACCACCGAAATTTTTAATGAATGTTAAGAGCTAGTTGACTGGAAGTTAGATCTTAGTGCAATAGATTTCCGCATGACGGATTAACGGACTAGTTATGCCTGTATTGCTAGTGAGAATTTTTTTAGGATATTCCCGATTGATGCATAATGATTGATATTGGTCTAGAAGTTTGGTCTCTGAGATTTTGTTAAGTTCCTGCGTTTTCAAGCCTCTTACCGAGATTTGGCCTTTCTTTTGTTTGAGGACAAATAAAAGATTAAGTCTGGGAGAGTTGATAACACCGGATTTTGACCATTTTTATGGATCACTTTAATGTCTTTTACAGGTGTTTTTACTCCATTTTCAAAGGTTTTCAAAGGATTTCTATGTTTTCAGATTTTAAAAGACTTTTCAGGTAATTTGAGATAAAGAGGCATAAATTAGAACAAAAAGACTCTTTTGGATAAATGCAGACCGTCAGAACTCTCATGGAGAGACGAAGACAATCTCACCGTCTGATCACCCTCAAAATTGGACAAATTATAGAAGAATCAACCAGCTTTCAAATGCACTTGGTTTAGAGACATTCCAACGGTTGGATATGAAGATATTCCATTTGCCCCGGAGACACTCGAAGACGGCCAGCAAGTCACACGACCGCAGCCACCAGCCTATTTCCCGCAGTCACAAGCTTCACGACTGCGGCCAAGCTTCTATTTCCCGTGGTCACGTTACTCCAGACCGCGGCCGGCCAACTCTGATTAAAAGCCCATATTTCTGAAGCCCAAAGTCATTTCTCTACCTCATTTCCGGAACCCTAGAGCCCATGGAGTATTTGAAGACTATAAATACTTGTCATTTAGGTCGTTTTTAGAGAGAACCTTCATACTTTTATAGAAACCCTTTTTCCTTTAGCCGTTTTATGCGATTTTTAGAGAAGATTGTTCAGCTCTGAGTTCTTCAATAGTGAAGCTTTCTTTCATCTCTTTTCTTTACTATTTTTGATTACTTTTATTAAAACCAATGATGATGTCGGCCTCAGCCATGTCTGAGTAGATCTCGAGTTGGGATTAGGGTTCCTGAAAGGGGCTCTCATAATCGATTAAGACATCTAGGTTTATAGATCTGGGATTTTAACTTTGTTCTCTGTTTATTCTCGTTCTTATTGCATGTATGCTTGATTGATCACCTAGTACTGATCTAAATAGTTAGTGTTGCGAAAGTTTTCATTAAGTATCAGACCTAGAATGAAACAGGCAATTTTTCCGTAGGAGTGGAAATCTACCTGTGGAGAAATCGTGAGTACTGACGAGTCCTGTGCAGTTCTTGTGTTCTATCCCTTCCAGGGCCAGAGTGGAAACCTGCTAGCCAGGGTTGTGAGAAACAGTTGGTTATGATCACGACAGTGATGTAGTCATACCGCCATACTCTAGCTCTAAAACCCTATATTTTGATATCCATCAATCCCAATCTATAATCCCTAGTGTTAAAACCGATTATGATCCCTGTAGAGTTCCCAAAAGCTCAGCATTTTTAGCCATAGTTTACAAACCAATCGATTTTTTACTTGCTCATTTAGATCTGCATTTCATTTACTTTAGTTCGATATTTTGCTTGTTTCATTTGCCTTTCATTCGACTTTTACTTGCTCTTTAGGATATATTTATTTGCTTTCTTTAGTTTTAGTTTAATCTGTGACAAACAACCAACCCCTAAAACCAATCTAGTCTAGACAATAAGTTAGAAACCGTAGAAGAATACCAGACACACAAATCTCTGTAGATTCGATCCCTAAATACTACAACTGATTAGCTGTGCACTTGCGGCTTTCATTTGTTTTTATTAAGGGTAAAACTTGTTCCCTCACGCAGTTGACTCGCATCAGAACCCCACCGACGGCTTCCGCTGCTTGCTGCGGCTCAGATGTATTTTCTTCTTCTTGGCTTCTCGTTCTCCTCACCCACCGCCGTCCTCAAAGCAGTCTCAGATGTGGACAAAAAAGCATGCCTCTGTTGAATACAGGTAGTTCAGCCACCGTTCGCTCCGTCGGAGAGTTTTCCACGCCTCAGCATCACCGGAAAAGGAGTGGCAGAGCACTATTGGTTCACCTTGCTTTCACCGGAGCATTGAAGCACCCAACAACCTTGAAATTGTTTTATCTATGAGATAAGAACCGACAAGAATGACAGATAATTTCCGTAAAACGGAAGAGATCATTGGCTGTAGAAAATCAAGAATTAATATAATCCATAAAATTGAGGTATAAAAATAATGATTAATTTACAGATGAACCTTAACATAGTTCCAAAGATACCAAATGAATTGTTTACCTACGTTATGATAACATAGTTTTGTGTTTGCGTTTGCAAGAAAGATATTAACTGACAGAAAAGAGAGATAATTCCTGTAAAATGGAGAAAAAGGTCTAGACTAATTAAGATATGAAATTTAATATGATATCAAAACGACTAAATATATTATTTAACAATGTTTCATGTTGTTGTTTTGTGCTAGCACTAACGAAATAAGAATTGACAAAAAGGACACACAATTCCCCTTAAACAATGAAAAAGTTCATGGTAGGATGAATAGAAAATTAAATACACCGTAACTTTAATATATACATGATGATTAATTTAAAGATGAAATTGAACTTGGTATCAAAGCTACAAAATAGATTGTTTACTTATGCTCTATTACTATGTTTTTGTATCCGCGCTTGCAACAAAGATACAAACGGATGAGAAAGAGTAACAATTTCAGCAAAATAAAGAAAAATTTTTGTCTAGAAAGAGTAAATAATTAAAATAATTTATTGATATTATATTTACAAATAATAACTATTTTAGAGATAAAGTTTAACATTATTTTAAAATTACCAAAATATTTTTTTAAATTATTATAATTATTTGATGAAAACCTTTGTATCCGCGCAAAACGCGGACCAAACACCTAGTAGAGTATGTAAGAACAATCAGTTTTACCAAATAATTTTTGTTTAATAAAAAATTGACATTTATTCATCAACTAGATATGTATCCGCAAATATACGAGGTTTGTATTTTTATATTTTATAAGCCCTGAAAAACCAAAAAAAAGAAAAATTAAATAAACACTTTAGAACATCCACAAAAATATATAATATAGTTATTAGCTGTGTACAATCATTTTAATTATTTTTTTTGTAACATATATATTACCAAATTGTGGTTTATATAGAGATAAACTATGAAAGTCTTTTTAGTCTAATGGTTAGTCAGAGATTCATTAATATTTCTACACCAAAAGATCTAAGTTTTGAATTCCGAAAAGTATAATGATTTAATAATAATTTCCAAATTAATAGAGACAAATTTATTAGAAATTTTCAACTTAGTGTATGGAGATCCGTTTACAGATCAATACTTATATATATATACATATATATAGAGATAATTTTTTTTTCTAAGTTTAATTTCTTTAATCTAAATGCACTAAACTAAAGAATTATGATATATTTTTTAATTTTCTCATCTAATCTGAAATATGGTATTGAGTTACTAATTTCAAATCATTCTCCTTTATATAGTAAAATAAGATTAGATTAGGTTTGAATTAATTTAAGATTTTAAATCTGTTTTTAATATTCTCATTTATTTAGAAGATTGCTTCTGGAGGTTTCTGAATAATTTGTATAAATTTCAGATATATTTTGATTACGATTTGAAAAATCATAATCTTTAAAACTATTTTCTCCATACCTAAACACGATTTTGGTGTAGAGTATAAGGATCATAATTATAGATGTTATCAATTTAAATCTAGATATTTTACTTTGATTAACCTCTTCTAATCTAGTTCTAGTTTAATACAAAGACTGACCAACAAGATTAAGCGTTTAATATATCTTGGGATTTCCAATTTCTCGCCAATCGCGGGAGGACTAGTTAGGGATCGAGCTGTTGCTCCTCAAATCTCGATGCAAATTAGAAAAAAAAATATACAGTAGAATATTTTATCCTTTTTTTTCTAGTTAATGTAAGCTTAATCCTCTTCTTAATCTCCTATTTATAAACCCTTTCCCGTTTCATTATTTGAAATAGATTTACGTGTTAACATTCTACAGTCCTCCCTCTTGAGCTATAACCTTTTTTGTTTTTTTACATCAACCCATATTCCTTTTCTAGGGTTTTTGTTTTTGAAAAAGAAATTGGATCACACATCATTTTCTTCTTCTTTTTTTGTTTTTGTTTGAATCTGAGGGTTATAATGGTGGAACTCTTATTTCTCCTGTCCTTTTTGGTCGAACTACAAAGTAATTGCTTTCATATGAATCTTGAGAGCATAATAATGAAAGAAGGAGCGATTGTTATTTCAATGCTCTTTAAGAGACCAGTTTCATGGTTGTCTTTTCTTGTCCCACCAGTTCTTTACGTTGTAGGACTTGGGTTCTCACAAATCCTCCTAATGTCAACTGCTTTGTTCTTCTCATCTTTCTTCTTTCCTCTCTCAATCCAAAAACCAAACCCTCTAATAGACTCCAAGGTTCAAGATCATGAACAAGATCAAGACAATTTTTTAGCGCACATCGAAATACCTACAACCAATGAGGAAATCGTCAGAACTAATGACGAAGATGAAGGAACAATTCCTGATGAGGAAAGCCTCATAGAGCTCTCCTTACCTAGCGGTCACTACGTTGGCCACCACTTCAGTACTATGGCTGGACATCAAGATTTCAGGCTTATCCAACTATCAGCCGAGTTTGAAGATGATAATCTAATCGAAATTGACATTTCCATCGGATCCATCAAGTGCTCCGGCTTTCAGATCAAAGCCTGATATTATACATATTCATATATTTTCTATAAACCATCCGGTATTTTTGCACATCACATGTGCTCTGTGTTTTAAGTTTTAGATCTCTCCAGTCCTGTGGGGTTTTGCTATGATATTGTTATATACAACACTTCCAAGTTTTACAATTTCTTTTAACGGTGCCTAAGATCCAATCAGTAGGAAATATACTAAACACATTTACTATGTAATAATTAGTTAAATAAAAATGGCAAAATTAATAAATATGATCATATTTTGTGTATTGAATCAATATGCTAAGTCATTGATTAAGTTTTATATGACTAACATCATTAGGGAGACTAGATTTTAATAAAAATGTTTTGAAGACATTTGAAAGAAAGTTCCAGAAAAACCGAATAAAATGTCCTAAAGATATTTGAAAAAAAGTTCCAAAAGAACCGAGATATATGTCGTCCAGAAGACATATATAAAAGGGTTTCAGAAAACCATATAAAGAGATATGTGAGAAGATGTGGCTACATTCAATTTTTTCTTATCATGGTTTTTGTCTTAATGAATTTTTTCATGAAGAGGTTTTAACGAGACAACAAGGAATGCGCAAAATGTAGACTTCCAAAGAGGAACACTTTTGGGAGGAGAATTCTGGGAGGAGAAGTATAATGATATGCGTAAATGTAATTTTTTCCCTTACCATGCTTTTTATCCTACTGGATATTCTATGCTGAGGTTTTTAACGAGGCTTCAAAGAATACACAAATAATAGATATCTAAGAGTTCAAAGGAAAGTATTAAAATTCTAATAACGTAAAAGTCTAGACTCATCTATCCAAGAAAAAGACTTATATACATTTTTCAAGGGGAATTTTGCTGCATTTTTTTCTCTTGTCATAGTTTTTATTCCAAACAGATTTTTTGGTGATAATATTTTTAACGAGACAATATGTAATAAATTGGTTATGATAGATAATCAAAGGGGGATATTGAAAATGGATATGATTATCCATGTTACCAACTCATCTACTTACTTACCCCCTAAAGCGTATTTACCTCTTAGAGACTTACCGCCTTACATGCTTACCAACTCACTATTATTATATATATATATATATATATATTTTATGTTGTATAAACATGTACATTAGATTTTATTGCATAAAATATATACTAGGTGAATACCCGCACGTTACGTGCGAGTTTTTCTTTTCAAAATTTTCAAATTTTTTTTATATTTTTATAAAAATTAATATAATCATTACTTGTTACTTACTTACTTGTTAATGTTTTATTCTAAAAAAATTATAAAATATTACATATTGAATATTATTTAATAATTTAAAGTTATATTAAGATTAATAAATATCATTCAATATTGTTAATTAGTTATAACATAAATTTTTGTTTAACATTTACAAAAATATTAATTGATAGTCAATTAATTAAAAAAATAAAATTAATATAATCATCATTTCATTTGTTACTTGGCAGTATTTTATTATAAATAATTTTAAAAAATTAATTTAAAAGACATCTTGAAAATTATTAAGTAATCTAAATATTATTAAGTAATCTAAAATTATATAAAAATTAAATACATATCTATCAATATTTTTAATTAGTTATATCATAAATTTTTGTTTAACATTAATATAAATTTTAATTAAGAGTCAATCAATAAAACAAACTTTTCATATTCTTTAAATGTTTTAAAATTTAATATTAAAATTTATTAATTAAAATTTAAGGACATGTGTCAACCTATCCCATGCTGATGTGTCAATCATATGAAGAAAGTAGAGCAACTTTTATATATAAGATTAACTTCACATAACCAACTTTTACATCTATTGAATATGAATTTGAGTTACTTTTGATGCACAGATTGATATATAAATAAATTTGGGGGTATAAAATGATGCGATGATGTATATATAGACATATAAACACTGGTTATAACCTAGATATGTAATTCCTTAGAACAGGAATTTGGTAATGATTATTTTTTTTTTCTTTGAAATCAGATGATTCCTTTAATTTAGCTGATAAATTTCTTATAATATGCCTAACTCATGATCATAGATAAATCCGTTGTCAAAACGGACTAACCTGCATGTCAACTAAAGTATTATTCAGGTTAACCCAAAAAATCTTATAATCTTGAAATCATCAACTCTAATATACACAATTTAATAACTATGAATTTTTTTAAAAATCAATTTTCTCGTATCTATTTTTTTTATAAAGTTAGTGAAATGTTTTTTAATTGTAGATTTGATATAATATTCAAGTAAGGATTTAACAAATTATATTGATATATATATATATATTAGGGATAAATTGATCATTCGTACGTGGACAAACTGTGGGCTTGCACATGACATCTATGACCTTTTTTGCAGGTACGACCCTCTGGACCAAATTATGATTCATATTGGAATTACAGCCCAATATGACCTAAGCATATAGCATCGAACCTCGAATCCATTTGGATTTGGGAGATCCGGCATAATATACCACATGTTCTTGGGTTCTTTGTATCTGACAGCGCATGCCACGCTGTCAGAGGCAAAAATGTCAGAAACTGAGTGGTCAAGAGCAGGAGAAGTCACATTCCCTATGTCTTAGGCCTAAGCTCGGTAATACGGAATGGTCGGGATATAAAGAAGTGTGACCTGCACAGATACCTGGAAAATGGATTCGTTCATGGAGACAGTCCGGACCCAGTATCGAGCGATCCGAGCCAGGTATGAGTAATCCTATGAGCGAGAAACACTGTTCAAATTTCATTCCATTCGACAATAAGAATATGCCTTACTCTGATTTGATTGCCCTTACAAACCCATGAGATTGGCATTTAATGCATCGTTCTTACACGTATCAGGTGAAAATGACCCTTCACAGGAGCCAGAGGAAAAGCAAAGGTTCAGCAGAGGCCATACCGCGTCTGAACCGCCTATTCAAACCATACGGGATGAAGGAGATGCGCTAAGGAGCGGTCTCGCAGCAGGCAGAACACGCCAAAGAAAGTTGGTGAAACAGTCAGAGGCGTGATGCAAGCACAAGATTCGGATCCCATCAAGTCGGATCAAGGACTGACCCGCCAACTCATAACCCAAGTACCGATCCGGTATACTAACTTGGGTTAGATAAAATTCTATAAATACTTTATCTCTTCCAACGAGGAAGAGAACTTTTTTCGCTATCTTAAAACTCATATTATATCTTTAGATACTTGTGATCCTTGAGCTCTAGCATCTTATACATTCCAGTCATTACTCCGACCAACCCTCCAATTCCTCTCCACGGTGGTCTCTAAACCGTGGAGCATTCCCACCCACAAACTCTTCTATTTCTATTGTAAAAAGCCCATTACCGCTCAAAGGCCCGCCGAGTTAATTCCACTTTTCTAAAGAATGCTTGACCCACTTTTCTTCTCTTGTTTTCCGAACTCCTTCTTCTCTCCGATTAGCAATTTTTTGAATATATATATATATATATATATATATGGATTGATTATTATGGAAAATATGTAATATTTTATAGTATCACAATAATTAAGAAATTAAATAGTAAAAATCCTTTTGAAATGAGAAACAAATATTTTTCATATTCTTTTCAATAGTTTTCAAAGACAATTATATTCTTTTTATTTCAATTATCTAATATTGGCATAATATATAACAATTTATAAAATTGCTTGTGTTCTTACTGTTCTACACTTTCTATTTCGTGTTGATCATTCTAGGTGAGGGAGTGATTCAAATCCGAGAGAGACATCTCTGTTCTTTAGTGTAGAAGGTGTTCGATAGAATTCTTCAATCACAAAAAAATAAAATTCATTTTTCTAAGTAACTTCTTAAATAATAATAAAAAGTACGTTATTGTGATATTTCGATGATCCAGTTAGATTATTATAGATAACAAGCTATCTTATGCCAAGTGGATATGATGTGTAAACCTTAGACAATATACATTGGCTGTCTCTCATCAAGTCTTTTATATTTAAAATAAATAAAATACAAAAAAAATAGTAGAGAGAGTGGGAGGAGTCTCTTATTGAGACATTAAAACTCTTAACTCTCATATTCTTTTTATTATTGGTTTATTTTAAAGTAAAATTTAATAATAAAATTTAATTCTGTTAAAATATAAATATTTCTTTGTTGAGAGACCTTTTTTTTTAGAGACTATGAATGCAGATACTCTTAGACACAAGTTTAAAATGTATTAATTACTAAATTAAACTACTAAAAAAAAGAGATTGCTTTTTTGTATTCTATATTTAGTTGTTTTATTCATTTTATTAATTTTTAATTGTTTTTTAATAAATAAAAGCAGCTGAAAGAGAGCGTTCAGATCATCTTGAGTTGATGAGAGATGTGCACATGAAAAAATCAACCAAAGTGATTCAGAATCCTCTCATAAATGAAATTTATGGAAATGTGAAGAAGAAGAAAGATGACAAGGTGACTTCTCTTCCCCTATTATTTTGTCACGAAAGGAAATCAACCGCCTGCTTCACGAAGTAAGTTCTTTTTTGTTTGTTTAGATTTAATTTGTTTTTAGCTTTCTAATTTTGTTATTGAAAAACTTCTTGTTTTACTTGTGCAAGAACTTCTTGTAAAAAAAGAAATTTCGACGTGGTTTTGGATAAAGTTTTATCTACCAAGAAGTCTTTGCGTTATTCTGCTGTTCTCCAAGATCTCGTTGAGCAGAACGAACAGACCAAGGCAAAAGTAGTGGCTTTGGAGAAAGTGAAGAAGATACAGAGTTGAAGCTAGATGTTAATCAAGAGAAGCTTACTAAGACGAAATCGAAAGTCGCAACCATGTATAGTTGGATAAAGGCAAGGTTCCCCGATTTCCTAGACATGGAAACCGAAAGTTCGGAAACAGGAAATTCATAATAGGATAAATAATTTTATTTTTGTAATTTGGATAATTATTATTTATAAAATATTTTTAATTAATTTATAAAATTTGATTTTTTTGAATTAAATTTAAATTTTGATTTTTTTAATTATAAATTTGAAATTGCTGGAAGTTTATAAATCCAGTCGAAAATCGTTCGGAAACTGTAATAAATAATCAGGACAGAAGTTCGTCTGGATTTAAAATTTTAGGAATTTTTTTTTAATATCAGTTCCCTCGGAAATCAGTCAAAAAAATTTAAATCATAATCTGTCAAAAATCCGTCAAGATAAACATTCCATCGGAAATTATCCGACAACATTTTCCTCAATTTTTTTGTCAGAAAAACATGTCCACCGACGAAAGGCGTATAATCAGCAATTCCTCGGTATACCAGTCCATCAATAATGCATCGAGAATATCAATTCCTCGGGAATCGGTTGCAAATTATGCATCCTCGGAAATCCGTCAGTAATTTCTGATGATTTTCTGATGATTTTTTCCGACTAGATGATTGTGAAGACTTGTTTTTGTTGGAAAATCATTCGGAAGGCTGTTTCCCCGGGGATTTGTGAAACCCAACCCAATTAGGAATCTGGGTTAATTTTCTTTTTCCTAATGAGCTTCTCATTCCTAATTAACCCAAGAGAAATCCTTATATAAACTCATAATCCCAGAAAACTCTATTTTCTTTCTCTTTTTCTTCTCGCCAGCGAAACCAGCCTCCTTTCTCTCCATGCGATTCCCCTTCTTCTTCTCCCCTTGCCGGGCTGCTGCTGTTTCTCTCTCTCCTTGGTGCTGTGCTGCTTTCCCTCTCTCTCCTGTTCTCCGCTGTTCCTTGCTTGCTGATCGGTGAAGCTTCTCCAGCCACCATCGCATATCTCTTCTCTTCCTCTCTCTCTCTCTCTCTCTCTCTCTCTCTCTCTCTCTCTCTCTCTCTCTCTCTCTCTCTCTCTCTCTCTCTCTCTGCTTCCTTCTTCCCTTTCCGTGCTGCCAACTTGTGAGGTGATTATCCAGCGAATCTTGAGGATCCAAGCGATGACCTACCTATCAGATTGAAGCCCAGAGTCTCAGCTTCCGTGTCGTCCAGATCAGAGATCTGAGCCGAGAGTTATGGCTGTTTTTGTATAGGATGTCAAATCTGCTCGAAGATGATTAAAGGTGAAAAATGTATCTTCATTCAGAAAGGCATAGGTGAAGGTTGTTTCTTATCCAACTCCTGCTTATTATGATATAGAGTGTTGATTAGTCTGTTCTTAAACCATATCTGCTTGTGTCTAGTTTATCTGGTCTGTTGTGTATGATGGTGTTTATTGATGATGTGGTGATTGCTGGTGAATGATTGATGATGAGTTAGGTTGCTAGAGGCTACTTAAATGTATTAAAGAAAAAGAAGACAATTGTTTGACAAATCTATGTGCTATGTGGTCTGGAGTCTGAAAATTAGAAACTGTTTGGTAGGAACTACTAAGTGACCTTGTTAAACGTAGATCGAGTTAGGTACTCGTCATATGGTACGTCCTGTGGTACAAGATTGTTTGTTGGGTTTCATGCCTGGAAGAAAGGATGTTCCACATCGCTAGGCAGTTTTGATGTACCGCATGTCTGTGTGACCATAAATGGTGATATGTCAAACTCAGCATATCACGGGTGGCAGGGCTTTGCTCTTGTTTGGGAATTAAAGTGCTTGACTGAATAATCTAAAAGTTGCATAGAGTTTGCCATGCCTTGTTAGCATGATGAGGAGAATTGACGGAGAGTTTGCCATGCCTCGTTAGCATGATGATGAGAAAAGGTGAATTGACGAAAAATGAACTTAGTAAACCGGATGATTGATCTTGTTGTTTAGAGTTATAGGATTGAGTCCTGTTTGAGCTTGTTTTAGGATTAGACTATTCTTAATCTCTATGTTATAATATGGTGGAAGTGATAATGAGCCTCCTAAGGTTCACCTCGCTGGGTAATCCAATTTACTCATCCCCCCTCTTCCTTTTCAGGTTAGCAACGGATCTAGTATATAATGTGGTTGTTGCTACATGGGCATTTTCAGTCCTGGCACCCCTACTGCTTAATTATCACTGGACCAAACCAGGTGGTTAACCAAATGAGGTTATACCATCGATCTAACATACCTAATTTCTGGTTATCTCAGGAGATTTGGGTTGTGATGTTACAAAGTGGTATCAAAGCTCAGGGAGACTTCCTATTTTTGTCCTAGGAGGCCGCGCCCATGGTTTTAATGATTTGAAAAAAAAAATATTTTCAAAATTTTTGGGTTTTCAAAAAAAAAATACCTACATATAAATACATAATTTCAAAAAAAAATGTTTTTTTTTTAAAGAAAGGGACCATCTTGGTGATTTCAAAACTGGTAGCAACAACATGTTAGATAAGAGTTTTGGTTAGAAATTCTATCTTCTTGATTGCCTCTTTTCCTATCTTCTATTTCTTGTTTGTTCTTCTTTGCTTTTAGCCGGAAGGTTTTCTATACTCGTCAGACATCGCGCAAGAAGGTCACTCCTCTTTCTAGAATGAAGTTTAGCAAAGAGCTTATTGTTATCCTGTGAGAAGAAAAATAATATCCATATTTTGATAGATAATTTGTGTGCTTTTTCAAAAAAAGGGTTTCTTTTGGAGTAAAACTTGGATTTTTAATTTCTTGATTGCTTTTAGTCTTTTAGTTCTATCTTTGTTTAGGAATTAGTTAGATTCCGTGTTAGTGTTCTTTCTTTTCAAAAACACATTTTTATTCCACTTTTTCACCTTAATAAAAAAAATTCTCAGAAGTGGAATTCTGTTTTTTTTTAAACTCTGTTTTTATTTGTTTAACTTAATGATTGCTTATTGGTTTAATAGGAGTTAGTTATATTATGTGTTGTGGCATGTCTTACATTCCCTTGAACTCTCTATTTCTTGCACGTTTCTATTTACAATATCACTCTGCGTTTCAAATCCTAAACCTCTAACATCAATGCGAGCTGGTTCAGATTATGGAGAAATCCAGATTTCTTTTTTTTTTTCTTCTTTTCTTCACCCTAAGTCTTGTGGTGTTCTCTTTCCTTCACTTCTCCATCATAAGTTTCATGGTAACTTTTCTTTCTTTCCTTTTCCCAAATTTTTTTTTTCAATATGTTCATTTTCTTCTTTCCTTTGCCATAAACCTCTTCCAATATATTTTTTTTCTTATTTTCTTCATCATATTTTTTCTTCAGTAAATATATATATATATATCATATATTATATATATATATCATTTTTCTTCTTTTCTTCACTGTAAACCTTATGGTGATTATTCTTTCATTTTCTCACCATAAGTCTTAAGGTGACTTCTTCTTCTCTTCTTCCAAAATAAATAAAATATTATCTGTATATCTTAAAAATGATCCTTTTTCTTCTTTCTTTCTCATGAGATTTCTCCCAGTAAGATGTATATGCCTTTTTCTTAATCCCCTTTCACAAGTTCCTCAATTATATATGTATTCCTTCCTTACCTCCCTGTTCCTCAATTTATATGTAAATATATGTGCTCCTTATTCTCCTTTTACCTTTCGGAAAATTTTATGATATTTTTTTTTTGAGAATATGTCCAAAAATACACTTTTTCTATGTTTTATGTCCAAAAAGACATTTTTTTTCTTTTGGAACACTTATCTTACTTTGCTCCCACTTTTCGACTTTTTTGCCTTTCATTTCTTTTTACCTTCTATTTACCTTATTTTTTTAAACCTTTTTCACCGCCCTTCATTGCAATTAATCTCCTCCATTCCGATTTATCTCTGGGAGACACATCATTGCAACCCTTCCGACTCGTATAGACCTTTCAGACTTTCCGACTTATCTCTCTCAGCTCGTATAGACTTATTCCGACTTATCTCTCTCTGCAACCCTCGTTCTCCTTATGTTGGTACCTCTGTCTAAAACAGGTCAACTTCTGTATCCTGTTACTAAACCAGGCATTCATCTTTTTATTTTGTAAAGGTTCAGTTCAGATTTATTATCATATCACACCCATTCTTGTTTTGTTCGATCAGTATAACATTTGTTTTGCCATTTATACCAGTCCATTCAATCATATATGTTCCGATCTACATACTGGTTGGGAGAATACCCACCAATTTTTCTTCTTTGGTTAAAATGTTTTCTAAAACATTGCATCCATGTGGATGCAGCTTTTTTCAGTGAGATATACAGTAATTATTGTCTTATTTTGTTTGCTTATAGACAATCCTGAGTTGGTATTGTGACACCTCATCTGAAGGCCCTGAAATAGACATAGGGTGGGCATATTCTGATGCAAATTATGGCATCCCAGAATGCTGTTTTTGTGGGCGGAACATCATTCTAGAGTCTCTGCTGCTACTCAAACTGGTCAACCAGGACGCAAATACTACACTTGTCCAGACTGGTTGAAAGAGGTTATATATGTGTTAGTTGTTCGTTGTATAGTTTACTATCACTGATGTAGCTTTATAATTTAAATCTTCTAAATGTAGGGCAGTGGCCACCATATTTGGAAATGGTGGGATGAAGCTATTACCGAGCAATGTGAGAGATTGACCATAAGACTTGAGACGCAAACAGAGAACCTGCAAAGGATCGATAGAATTTTTGATCCTCGTCTGGAAAGGCGTTTTGAAACCTTGGAGGGAGCTCTTGACAACAATTCCTTTGTTGCTGACCTTGTGGTACTGAAGAAAGAGTTAAGCGTTATGCATAGAGAAGTTGCTATGTTGAAGGAACAATATGCCAGTAGAGGTGAAAGCTATCTGATTATGGCTTTTTCGGTAATTTATCGCTGATGTCATACATTTTTAAGTAGAATTTCTGAGTACTAACAGCGTGTGAAAATTATCTTCTCTTCTGCTCCCAGACTCTAACATTCTCTCATCTTCCTGTACTTTGTTTTTTTTTATCTTCTCGTATGTGTTTCCCGAACTCCAAGTTATGAAGATCTCTTCGTTTTAGTTATCGACGTATGTTCTAAGTCATATTCTTATGTTATCTACGTGATATATCTCGGTCATATTCTTTGTTTCAATATGATTCATCAGACCGTATGTAAGTACAAAGTGTCATCTATATGGTCGTCTAAATGGATGTTTCCGATCAAGCAAACGTTTTACTAGAGTGTGATGCCCGCAGATGTGATAAATAGTTTTAAAAGTATGATTATCTAATGGTATCTATTTTTTCTAAATCGTTAATAGAACTGCCTTCGTGAATTTAAGATATATGCACATTTGTTTACTTTTTTGTTTACTTTTTATCTTATAAAATTTATCATAATTTTTTGTTTAGTGGATATTATACATTTTTACCTTAAACTTTTATGTCTTGACATCAAACATAACAGATTACCTGACCTACTGAATATAAAATCGATTGACACATTAACATAGCGGTAAAATTAGTGGTTGGTGTGTGTAAAATTATCTTAGTAGTCATTGAATAATCATTAATAGTAGAAAGAGTGATCAAATTGTGATCTAAATGCTCCAACCTGATGTTTTTTTGGTTTATCAGTGATTATGATTATAATATCCTTGATTATGAAATCTTTATCTTGAAATGATGCATGTAGGTATAACTTTTTTTTTTTTTTTTTATAATAGAGATTACGATTTCACGTATACTCTTATATCTTTTGAAAAATGATGTTTTTATCTTCTTAATTATTAATTATATAATTAACAACAAATTAGATAATTAACAACAAATCAAATTAATTTCACTTTATAATATATATTTTACCATATTTGTCAATAAAACTAATTTTTAATAATATGGTGAATATCAATAGATTTTAGTTTTTATTAAAAAAAACAGTAATGATTATTTATGCTCTATGTTTTTTATAATATAAATTTAGTTATTATGATCTAATTTTATATGTATAAATTAATTCTCTTAATTTGATAAATAAAATCAATTAGAAAATATCATATAGATGCTGAGTTGGCAGAAGGAGGAGTGAAGAAAGTTAACTTTATATATATAGATCCATGGGAGCTACAACATCAAACCACCCAAAAAAAATGCATGAGCTCATCTTCTATCTCCACACTTGTAAAATCTTCTTCCTCAGAAGAATAAACTAAACTCAAAAATATATTATTTGGGTTTTATTTCAAAAAATTGAAAGAAATTATTAGTTTTGATTTTTTTTGTATGATCTATTTAGTTTTTTTGCATACAAAAATTTAAAATCAATTAACCATTAAATAACTAAGATATAGTTTCAGTTTTTAGATTAGGTATTTATGTTCTTGAATTGAGTTTTAGCTCTCTTTTTTAAACATTTAACCGAATGGAATCCATATTGCTTTTCGGGCTTTTATGTTTTGAAACCTTTTTTATATATTTAACTAGATTTGATTTGATTTAGTAAACAATGAAATAATGCATTACTAGAATCTTATAAGGTGACATCACAAAGCTTTTTATAATGTTTCTTTATCAAAAATGCTAGTTCTTATGAAATAAATATGTTAAACTTACATCAGCATCAGATGTCTTAAATTTTTTTGAAGAGAAACGTAAACGTGGAAAATCTTAACTGATATTGTTAGTAAGATTTTGCCTGACAATAGATCTTTCGCAGATTATTACTATTGACAACCCACTACATTGATGCTAATTGAAATTTGAAAAAAAAAAAAAACATATATTATCTTTCACTGCTTTTCCTCCTATCATTTTGGTATAGCTATTGCTATATAACTTATCGAATTGTTGAAGGACTTCGATGCTAGAAGAAAGTGTTCTAGTGTAGAAATGTTTCTTCCAAGTATAGCATAAAAGCTGTTATGAAGAACTATAAAAAGATTTGGTCTGCAATGGAGAGTTTTTTAATGTAAGATGTTCATCATACATTTTAAATCTTATTGTTCAAGATAAATTAGCTGTGACTGGTGAAGTTTTGCAGAGATTCCGAGATAGTGTCAAGTTTGTTGAAGGATTATGAAGTAGAGAAATAATGTTTCAAACTGTGCAAAAATAGTGTAAATTCAAATTAAAGAAGGCCTGGTTTTGGACGTAACTACTTGCTGTAATTTCACTGTTTTCATGCTCTCGAGAGCTATCAAGTAAAAATATGTTATATGTAATTGTTATGATAAATTTCAACCCGTTTGAGTATAAAAAGTACTACGGTATGACAAGAAAATAGCTGTTCTATTGATTATCAAGGTTTTGTTACAACAACTCGAATATAGCTATAGCGACTTAGCAACAACCTGATGACTAAAAACGACTAAATATATGTTATCTAGAGGATATAATTGCTGGATGATCTGGTCGCTGGATAGTGGTTGCTGCTATCTTAATCGTCAATTTTTCGAGGTTGCGTAACAATAGCTTCCTTATTTATAGAGCTTTTGTTGACCCTAGTTCTTGAAGGATTAGGAAAGTATCTCAGTAACTTCCTTATTTCCCAGAATTCAGGTTACTATGAATCTTTCTTTCTTTTTCAGATTAAAACTTCCAAATAATGACCGGTTTACCATAAGAAATTGGACCTTATGTCGCCTCTGATGTGTCAGAGGTTGTTAACTAGCCGTAGCTGGTTCTAAAAGGCTCATTGAAGATTTGCCTTTTTTAATTAATTCTGATTACTTTTGACATCTGTCGACGTTGATCAGTTGACGGAATTTATTTTTACCCAACAGTAATCTTACATCTAATTTAGTGAGGAGAAGAGACTGATATGTGAATTTTTTAGACCATTTTCTAAATTGACAAAGCTGATTTCTTGTTCGTCAATCTTATCAGACAACTAACTTCTTGTTTTAAAAAAAAATTTGCAAGATTTAGTGATGCTTAAGAGCTCATTAAAAATATAATGATGGTATTATTTGTGAAATGGTGGAAACTATGAAACTGAATTCTAAAAAATATTGGGAAGATGATAACACCGGATTTTGACCATTTTTATGGATCACTTTAATATCTTTTACAGGTGTTTTTACTCCATTTTCAAAGGTTTTCAAAGGATTTCTATTTTTCCGGATTTTAAAAGACTTTTCAGGTAATTTGGTATAAAGAGGCACAAAATGGAACAAAAAGACTATTTTGGATAAATGCAGACCGTCAGAACTCTCATGGAGAGACGAAGACGTTCTCACCGTCTGATCACCCTCAAAATTGGACAACTTATAGAAGAATCAACCAGCTTTCAAATGCACTTGGTTTGGAGACATTCCAACGGTTGGATCTCAAGATATTCCATTAGCCCCGGAGCCACTCGAAGTCGGCCAGCAAGTCACGTGACCGCGGTGATCAACCTATTTCCCGCGGTCAGAAGCTTCCCGACCGCGGCAAACCAGCCAATCCCCGCGGTCACAACACTCCCGACCGCGGCAATCAAGCTCCGAATTAAAGACCATGTATCTGAAGCCCAAAGTCATTCTCAGCCTCAATTCTGGAACCCTAGAGACCATGGAGTATTGGAGACTATAAATACATGTCATTTAGGTCGTTTTTAGAGAGAACCCATGATACTTTACAGAAACCCTTTTCTTTTAGCCGTTTTTATGAGATTTTTGTAGAAAATTGTTCAAGTCCGAGTTCTTCAATAGAGAAGCTTTCTTTATCTCTTTTCTTTACTGTTTTTCATTACTTTTATTAAAACCAATGATGACGTCGAACTCAGCCATGTCTGAGTAGATCCCGAGTTGGGCTTAGGGTTCCCGAAAGGGACTCTCATAATCGATTAAAACATCTAGGTTTATAGATCTGGGATTTCAACCTGTTCTCTGTTTATTCTTGTTCTTATTGCATGTATGCTTGATTGATCACCTAGTATCTGATCTACATAGTTAGTGTTGCGAAAGTTTTCATTAAGTATCAGCCCTAGAATGAAACAGACGATTTTTCCGTAGGAGTGGAAACCTACCTGCGGCGAGATCGTGAGTATTGACGAGTCTTGTGCAGCTCTTGCGTTCTCTCCCTTCCAGGGCCAGAGTGGAAACCTACTGGTCAAGGTTGCGAGAAACAGTTGGTTATGATCACGACAGTGACGTAGTCATACCGCCGTACTCTAGCTCGAGAACCCATATATCGTTATCTGTCAATCCCAATCTATCTACCCTAGTGTTAAACCGATTATGATCCCTTAGAGTTCCCAAAAGCTCAGCGTTTTTAGCCATAGTTTGCAATTCCATCGATTTTTTTTGCTTACTTAGACCTGCATTTCAATTTCCTTAGTTCGATATTTACTTGCTTTACTAGTCTTTCATTCGATATTTACTTGCCTTATTAGTCATTCATTCGATATTTTACTTGTTCTATTGCCTTTCATTCGATTTCTTTACTTGCTTTTTAGGATAGATTTATTTGCTTTCTTTTGCTTTAGTTTAATTTGTGACAAACAACCAGCCTTTAAAAACCAATCTAGTCTAGACATAAAGTTAAAAACCGTAGAAGAATACCAGGCACACAAATCTCTGTGGATTCGATCCCTAAACACTACAACTGATTAGCTGTGCACTTGCGGTTTCATTTGTTTTGTTAAGGGTAAAACTTGTTCCCTCAAGCAGTTGACACGAACACCAAGTTTTTGGCGCCGTTGCCGGGGATTTGTTTCGCTGCGTTTTGCTATTTTTCTTGTTTTAACTTCTGTTCTAGACACCTGATCTCTAGTTCTTTCTTAAAGTTTTGCTGAACTATCTTTCCCTTCTTTTGTTTTTCTCTGAATTGCATGAATACCAGGCGCAGACCTGCAGAAAACATTCCAATTCTAGACGAGATAGACAGACACGAAAGAGAACTTCGAAGACTTAGACGAACGCAAGGAATGGCCAACGACGACCAGCCTGGAGATCCTATTAATAGAAATTTAAATATGGACCAAGACGGGTCCGAACATGGAGAAAATGAAGAGAATGATCACATAGAAGGCGATCATGCTCGACAAGATGGAGAGGAGGATGAGGCTCCTCCAAGAAACCACCAGAACCGAGAGAGAGAAGGACGTGGAGACCTTGATCCACCCATCAATGCAGCCGATGGTGACCACCCAGCAATGCAGCCGAATGAACGCATTCACCGCCCCATTCCGATAGCAAATCAACACCAAAGACAAGCCAGGAACCATCGCATAGCTGATTTTGATGCACCTACTCAAAATTTTCAGAATCGATCTGCAATTCAAGTACCATTTCCAAACCGGAATGAGTTTGAGGTCAAGCCTCAAATCATCTCATTGGTGAAGCAAAACCAGTTCCATGGAGTTCCTTCTGAACACCTAATGGACCATATCGAGCTCTTTGAAGAAATTTGCAGCATGATGAGAACAAACCAAGTTCCACCAGACTATTTAAAGTGTAAGTTGTTCCCTTTTTCACTAGCAGATAAAGCTCACCGTTGGTTGAAATCTTTGCCTGCAGGATCGATTACTAATTGGGAAGAATGTAGAACTGCTTTCCTGAACCACTTCTACACTAAGTCAAGGTCGAATCAGTTGAGAACGAAGATCTCAAACTTTCAACAAGGGCCAACTGAATCTTTCTATGAAGCCTGGGAGCGTTTTAAGGAGTATGAACGTGATTGCCCTCACCATGGATTTCATGGATCAAGCCTGCTGAGCACATTTTACCGAGGTTTGCAACCAAAATACAAACTTTCACTTGATACAGCTAGCAATGGAGATTTTGGACAAAAGACGATAGCCCAAGGAAGAGCCCTCATCAAAAATTTGGCTCAAGCCAATAGCAATGATTGTCCCGAATACGATCGATCGATGAAGCAAGCCGGAACAGACAACAAGGAGATAACCGAGTTGAAGAACATGGTGAGCCAGCTTCTGAAGAGCAACAATCGCCCAATCCATGCTTGTGAGACAAACAATGGCGCAGAAGATGAAGGACCTAGTGATATTGATCACATTAATCAATCATTTCAAGAAGAAGATGTGCACTATGTAGGAGCACTGGTGCCATATCAAAATCGCTCCAACAATGGTAACAACAACAACTTCCGGAATGCAAATTACAACAATCTCTCTTACCGTAATCCAAATGTGGAGAATCCTCAAGATCAGTACTACCCACCTCAGCAAAAATCCTTCCAAAACAAGTTTCAAGGTGGAAACTTCGGGGGAATAGTACCATATCAACCGCGACAACCATATAACTACCAAGGTACGGGCTTTAACAATCAATTTGTACAACAGCAGGGAGTCACGACGAACCAGCTAGCTTCACAAATCGGTAGACTTGAACAGTCCATCCAACAGCTCGTTATGACGAACGAAAAAGCATCTAAAGACGTGAACGTGAAAATGGACTGCATGTACAATGATCTGAATGGTAAGTTTGAATCTTTATCTTCGCACGTAAAAAAGTAAGATGTGCAAGTCGCCCAAACAGCCGACTCTATGAAGAGGCAAAGTGGAGTACTTCCAGGAAGAGTTGAAGATAACCCTAAGAAGTTTTGTAACGCCATAACCACATTGCCCGAAGAAGAGGCCGGAACCGATGGAAAGAAAGAAGAAACCCCAATCTTTGTACCACTGTACAAGGATATCGATCCCAAGCAGCCACCGTTTAAGGCTTACAAAAGCCGATGATCCGGGACGTTTTGTTTTCCAATGTTTCATTTCAGGAATCAAGTTTACAGACTGCTTGTGCGATTCAGGAGCCAATGTCAACATCATGTCTAAGACGTTTGCCAAAAAATTGGGCATTAAAACCTTAAAGACATCGACGGTTAAGGTTATTTTTGGAGATTCATCTCAAAAAGATACTGAAGGGGCGATTCATGATCTACAAGTTCTAGTGGGAGACAAAATCGTTCCAGCAGATTTCCAAGTCCTGGAAATGGATAAAGACAAGGAGAGGCCACTCATTTTTGGGAGACCATTCCTAGCTACAGTAGGAGCAGTAATTGATCACGCAAACCGGAATGCTGTTTTCCTCAATGTGGATCGAAAAAGGTACTATCCGACTATCTTAGACGATTTTCCAAGCAAAGGAAACAGGCCAAAAGAGAAAGAAAAGGAGAAACCGAAAGCATTTGCAAAGATCAAGACCATCATTCCACCAGATGCAACAGAAACCAGTGAGGACTAAATCCAGGAGCTGATCGAAAACACAAAAAGGGTTTTAAACAATATTAAAGTCCGAAAGAAGAGTAAAGGAAAGAAGACGGCTCCTCAAGGAGAAGAAGTAAAACCTCCAGCGACCGGAAGTGATAAAGGCACATCAAGTGGAGTGCCATTCAAATCAGCCTGATTCCTCATGCTTACGTCGAGCTAAACGACTTAAAACAAAAGCGCTTAATGGGAGGCAACCCATTTAGGTACTCTTTCTTTTAGTTTTCTTTTCCTTTTTACAATTTATGCTTTCTTTTTATTTTAAGTTTTAGGTATTTTATAACACAAAAATATAAAAAAAAAATCAGAAAATTAGAAAAACCAAGAAGAAAAAGGTAGGTTTTTAGCTGCTCGGCCCGGCAAAGACAAAAAGGTTAGACAAAAGCCGCAGGAGGAAGAGCCGCGGTCGCGACTGACGGAACCGCGGCCAAGGAAGCATCGACCGCGGCACCGTGAATTTGACCGCGGCCGAGCCCTCGATCACCGCGGTCGCACGTCTCCTGACCGCGGCCGTTGGTCGTTGAGGTGACGCCGCGGATTTCTGCCGTTTCCCGGTGTTGCCTGGTGATTTCCCGGTGTTGCCTGGTGTTTGCCTGGTGATTCCCGGTGTTGCCTGGTGTTTCCCGGTGTTACCTGGTCTTTACCTGGTGTTACCTGGTGATTCCCGGTGTTTCCCGAAATGTTCCCGGTAAAACTCAAAAATATCCTCCGTAAGTTTTAAACTTTCCTAATGAAAGGTAAGTTCCCGTAAACTTAAAAATTTCCAGAAATTTTCCGTTTTTGCTACAAAAACGCTTTTTAAAGAAAAGAAACAAACTTTTTGGATCAAAACTCCTTCTTCTCTTCTCTTCCAAAAGACTTAGAGATTTAGGAGAAAGAACACATTCAATTTTTAAGCTTTTTAAGAGATTTTTGGCTCACACCTCATTCTTTTTCAAAGCTGATTTCAATTCTGCCATCAATTCTCTCTTTCAGCAAGGTATGAACCTCAAACTCGCCATTTTTACTCGATTTTAGAACTTTGGGTTTTCTTTAAAAACCAAAATCTTGGTCTATTGATGGTGAAAATAGCTTAAGAATGATAGATTAACCATTTAGGTTATCTAAAAAATCGATTTTAGCACCTAGCTTAAGAGGAATTGAGATTTTTGAAATTTGGATTCTACATGCTTCATAAAAATCGAATTTGGAACAGCAAAATTGATGAGTTTGATTAAGTCTTGTGTGATTAGTGATTAGTATTGGGTAATCTTTAGAATTTACATGGAAATTGCTCATAAAAACCGATTTTTAGAAGATTTCTATGTTGAGAACATCAAAAATCCGAATCTGGTCATGAACTACTTGATTTCGCTGATTTAATATCGATTTTGTTTGCTCATGGTTTTAATTAATCTCTTTATGCTAGTATTAGTACAACAGATCTTAATGTGTTAAAATCAGCATCCAAATTCACTCTTTTTCCAAGAACTATTTCGTTTTGCAGAAAAATGGACCAAAACCGATCCCGAAGGAGCCGTCGCACTGGTGGCAGCTCCGAGGACATTCCCGATGATGCTACTCTAGGAGAGTACATGCTGAACCAAGCCAGACCAAGAAGAAGAAACTATGTTATGAGATTGCTCCAGCAATCAAGAGAAACACGAGCAGCTCCTGAGCCACCACAGATTCGATACATTGGGAGGGAGACAAACCCGAGAGTGGACTATGCAAGACGTTTCAAGAAGCTGAACATCAAACCCACGCCTTGCATTGATTATCATACACTCGAGATGCTTGGAATCAGAGAGGATGTGATCTGGTACATCGATGCACTTAAGCTGAGACCCTACATGGAGCTGAACCTTCCGACTTATCCTGAGCTAGTCCGTGAGTTCTTAGCTACTATTACACTCCACAACGCGAAGAGGAGGAACCCCAGAGCATCAGATGGCATCTTGTCATTCTCTATCCGCGGACAGCCTTACTCTCTCATCATTTCTGAGGTTTGTGAAGCTCTTAAGCTTCCATACACTGATGGCATTTACCTTGAAGATGAACCTGATCTTAACCTTTGGAGAGAGATGGGTCATGGAGTCTATGATAGTGGGAGATCGAAGTCAGCCCTTCTTACTCATCCAGCAGTGAGAGTTGTGCACAAACTCTTAGCACACACGATCTTTTCTAGAGCCAACATGGGAGGTGTTTTGAAGACTGAGCTCATTACACTTCAGATCCCATTTTTGGACGTTCCACGACTTGCCTGTTTTGCCTGGATCATAGCGCAGAATATGGTAAAGGTGAAGCATGATTTACATGGTTGCGAGGACGCTACTCCAGCTTTCGGGATTGCTATTACAGCGATACTACAGGCTGTAGGATTCGATTTCTCATCTGATGAGCCACTTCCCGATGTCTGGTATGACATACTTTATCTCTCTCGAGATCACAGTATCTCTCGTGCCGCTTTTGATCCAGACAGGTTTGGTTACAAGTATTGCACTGGCACTGAGGAGCACCGAGTCAGCCTGCCTTCAGCATCTATCCCGAGATTGTGTAACGGAGGACGTCCGCGATGGACTCCGGAACCTGATGATTTTCTGCCATCTGTACCTCGTCTACCATTCACCATTGGCCAATACATAGTGGCCAAGGCGAATCGTGATACAGCTGCAGCCCGTGCTCACTTTCAGCCATCTGTTTCGACCGGCCACACCTCATCATCTACATCATCGCACACTCATTCCGATCTGGAGCGCAGAGTTGAGAGACAAGGACGACGCTTTGAGCGCGTTGTCACCTTCTTACAGGAGCAGCACCAGTTCGCAGACGACACATCAGAGGATGAGTAATTGATCAGCACTTCACCACCATCACGGTTCTATCATCATTTTCTTTTCTTTTATCTTATTTTATTTCGCTTTTATTCTCCATCTTCTCACCAACTTTTTCACACTGGGGACAGTGTGATTTAAGTCTGGGGGAGGATGTCTATCCGTACTAATCATTTTCTTGCTTTTGCTTTTAATTTCCAAGTACTTTTTAAATTTTAATATGTAACCTATTCGACATTAAGTATTTTTCAGGAATGTTTGACGCAAAACTATGATGATTTAGACCTGCACACTTCTACACTATGCATGATAGCTCATTTGTGGTTAGCACTAGACTAGGCGGTAGCTAGAGCACTTGCACTACGAACTCCCACCAGAGGACTTCTATTCATGGAGATTCTTTCTGACAGGATATACTAGCTCACTTTATTTGGACTTAATATTGATATCTAATTTTCTCATCATTGATTTTAGGCAGGCATCGACATACACATCTAGGACATCTTTTACCCTCACTTTTACCACTCTTTGTCGTCCTAGATGACCAGTTTATCTTTATCTGGTACCATACCCTAAACCCAAAACCCTTGTTTTCAATCCTTATGCATTCTCTCTTTAGTTTATATCAGCAGATATGTGCAAAAACGTCGGAGAGAAGAGGAGCGACGCAGTTTTCAGTCACTCACAAAGGAGACTGAATGGAATTGAGAAGGAAGAGTATCAGAAACATCATAAAGCTTTACAAGACAGATATTAACTGGTAATTTCGTGCTCTCTAAGACTCTATATCTAAAGGTGTTCCCTTTCCTAAAAAAAAAAAAAAAAAAAAACGAACGTGAAAAGAGAAAAGGAAACAAAAAGCCTATTGAGTCTTAGATTGTAGAAATTTGTGGAGCAATAAGCAACCACTGTTCGTTTAAGGAGCTATGGTTTTGAAAGATTTACAAAAATCTAAGTCTGGGGGAGTTAGGAGAGAACCTGAGGAAGAAGACCAGGAATCTATGGCAAGAAGAAAGTGACTGAAAACTGTGGATACCAACAGCTTCACTCTCTCTTGCGGTTTTGCATAATATCCTGCATCCTCCGGATCTTCAGGTAACCCATAAACACTTTAAGCCTTACCCCCAAAATAATCCTTTTTGACACCTAGCCTAGATTGCTTTGCCTAGATTTTCTTTGATGAGAACCACCAAGATTTTTAATGAATGTTAAGAGCTAGTTGACTGGAAGTTAGATCCTAGTGCATAGATTTTCGCATGACAGATTAACGGACTAGTTATGCCTGTATCGCTAGTGAGAATTTTCTAGGCTATTCTCGATTGATGCATACTGATTAATATTGGTCTAGAAGTTTGGTCTCTGAGATTTTGTTTAGTTCCTGCATTTTCAAACCTCTTGCCAAGATTTAGCCTTTGTTTTGTTTGAGGACAAACAAAAGACTAAGTCTGGGGGAGTTGATAACACCGGATTTTGACCATTTTTATGGATCACTTTAATATCTTTTACAGGTGTTTTTACTCCATTTTCAAAGGTTTTCAAAGGATTTCTATTTTTCCGGATTTTAAAAGACTTTTCAGGTAATTTGGTATAAAGAGGCACAAAATGGAACAAAAAGACTATTTTGGATAAATGCAGACCGTCAGAACTCTCATGGAGAGACGAAGACGTTCTCACCGTCTGATCACCCTCAAAATTGGACAACTTATAGAAGAATCAACCAGCTTTCAAATGCACTTGGTTTGGAGACATTCCAACGGTTGGATCTCAAGATATTCCATTAGCCCCGGAGCCACTCGAAGTCGGCCAGCAAGTCACGTGACCGCGGTGATCAACCTATTTCCCGCGGTCAGAAGCTTCCCGACCGCGGCAAACCAGCCAATCCCCGCGGTCACAACACTCCCGACCGCGGCAATCAAGCTCCGAATTAAAGACCATGTATCTGAAGCCCAAAGTCATTCTCAGCCTCAATTCTGGAACCCTAGAGACCATGGAGTATTGGAGACTATAAATACATGTCATTTAGGTCGTTTTTAGAGAGAACCCATGATACTTTACAGAAACCCTTTTCTTTTAGCCGTTTTTATGAGATTTTTGTAGAAAATTGTTCAAGTCCGAGTTCTTCAATAGAGAAGCTTTCTTTATCTCTTTTCTTTACTGTTTTTCATTACTTTTATTAAAGCCATGTCTGAGTAGATCCCGAGTTAGGCTTAGGGTTCCCGAAAGGGGCTCTCATAATCGATTAAGACATCTAGGTTTATAGATCTGGGATTTCGACCTGTTCTCTGTTTATTCTTATTCTTATTGCATGTATGCTTGATTGATCACCTAGTATCTGATCTAGATAGTTAGTGTTGCGAAAGTTTTCATTAAGTATCAGCCCTAGAATGAAACAGGCGATTTTTCCGTAGGAGTGGAAACCTACCTGCGGCGAGATCGTGAGTATTGACGAGTCTTGTGCAGCTCTTGCGTTCTCTCCCTTCCAGAGCCAGAGTGGAAACCTACTGGTCAGGGTTGCGAGAAACAGTTGGTTATGATCACGACAGTGACGTAGTCATACCGCCGTACTCTAGCTCGAGAACCCATATATCGTTATCTGTCAATCCCAATCTATCTACCCTAGTGTTAAACCGATTATGATCCCTTAGAGTTCCCAAAAGCTCAGCGTTTTTAGCCATAGTTTGCAATTCCATCGATTTTTTTTCTTACTTAGACCTGCATTTCAATTTCCTTAGTTCGATATTTACTAGCTTTACTAGTCTTTCACTCGATATTTACTTGCCTTATTAGTCTTTCATTCGATATTTTACTTGTTCTATTGCCTTTCATTCGATTTCTTTACTTGCTTTTTAGGATAGATTTATTTGCTTTCTTTTGTTTTAGTTTAATTTGTGACAAACAACCAGCCTTTAAAAACCAATCTAGTCTAGACATAAAGTTAAAAACCGTAGAAGAATACCAGGCACACAAATCTCTGTAGATTCGATCCCTAAATACTACAACTGATTAGCTGTGCACTTGCGGCTTTCATTTGTTTTGTTAAGGATAAAAATTGTTCTTTCACGCAGTTGACACGAACACCAAAAGATATAGTGATACTCCTGCAATTGTTGCGGTTTTTTATCTGAAATTGAAGTTTTCATTCCTAATACTCCTTCCGTTCTTAAATAACTGATGTTTTAAGGATTTATCTTTGTTCTCAAATAATTGATGTTTTCAGTTTTCAATACAATTAAATATTTCATATAATGTTTCTTATTGGTTGAATTATGTTTAAATAGATAATAAATGATTTTTTTAATATAGAAAAAAGAAAAATTAAATGGGTTCTTAATCTGTATACAAAAACCTTAAACATTAAATATTGTAAAATAGAGGGAGTATATGTTTTCACCACCTTATATCTATCCACTAATAAATTTAAGCAATTATTGGAGCCTTTTGAAATGCTCTAGAAGACAGTACACCAAAATTTTGGAGAACAAAGCATTACATAAGAATATATATTCACCATATGGTGAGAAAGAAATATCGCAATAAGCGAATTTGATGATATTTTCAGTAGATAAGCTTTACTAGCTATTATTTTACCAAGTATATTCACTACAACAAAAATGATCATTCTTAGCACGAAAACAGCTATTATATGGGTATAATAGCGTTTTCATAAACGTTATACAGCGGGAGCTATAATAGAGACCCTTTCATACAATAGCTTTTTTATACGCTATGGTATATATGTCGTTCTATTATAGCATTTGAATGCTTTAATATATGTTATGATAGCACATATGTAATGCTGTAATCTATTGTTTTGTACCATTTGTATTTTACTGCACTAGTTTTACTCTTTTTTTTTCCTCACTGCATTAGTTTTACTTATAGCTGGTAGGTTATGCTACTATCTATTGTTTATGTGATGTAGTATGTGTTATTTTCATTCTTCATATTCGATCATGCATGTACGGTAAAATCTTTATAAGTTAATAATAATGGGACCATAATATTTTATTAATTTATCGTGGTATTAATTTATCTATAAATAATTAGGATACTGGCTCGCATGTATGTGCAGGCTTGAATTTTTTTTAAAATTTTAATTTTATTGGGTATATTGTTAAGTTTATTGGGTCGAATTTTACAATATTGATAGTTAACAGTATGTGTGGGTACAATGTTACTAATTTTGGGTCGACTGGTATGTTATTAGTATAAGAATTGGATTGTGTCTTACAATTGGCTCATATTTACAGTTATAAATTCTACGTATTTATAATTAAGTATGTATAATGAAGAAAGTGTAGATGAAGAATACATGTAATTAATTATGAATACATATATTAATTTTATGTTTTAAGTTATTCATCGAAATGTGACATTTATGAACATATTTTAAAAATTATATGCGAAGAAGTATTTATTTATTTCGAAATGTATCTTCTTTTGGAATTTGTAATAAATCAGTCAAATATTATTTAATATGTTTTAATTATAAATGACTTTTGGGGAATATGAAAAATAGGGAAGAACAATGAGGAGTCACTCTCTAAGAATTCTATAAATACACACCAGAAGAGAATTTTGATCAACTAACCAAGCAAACACAACCCATACTACAATTATTCTTCTGATGTGATCATCTCACAGACGTACAAAAAATATGTTTACATGAAAGAAAAATACATGTTTTCCTACATAATATTTATTGTGCATCTGTGAAGAATCATATCAGAAGAAGTAGTTTTATTCATTGTGTCGCTACAGAGTTATTGTAATTATATTACTTGTGAATGCTCACTTTCGACAGAAAGTATACTGTTAGTACTTTATACCAAATTCTGGATAGAGTATTGACAGTGTACTTCTTGTAGAGTGAGATACAAGTAATTTTGCTCAGTAGATAAAAAGAAATGTATACCGTTTTCCATAAGTTTTTGTTATTGTAAATTTTTGATTATTCACTGGAATTTTTAGAAAAAACAAATTATGTAGAAAATTATTATTTACCTTGAATGAGATCCAATATTGTGTAAGAAATACAAACCTTTTAATTGGGATTTTTAAATTTAATCTCTAACGATTTTCCTAATTTGTAAGATTGTTAGATTTATTATTTCTCATTTGCAATTATCTAAAATAACAAAAAATCACATTTTCTTTATTATGTATTTCAGTTAAAATTGACATTTAAAAAGTTATTTCATTTTATCAGAGATTTCCAAAATTTGAGATATAATTTATCATATTAACAATTAAGTTACGATTAATCCGCATCAACCATACTTTAAACTTACAATGATAACAGTTTATTCACTAAATTATAAATTGTAAGTTAAGCTATATTTTATAAAATGTTAATTGGTTGACTCTTGTATTAATTATGTAATATGTAACTGCTGCAAAAGTAGTATTTAGTAGATGATTTACCTTAGTATTTCATATATTCAACATAAAAAGTACTGTAAAATATGAAGACGATTCAAAACAACAAAACAAAAGTACCTTATTGAAATAAAGATTCAGCATACAGTTTTAGAACTAAAATTAAGAAAGACCTATAAATCTAATTGACCGGGAATAAGCCCCTTGCATAGCAAGCTTCTCTGAAGGTGTCGTATACAACATCATTAAATGTTCGAATATCTTCATAACTGCAAGGACCTCTAATGATATTCAACAGACAACCCAAATAAAAAATCTCCCCATCATAAATTGAATACTATTGAAGAATAGTTGGATTTCCTGAACCCTTCACCCGTGGTCTCCACTCATGCAATGTGGCATTCCAGACAAATTGATGAGATAAGTCAGTGTAGAGCAGGAATCTGGCAGTTGCGTATATCTTGTTACACTCCATCCAAGCAATAAATTTTGTATTTTTCATTAGTTTGTTGACCTTGTTTTGCTTGGAAGAATTTGTTCTTGGTAGATAAAATTGAATAATTTCTGAAAACAATCATAAAGAACTTGATAAAACAGTTAAAAGGAAACAAATAATGTATGATAATAAATTATAAAAGGTAAGTCTCTATAGTTCTATCAAAAGTATTCTTAATAGATTAAAGTTGGACGTAGAAGGCTTACATATCCTGTTCATAGCAGTAGAAATGGAGAATATTGATAATTTTTATTCAGTTTAACAAATGAAGTTGCAGTTCACAAAAATATGATGTGAATATATAGATGGATTTAATAGGGCATACACGAATATACGAATACGTTAAAGATTGCAATATGCATCTGGTTTTAGAAAGTAATAACAATATATAAATATCCTTCATATTATATTTATAAAAATCCCAAATATATGGTTAGATAATTCAATTTATACATAATTGCTTCATAAGAATATTAGTTCGAAATTATTGGAGCACAATATTATGTTACCATATATTGCGGTTTAAATCAAACTGTAAAGAGGAAAATCCAAACTTTTCAATATTTTTTATCAGCTAAGTTGTGTGAATTGGACGCAGAAGACTTGTGTAAATATTATGTCCATATATCAAACGCGAAAGTTAAAAAGTCAAACTGATTGGTTGAAATAGTATTCTCAAGAAAACATAGAAATTTGGTGACATTGAATATTTTTTAACTACCC
The DNA here is from genome assembly GCF_000478725.1 of Eutrema salsugineum. Classification (NCBI taxonomy): domain Eukaryota; kingdom Viridiplantae; phylum Streptophyta; class Magnoliopsida; order Brassicales; family Brassicaceae; genus Eutrema; species Eutrema salsugineum. Next base: position 8,568,155 of record NW_006256547.1, on the reverse strand, counting down.
TATCCTATATAAAATAATAGTTGCTTTGAGTATAAACATACTTCTTAAATTTTCTCGGCAACCCTAAACGCCTGATAAGAGATTAGACAAAAATGGAGAATCACCAAGAAAACGTTATGATGAAAACGAATTACTGAGAATTAATGCACCACCATTGAACATGAGATTTGGTGTGGAAGAACCACCATCACCTCCTCCAATTTCTGAATCAGAGATGGAGGAAACTAATAGGTGGGAAGAGATGAATGATTTTCTGAGCAAATCAACTGCGAAGGCCATCGAGGTTCCTTCTGAGGTAATTTAAACTTTAAATTATTCGGTTTTATTGATGATTTCTGTATTATTGGATGTTTATATCAATATGTAATATCTGCAGCCTGATGAAGAAATGTCGACTGATGATTTAAAAGAACGTTGCAAGAAAGGAAAACACGATCCCCATCTAGATCTAGAGATAGGTTTGAAATGTATAGAATGCGGCTTCGTTAAGATAGAGATCCGCTACCTAGATACATCGGAGTGGGTAAGCTGTTAATATTCCATCTTAATACATTGATTTGTTTAACTAATATGTTTGAAGTTACCAATTATTATATGTTTTTGAATCTTATAGGCACATAAGAATAAACGTGGAAGGAGAAACTTTGGAGTTTAGCTAAATTTTTTTTTTTTTACCTTAATTATCTCTGTTTATTGGAATTATCTAAGCATGTTTGCTACAATAAGTTGTATTATCTTGATTCAAATAAAAATAAATTATTTTCCCAAATCACTTTCTCATATGTGTGTATTGATTCGTAAGATTATAAGCTCATCTACATTGATTATAATCCACAAACATTAAAACATTGATAATTTATATAATATTTTACACTCAACTCTAAATGTTACGAAAAAAGCTTAACGTCAGTTGTCAGCACTGAAATGAAAACGTCAATCGGAATTAATTTCAATTTACGCTTACACGTAAAGTTGTTAATAAATCAATAGTGAGCATTGGATGAAATTGCCTATAAAAAGCGTTATAGCTGCATCGTTTGACATAATTATAAATAAGTAAATTCATAAAAGTTCGCAATAAGTATAATGTCGAAGTCTACTTACATAAATTGTTATGGTACTAAAATTGGCATAATATAAAAATTGCCGTTACTATATTGTAGTAGTATAATTTGGCAATGTCTTATTATTATGGAAATGTGCAATATTCGATGGAAAAAAATGTCTATAAAGGAAGTAACCTTTTTAAAATCAAATGGATTCTATATATAGATGGTATATATTATATCCAAAACTATACATATATACATGTAAAATATATAAACAATAAATACAATGATATTAAAGGACATAAGTAAATTGGCAATTAAACATTACCATATATAAATACTAAATATTTCATTACAAATATACGAAAGTAGGTTCAAATTCATCCCAGTTTTATGGGAAAATATTACATAATGGGAATGTTTAACAGTTACGGAAAAATATAAGTACATAAGAGGGATTAAACTTATGACCAGCTCGGATCTCCATGGATATCGGTAAAAGGAAGCCTGGCCATAAATAATTTCAAGTTAACAATTGTAAAAAAGATTAAAATAAACCATAAACCATATTACATATATTAATACCAATTAGAAAAATTACCAGTCAAGAAAATCATAAACCTCTTTGATGTGAGGATTGAAAAGTATTTCAAAATAGTCTCCAGCATTCCTCATGCGATATCCCTAAAGGGCACACATGTTAGAAGCCAAATTATCATATTAACAAAGTGGAAATGAATGTTTCCACTCGATGATAAAATTTAATTACTAACCTTCAGAATCATAGGTCAGACGAAATATGCGCAAAGTCAAGAGTGTTTCATAAATACTTATGTCTTCCCGCTTCTTCCAGAAATCCAGAGCAGTTTTTCCAATGAGTTTGATGTCCATATCAATATAACTAAACCAAACAATTATATTACAACAACATTAACAAAAATACATATGTACAACATAAGACAAATTATTAGCCTTTACATATATAGATATTAATATGAAATATCTTACTTCATGTCCCTTATGTGAATGTATAATTTGTGAGAAGGTCCAAAAATCATCTTGTAGGGGTCATCAATGTCAGTACTTAGTTCATCATCAACATAGATGATTACGCCGATCAAGTCTACAAAGAAAAATTTTCATTACACAATATTTCTAATAATTCTTAAATTGAATAAAGGTGAGAAGCCTAACCGATAGAGTACTCAATAGGAAAATTCCCTCGGATAATGGCATCAAATGGCATAAAATCCATCATATGCTTAAGATTGACTTGAAAGGTCTTGTCTACAACAGTATCGGCGTTCATGTTGATGATGTGGTAGTTTATAGTATTTCTGAAAGATCCAAACGCATTGACAACGTTGAAAAATTTGACATAATTCCATTCTCCTTCTTTAAACTTTGGACCAAACGAAGAAATAAGATCTTGATCTATTGATGCCTCTATTTTGTAGCCCTAAATTCGTGAACCAAATAACCATTTCAGAGATTCATGTGTTTAAATGTTCATAACATGCAACAGAATTAAAAAAACTTCAAAAAGATGAACTTACATTTTCTTCACCGAGGATAAGATGCAATTTCTGGTGTTGATTACGGTAGTTGAAGTGTTCCCAAACTCGTAGAACTTTTATAAGGATTCTGGAGTTAGATTTTGTGAGAGAAAGATACTCAAGGATACAATAGCGAAGCATGTTTGAGGAAAGTGGTTGTTTTCTGGGACTTTATGTTTTTTTTAAGTTAAGATGGCAAGACGTTTTTTTACTTGGTCCTTTATATGTATAGCAAAGCAAGTATAGGGTTTGAAAGGTTGTGTCGTTTTGTAAAATTAGAATAAATTGCAACTTTTGACATTTATTGCACTAAGTGACTTACGAACAAACCAAATTGGTTATATTCAATTCATAGGTATATTTGACTTTTATATTGATTAAAAATATATAGAAAAATATGTAAAGATGGTAGAAAAATGTCATATCTTTATACTGACCACTTCTCTTTAATTAAGTCAATTACTTCATTTCATTAATTACAAAGAATTAATGAGAGTACAATACCAGAATTTATGTATTTTATTTTTTAATACAGACACATATCACGGACCATCCAAATTTTGAATATCATCGTTATTTTTTATTGAAAACAATTAGAGTACGATTCACGAAAAAATGCTAACAAAATTAAATTGTTTTAAAATATATATATATATATATATATATATATATATATTGTCATTGGATAAGTTATCTCAATCAGAATAATATAGAAGTTAAGATTTTCAAGTTTAACACTATAAAAATAAGAAATAGGAAATAATAATCTCTTTTACTGAGACTGGTCTTCATATTCATCGTGGACCGGAAAAAAATCAATTGAAGTTGCAAGCCTGAAATAAAATTATGATTTTTTTATCATTATACACATATATATATATTAATAAATATTAAAATATAGGATATAATATCAAAGATGGAATAAACATACCTTAACCTTGCTCTTTCCACTTCTGGGGTATGGGGATACTCGAGAATATCAGATATGAATCTTTCCGATTCAACTCTCCATTCATCTAAATACATAAACATACTCAGTATATGGAAAAAATATATATGTAAAACTTGTAATTAAATAAAAATATCAAATAATGAGGTAGTTAGTTACCAATCCTTCTAGTGAAAGAGAAAAATCGTAATATAATAATATGCCTAGAAGACCTTTCACGATTCCTCCAGAGTTCTTCAAATTTCCTTGCCAAGTTATCCCAAACAATACATTTCAAAGATTCTCCATTGTATATTTAAATCATTTAGAACATTATTAATATACTTTAAAATTTGTAAACAATATACACATAACAGATGTTTTGAGGATAAGTTGTATAGACCTGAAATCTTGAATTTTAAAATGAATAAGTGGACGTTGCGTGGGTGTGTCCGATGTATCGGACATAGGAACTCCTAACTGAAGTTTCTGAACAAATATGACAACACCGAGAAGATCAACTGCAAAAATAAAAGACTGCCTTTAAATACATGTTGGAGTTCCTTAGATAAACGATTTAAAATAAAAAGTTGTAAGAAACATACCAAGATATCTATCTGTATGAATAAATCTATATAAAATATTCATGAATGCACAAAAAGAGTATATTCCTCTGGAAGACTTCGGATCGGTTTTCTCAACAATGGTATCCTCGAGGAAATGTATATAATAGTTGTTTGATGATATACTTGGACGAATCCCTTTGTCAGTAACTTCAAAATTACCAAGAAAAACCCAATCTTCTTCAACCAATTTATACTCGAATTTTTCCATTATATCATATTGAATAGTAGACAGGATGCGATTGTCCTACACGGTTTATAAATATAATTAATTAACAAATACATTCCTAAAATATATATACAGTAAATATTTTCAAACCTCCAAAACTTACAAATTCATCCGCAAGAACTAACATCCGATCAGGTCGATCGAAGAGAGTATAATCATAATAATCTCTTAGTATCTGTACACAAATATGATATCCGCCGTTTGTCTTCTGAAGATCGGAAACTCTTTCACAAGGAGACATTATTTGTTTTAGTTTTTTTTGTTAAGATTGAAGATGAAAGAGAATAAGGAAATGAATAGTTTTCTATGTGATGGAGTAAAACGGTTATGGTTTTAATGTCGTCTTAATTGAAACTCTTCTGTAAATTTATGACAGTTGGTTGAATCAAAAAAATTTAAATCACAAATTAAAGTCTCAAAAAATTGAATTAGAAAAAAAAAATTCTTGGGAACATTCAAGTTCCACAATAAAATAATAATATGCCAAAAAAGTTCCACAAATACCGCAAAAAATAACGAATAGAGTTCAAACATTATCCACCCATTGGACAAATTTGTTATAAAGATCAAAAGCAATAATCAATCACCAGCAATGCATTTCTGCAATAAGTTCATTACAATTTTTTGCTTCTTCATAACTTCATCGGGATCTCTTGCTTAGGTCGCTTTTTGTTAACAGATCTTTCACCTTCATCAAAATAGTCGGGACTCTTAATTAGCTTCTTAGATGAAGGAGTGAGTGAAGATCCAGACGATGAATTCTCAAGTTCGCCCGAACTCGTAAGCATCAACGGTTGCTGAAAATATAAAAAATTGTTGACATCTTAATTTAACTAAACAATCAGATAAGCGAGCTTGAGAAATCTGTAAAATTTATCATATATATTACCTCTGATCGAGAATCCCACTCAGTCATAATGTCGACATCTTGAGACCATAGTTCTACTACATACGGAGACTGGTTTCCTTTTGTATGCTCTTCTGAAATTGTTATTTTGAAAGGCATCCTCATGGTTAGGAGCTTTGTCAAGCCATCAGGGAGCCCTCTTGGTAAATCCTGCGCATTATTATATATAATGGATTAATATTATTTCAGAAAATGTAAATAGTGCATAATGTATACAATTATTTAACAAATAACATCATCATTTTGTTCCATTATAGACTCAGCTGAATGACCTAACAATCTTTGAGCAGTGTCATCAAACATCAAGAAGCGGACATCGACGTCTGAATCATCAGTTACAAATAATACAATATAGTATCTACATAGTTTGAAAGGAAACAGAAGAGTGAGTTATTTAAACGTTACATGAATAAACATGTAATGTAGTGTCGAAATAAATGTATGATGGGACGAATCAATGTAATAAAATAAGGCGAACATTTAGCCAGTCAATCAGAGAAAGTCTACATGAAATAATTCTGCTATATCTGCTATATATTACCAAAGAAAGTCTTAATGAAATAAGTAATGTTTTCTTAACTTTATGGGACAAATCATTGTATTACCTTGCAACGATGGTATCATATGAATAAATATCTCCACAATTTTTGCAACTGAAAAGAGGAATCCTCTTATCGTAATCTTCATCAGACATAAAGCCATGCTCTAAAACTTTGATGTTGCAAGGTTTGCATGCCCAATAATACCACAGCTTTGAAGTGTCAACGTCTTTGACCGTTATGCATGTTACAATCTTGCCAAACTATAACAAAACCATTAATATTTATATAGTGACATGTAAATATATTTGTACCATGAATAAAATATAGCTCATACCACTTTTGTATCACGAATTCCAGCTATCGTCCGCCTCCTATTTTTTACACCTAAAAATTCTTCACGGTAGTCAATAGCACCATCCCAAGAAGTCGAATAACTTTGTTCGGCATGCACAATCATTTGATTATTTTTTGTCAACCTACAAAACTGTAAACAATAATTATATACATAAACAATGTTAAAATGATATTAAAATTGTCATATAACATACTTTTCTCTGAAGTCTTTCACGATCTTGACGTCAGGATCAAACAAAATTTTGGTGGAGTTGAAAGCATTTGATATTAAAATGTCACCTATACTCGAAAAACATAAAATAAGAATAATTAACAAACTAATCCAATATCAATCTCTACAAACTGTGTATATATGAATAGGAGATATAGTGATCTAACCTTTGTACTCTTTTATACAGACAAATCGCATTACACAAACAACAATAGCAGACATATGTTTGTCAGTGTACTCAACAGTTGCTTTTCCATATTGTCCCCATAGTGTACATTTCAGTTGGACATCGCTTCAGCAATAAACATATTAGCGTTCCATTGTTAAAATATTGATATGTTTATTTTGGTATGATATCATAACTACTTACTTGGTATCACGGAGTGTTATCATCAATTTCTCGCTGATCCCACTTTTTCCTTTAGTTTTTATAACTTCCATACTCCCAACGTTGACAATTTGTCCAATGACATCTTGAAAACAAAATATTTGTATACAATGATAAATGTGTACATTAGAATATAATTATCAAAATCGTGATGATGACATACCGATGAGGACGTTTTTGTCGAGTTTGTCTTCCTTGATTGACTTGAAATCAGACAAATATTTATCTGGCAAGTCTGATGGAAAATCATTAATCTCCTTAGCACGGTTTGTTCTGCACAAAGCGATCTTGTAGGGTAATGGAGTAGTCCTAAAATCACCATCGTATTCTTTAATGATGAAGCAATTAATAGAAAGTGATTTTCCTTCTATAAGGATGCCTTTATGTTTTGTGATCAATTCTTCATCAACAGTAGCGTGAATCCTAGTGCCATGTGAATCACACATAAATAGTATTACTATATAATATATAGATTGATTAAAATAACAATAAACAAAATACATAAGATCGCATACAAACCTCTTCGTCAACCAATACCATTTCTATAACAAAGCTAGAGTGCCCGTTCTTGACTTTCCAAAGTGAAAATATAGTAGCTCTAACTTTCTGAATTTCACTTGATTGATCTAATTTGGCAAATGGAACTATAGCAGTCGAACGTCTGCGGACTAAAGCCATTTTTGTGAATAAAAATGGTAGAGTTTTAGGGTTTAGGATAGGTGGTATATATAGGGAGAGGAAGTCAATGAAAACATTTTAAAAATTGATGTTAGGCGGGATTGAAATTATTTTGAAAAAGAGAATGAAATGAAGAATATGGATATTCGGAATGTGCATAGAAGTAGGTATTGTTGCGGAAATATTTGAGAATCAATATATTCAAATTGATTTAATTGCCAAAATTGACCTATAGTATTAAAATGTAAGATAATTTCTTGTTTCTTTTTGGAATATTAAGATTTCTGTATATTCTGTTATATTAACTCCGGTTAATCTTGCTAATAGTTAATGTAATCTTTCATTTTGGAGAAAATTTCTATTTTCTTACGCGGAAAAGTTTTTTAAAACCATAATTTCAAAAAAATTAAAAATGGGCTTGTATGAAATATTGGGCCAAATGATGTTTTTAAAATACATATAATTGGGCCGGGTCGGGTATAAAGATCCGCGTATTTATCCGTTTATGATTTTCTCTTTTTTGTTTTTTTTTAAATCAGAAAAATTTGGACAGGAATTACAAATCAGCATCAGCATCCAATGAAATTGCGCAGCGCTAACGTCTTTTCCATGTCGTATTTGACGTGGAATAAATGTCATCATTGACGTTGGCAAGGGAGCTTTTCTAAGCCAATCAAATTAAAACAAATCAGATTTTTTTCATTAAACTACATTCTCATTTAATATATATGATTATTAATTATAGAGAAAATTTGCTTTCCACATATAATTTTTTTTTAAAAAAAATTAGAATAATGTTATATTTTAAAATTTTAACAAATCTCAAAATATTAGTTATGATTAACAATCATAACTATCGAATAAAATAATTTTTGAACACTGTATTGGATTGTCCATGTAAAAATATATATGTTCATAAGTTTAAAATTTATAAAAAAAACAAATCATGGCTATTATCAGTATTAGTGATGATAAAATTGAAGATAACACTATAATACATTTAAAAACATTTACATATAAAAATCAATTATTACATATAAAAAATTATCATAAATTTTGAATGTATATAGTAAAACAGCAATAAGAGCTACTGATATAATAAATAGAGAGATCAGAACTAATGAGATTTCAACTTTAAGTAAAAACAAACACATTAGTCATATTTTAAAATATTATATTTACATATATTTACATAAATTATATAATTATTAATTTATGTTTTTGTTGAAACCATATATTTATATAACAGTTTTAAAAAAATTATTATCTTATTTGTTTTGTCAAAAAAAATTATTATCTTATTATCTTATCAAATTTGATGGATTTTTACATTAGCCCGAGTTGGGACCAGCAAAATTTATTAATTTATAGTGATTATAAATTTATCGAGTATTAATTTATAGAGGTTCTACTGTAGTAATTTATTTTATATGTATATAACCAATAATGTTTCAAAAAGTAGGCATACAATTTACAAAAAAGTCATGCCTTTTTATGTCTGTTAACGTCTGGTATCAAAATATTATTTTTATTTTCTAATTTAATAACCACTAAATTAAAGCTTCCATTTCCATTTTATTATATCTATGAAATTATCAATCAAAATTTCATATCAGTGTGATCTCGGAGGGAGCATAGAAAGCATACCAAAGGGTAATGACACCAAATGTGATAGTAGGTGTCCGAGTTTGAGGTAGTGGAATTATAAGTGTGAGTAGCCAATGATCAAGCTGCTCATCATGGACTTCCAGCTGGAAACAAAAAAATCATCCGAAACGAATTTGAAAAGTGAAAATACAACAAAAGTTCCAACCTCGTCAGGTTTCTTCTTAGGATGCTTAATAAGGTAATTAGTATTAAGTTCATGCATTATCATTGGAAAAGATGCAGTAAGTATCCATGTACATAGGAGAAAACCAATATTATTGTTACACATATAGTGCAATAAGAATCTACAATACAACAAGTACATATATATAGAGTATAGCTTACTTCTGGAATGAAGAGCCATGTGGGATTTTGCTTCTAATACATGAAATCAAGATCAACAGAGCCCCTCCAGTTGAACACATGAGATTCACTCATTATTAGAGAGGTTGTTTCCTCCATGCCATGCACGATAGTGCAAGATTTCTGATCAGGTAGTTGATCAACATATATAAATAGAAACACATGAGAAATGAGTGAGAAGAGAGTACAAAGACGACAAATGCATAGTTTATTTGGTTTTGGAACAATAATCTCAGTTTACACAAAAATTAAATAACATCAAAAAAAATCCTAGAAATTTAAGAATTATCATAGGTTTTTTTTATGCATACAAGTATTTTTGTTTAATCGGAATTTTTTACTTTTCGTGGCGGGGTAGATCCAGTGACGTGGTTGTAAAGCATTGTTTCCGTGCGGGCCGCGAGTAATTGAAATTCATTTTCATGATCTATATCTTCTATATTTGAAAATTTAGAAAGTGCTTCTATTAAACCCTGATCAATAAACCTATAAATCAAAGCTGCTAGTAGTCTTTTTCGAAATAGAATAGAATCCAAATTAGATGAACATGAGATTGACGTTCACAAACTTTGGATTCTCATTTGTATCAACTAGCTCCAAAAAATGATAAATTTCTATTCATATACGGCCTCAAGCAATGAGAGATACATTTTTTGGAAAAACTCAACTATTTGAAGTTAATTAATGGATTTGCTGCAAAACAAAATGCTTAGAAGATTATTTTTCTAATTTGATTTTTAAATTATTTATATTTATTTATAAGTAATTTTTATATTATATTAATATTATTGTTTTTATAAATAAGTATAAATACTTCAATCAGCGCTGGGTATAAACTTAATTTGAAAAACATATTCTATTAAAAATCACTAGATCATTTTAAAATTAGCCAAATGTCGTGTCTTGTGATTTAATAATACCTATAAAGAGGCAGAGTCAAAAAAAAATCACGAGAAGAGTTTACATGTGAAAATGTATAATATTAAAATTTTGTTTTCATAAAATGATACAAGTATTTTGATTGGTAAAATGCTTATCAAGGAATACCAAAGTGAAAATTGATTGATTCTCCAATGACTTACATTGGGTCCGATTGGTGATCATGTTTAAAAAAGCAGATAGAGAATTTTGAGCGGTTATAGTAAAAACCATTAAAAAAGAAGTGATTAAAGATAGTGGTTGAAAAAGATGGTTTAATAACAAAAAATAATTCAATATCAAACTTGATTGGTAATATTATAACGGTTGAATATTATAATTATATATAAAATTATTAATCTATTTAGATAATTATTTATAAAATAATGCAATAACTAATTTTATGATATAAAATTTCACTGAACCTAGATTACAATTATTTTTTCTGAAATAATATTTTCGATAACTTTAAAATACACAATTGATTTCTGATTCTTTTGTCGACAGAAATAAATATATATACATAACTATTTCTGTTAGAAGAAGAAGCCTAACAAATTTTAGATTCTTTTATTTTATTTTATATTTTTTTAAATCAGTGATGATAAAGTTTTAATAATTTTGAAATGCACAACTAATTTCTACTTCTTTCGTTGACTCACTTAATATACAAGCACACTATTTTCTGATTTTTTTTTATTTTTGTCTCAAGTGAAATGAATTGGATGAAATTACAAACAAAAAAATAACAACACACACATACACATACAAAAGAAAAAAAAATTAATATGTATGATTAAAAACCTAAAAAGCCAACAATACAAACCCATAAATTTTATTTAAAAAAAACTCCGGTTACAACCGCTCATTTGCTCCAAACGCTCATTTTTTGTCAGTTATAACCGCCCGAAAATCAATCTTCAACCATCTGAATTATCCTCCAACCACCCGTTTCAAACGTTTGTTAATTACAACAATGGTTTTAAATGTTATATCCAACCGCCCGTACTGAATGGTAGCGTTTCTCCAACCGCTCATTCCAATCAAGCGGTAATTGCTACCAATCAGAGCCATTATGTTGTTTGAGCGCGATTGTGAGCATGAAAGGATATGGTGGACGAAAGAATATGTAATGCTATGATGAATTTTATTGTGTTCCAATACAGTAATTATTATAGAAATTCGATGTTAAAATTATCGTAGTCTATGATATTGTAGTTTGTAGCTATCGACATGATATGAAATGAATGTATCAGATTAATAAAACATGCATTTGTGTTTCGGGAACTTAAAGGAAGCTTGGATAAGAGATCCTGAGTTATGTTCAAAGCAGGAGGAAAATTCTTCTAATCTATCACAACAGGCGATGGAGGAGGAGATTGCAGCTTTTAAGCATTGGGATATTGTTTCTGGTCTGGAGGAGAGTTTCGTGAAACAAAAATCCAAATTGCGCTGGTTGGATATAGGCGATGGAAACAACAAGGTGTCTCACCGTGCAGCTACCATTCGGGAGAGTAGGAACTCGATTCGAGAGATTACTTGTCCTAATGGAAGTGTGGCCACGATGATGGAAGACATAAAAGCTGAAGGCTGAGCGCTTCTTCCGAGAGTTTTTACAACTCAAACCAGATGATTATGAAGGTATCACTACTGGCAGACTCCAGGATTTATTGACTTTCAGGTGCTCGGAGGAGGATAGAGCATTACTTACTAGAGAAGTTACTGATGAGGAGATAACTCGGGTGGTTTTTTTCATGCCTAATGAGAAATCTCCTGGCCCGGACGGGTATACGTTGGAGTTCTACATCGCAGCGAGGCCTACTATAGGAAAAGGCTTCCTTATTGCCATCAAATGTTTTTTTTTGTAAAAGATTTCTTGTCAAAAGGAATGAACTCGATGATCTTGGCCTTAATACCGAAGAAAACAGAATCAAAGGAGATAAAGGATTCTCTCCCGATTTCATGTTGTAATGTAATTTACAAAGTAATCTTGAAGATCATAGCAAATTGTCAAAAAACCATTCTCTCAAATTCATTGCAGCAAATCAATCGGCTTTTATGAAAGATAGATTGCTCATTGAAAACGTCTTACTTGCTACGGAACTGGTTAGAGATTACCACAAGGAATCAGTCTCGGCTCGATGGGCTATCCAAATAGACATATCGAAGGCCTTTGATTTTGTGCAATGGTCATTCTTGATGAATACTCTTGCTGCGCTAAACTTCCCCAAAGTTTTCATTCGTTATCTTTGTGTATCACAACTGCTTCTTTCTTGGTGCAAGTCAATGGAGAACTAGCTGGTTTCTTTAGGAGTGCAAGAAGGCTGCGTCAGGGCTGTTCCTTATCTCCATAGTATGGATGTTCTGTCTAAACTTCTGGACAAAGCGACTTCTACAAGACAGGTGGGATACCACCCGAAGTGCAAACACAGAGGGCTTACTCATTTGAGTTTTGCGGATGACAAAATGGTCTTTGTCTGATGGAAAAACAAGGTCGGCTGAACGCATTGTAGAGTGTTTGATGACTTTGCCAAGTTCTCTGGGCTGAAGATCAGTATGCAGAATCAACGCTTTTTTTTGGTAGGTGTCTCAGATGCGATTAGACAGGACATGCTGAACAGATTCCCATCTTAAATTGGTCAGTTGCCGGTAAGATATCTTGGACTGCCTTTGACGAATAAGTGCATGACAAAAAATGATTAGTATCCGTTGCTTGAGAAAATCAGAAAGAGGATTGGATCATGGACAGCTCTCTATTTATCATTGGCTGGTAGACTTCAGCTAATCAGTTCAGTGCTAATAAGTGTTTCAAATTTCTGGTGCTCAGCTTTTAGGCTTCCAAGATAATGTGTACGGGAGATTGAGAGATTGTGCTCCGCATTTCTTTGGTCTGGTCCTGAACTAAATTCGAAAAAAAGCAAAAGTATCATGGACAAAGGTGTGTCATCCAAAGAAGGAGGGTAGTTTAGGAATCTGATCTCTAAAGAAAATTATAAATGATGTCAGCTGCTACAATATTATCTGATTTATCGTTTCTGCAAAACCCTCTTTATGAGTAACGTGGATCCAACAAAATTTGCTTAAGCAGAGATCGTTTTGGTCAATTGGAAAAACAGAGCTTTGGGTCATGGCTATGGACAAAACTATAGAAATGCAGAGATAAAGCTAGAGACTTTCATAGAGTAGATGCCAACAATGGCACACTGACTTCTGTTTAGTTCGACATCTGGTCGGATTTGGCTGTCTATATGACGTTACAGGCTATAGAGGCATTATTGATATGGGCATAACTCTAAATAAAACAGTAGCGAAGGTATGGTCATCTGGTCGACGATGCAGATATCGAGCAGAACATCTAAATGCGATTGAGGATGCTCTATTTTCTCATCAATCCTCAGGAAGAGGATGTAAGTTTATGGAGTAGTACCAGCGACATTTTCAAACCTTCTTTCAGCTCTAGGAGTACCTGGCTCCTCCTCCGTGAGACTCACGCTACGGTGGAATGGCACAAAGGTGTACGGTTTAAATTTGCAACTCCAAAGTATGATTTTTGTACATGGCTGGCAATCCAGAATCAACTATCAATGGCTAACCGAATGATAGTATGGAATCTGGGTATCAGCTCTGGATGCATCTTCTGCTCTGCTCCAATTGAGACAAGAAATCACCTATTCTTCTCTTGTCCATTCTCTGTGGCAGGGTTAACCACTAGACTGCTCACTACTCACTACTCAACGGACTGGAACAGCACAATGTTCACCATCTCTGACACAAGGTTGGCTACAATACCTGCATTCCTTACCCGATATGAATTTCAACGAGCAATTCACACTATCTGGAGGGAAAGGAACTTGAGACGGCATGGAGAAATTCCCACATCTGCAGCTCAACTAATCAGGCAATCGACAAGCAAGTCAGGAACCGTACGTACTTCTAGAATTCGATCTTCGGGAGACACCAAGTTAGAAGGCAGCCTCCAGCATTGGCTTGCTACTTGATAGTAGTTTACCATCTTTTGCAAAATTGTTACAAGTATTTGTTTAGCATCATTTAATTTTACATCAACACTTGATGTAAAAATGTCTTTTTTTATAGATTGAATAAATTTTACATTCAATTCAAAAAAAAATATATGTAAGCTTTTTCATGCAGCACCTCTTCGTGTTTTCAAATTTTGGTAATATATATATATATATATATATATATATTGCGACAAAAAAAAATATATATATATATATAAACCATTTGTTTGTTGATCATTTTAAATCGATAAGCGTAGTTCAAAAGAACTAGTCGAGTTTCACAATAAAGAACTTGGGTTCGAAATTGTGAGTCTTGTTGTGAACTTGTGAGTGATACGTTGGGGTAGGCATTTGTTATGAAATCCATGACTCACTAATGTAAGTGTCCATGTAGCCTGTCGGGTCTTTCACATATCTTATCAATGGTATAGAGATTTTGATTAGGACTACAAGAAACTAGGATGTTACAACTGTGTTAAGGTTGTGTCAGAGCATAGTTATATCAAATGCTCATCTAAAACAAGTTTTCAAATGATTTCAACGTTTCTGAGTAAGAGAAACTAAATGACACTTGCTTTACACTAGCTTTTCTTATGATTTAATTAGGACTAATAGTGGGTTGAAGTATGACATCTGACTTCTAATTTCTGTTATTGGATTGGGTACTTAGCTACATAGATATTAATATTTATCTAGGATCATAGGTAATTCATTAGTACCATGAATCCAATCCATCAGAGTAGTTTGAGGGAAACTTTATGGAAGATCAACATGCGAGATCTTCGAGTTCTAATAGTACCAACCATTTCAATTTACCTCCTCTTGGTCATGCATAAAATCTTTTAGAAGCAGGCTAAGCCATGTGATGAGATAACACAGCCAACAGACATGGGAGGAAGACCTAAACGTGTTAAGAAACCCAACTCAAGATACATTGACTAAGTCAAAAGACTAAGACATTGTCACGATTTCTATTCTTTATCTATTTCTATTATTTACATCATACTAATAGAAAAGATTCTCTTTAGTTGTTTTTTTTCATTATAGTTATTGTTTCCTTTTTGTAAGAACCAATTGGTTCTAAACTTTTCTATATAATAAGAAGAACTCACAAGAAGAAGGGGACATCGATCATTAATAATAAGTTTCTCTTGTGTTCTATTGGTTCTAAAATTTTCTATATAATAAGAAGAACCCACAAGAAGAGGGGGACATCGATCATTAATAATAAGTTTCTCTTGTGTTCTATTACAAAGCTTTGATTGGGAACTCTATCACCATGTTTGCCTAATTAAGAGAGTAGACACAAGCCGAACTTGCACCTCAACCTTGTCCTTATAGGGATGAGAGAGCCCAAAAATATCTGTGAGCCTCTAAGTCATATGGATACTTAAACACTCCATTCTTCCAAGGGAACACTGTTCTCCTAGATGCAGATACTTGGATGGAATGTTTGAATAGGAACTTCAACTCTACTTGTTACCCTATGAAACTTTGGAAGTATACGTTGTACATTTTCTAGAACATAGATGATCCACATTCCTATCTAGAGTGGGGAAAAAAAGAAGAAGATTTAATTGGTTTTCAGTTACCAAAACTACTTGCCTTTGAATTCTAGCAGAAAATGAAAACATTGTTGATTCAGTCGAGAACAAAAAAAGTGGAGAAGCTACAAGTTGAACCTGAGACACCCTAAACCGGAGAAACCCTACTGGGTAACTTGACTTGATCTCCACGCCAAAATGATCTCTTAAACGACATCTGAAAGGGAAAAGAGGGGTGAGCATTTTGGAGATACTCACTGAGAACGATCCTACCTGCCCACTTGATCTATATGCAGAATTAAACATAACCACATAAATACCTAATTAACCTAAGATTAGACAAATAACAATCATCAATCTTTCACAAGTACACAGAAACCTAGCACACAAGTTCATACTCACGAGAACGTCGGACTGAAAATATCTTTAAATCTGGTGACTCGTCAGCCACAAATCTTACAGCCCTGTCAGCCCCTGTACTGGCAACACTTCCTCTGTGAATGGTCCAGCCATAGTCTCACTTTGCGAAACGTTTTTCGTGAAGACCAACAAGCAATCTGTCTATAGGCCGGGATCAATTATGTGTTCTAACGTGCCTAGACTAACACCAATCAATAATACATACAACAATTCTCAAAAAATCATTCATGTTCGTTTTAATTACCAATCAATTTCTAATTTTAGGTTCAGAACACACATATACAAGTATGTCTAAGACAACCTATAAATCCACAAGTTCCGCCTCAGCTTTGCCTTGTAGTCAGAAAAACTGGTTGAAATAGGCGTTCCAATGTCTGTGATTGGAAAAAAAGTTTTCATAAATAGATTTGCCATAGATTGACTTTCTATAAATGAAAATTTTTGGAAGGAAACTTTCCTAAAATAGAATTAGAGTTTTGAAATGGGCAGAAACTTTGCCGGGAATAAACAGACACAACTCTCTGATTAGACTTCAAAAAGGAGATTGGAAGGTAGGTCTGAAAAATATGGATTCAAAAGCTTCTTATCGGTATGTATATCACCTTCTGGAGGTTCTCGGATTGCCGGCAAAATACTTCTGAAGTTGGCTTCTCGCGAATCTGATCTGTACGGATCTGCTTTGGAAAAACGACAACTCCAAATGAAGATCTGCAAGCGGCTATAGCTAGATCTGAGAGTCGCGAATATGCTCAACAATTTTCAAGCCGAATCGATTTGATTTTCCTGTCCGTTTTTCTTTTATGCCAGAACAGGTTGGATCTTTCTCATAGGCCAGATCTGCCTCCTAGATGGCTACAGTGGCTTCTCTTTTAAAGTGTTTTGCCACAAGATAGCTATCTGATCTCTTATAAGGCATGGCTCCTCTCCTCTATTATAGAGTAGAGATGAGAGACTTCTAAATTTAGAGTTTTAGAGAGGTAAATTTGGAAGTTGGACTTAGCGTTTTCCTGATGGGTATTGAATAATCGGGCTAAAAAAAAAAAAAAATTAGGTCAAAATCTTATTCTTGAGATGTCACAGAACCTGGAGTTTATGATTATTATACAATTATAGTTGGTGACAACAATAACAAAAAATGGCCATTGGCAACTGCCGCAACTCAACTTTTTCTCAGGCTAATATAACCCAAAAGTTACCAAGTGTGGAAGATTATTTTCAAAAATGGAAATCATCATGTTGACATAAAATATTATATATAAAAGAGAAGTTACTATTGCAAGATTTCTATTATATAAAATATTATATAAAAGAGAAGTTATTGACAACATTGGGTTCATCAACCAACACAACCAGCATTCCTAAGTCTTACTAGTTACAATGGTGTGATGATAGTGGTGAAGTGAATGTGGTAAATGAAGTTATGGAATTGTTCGGCATTGAGAGGTACGAATAGGAAATGAACTATGACATGATACCCATCAAAGACGAGGTGCTCTCGAATGCACGTAATAATTCAAACTACGAATCAGATTTGATGTTTCGAACCAACGAGTTTTATATCCCTAAGTCCCATCAAAGTGGGAAATATTTAGTAGACAGTGAAAATGATCAAACCAAAAATCACCATTGACCACAGAAAAAAAAAAGAATGATAATTTAAATAAAACAACAATATCGACTGCCTGGATCAGATTTGCCTTGATTCCATTCAGTTGTGAGTGAAAATTTCGCAACCTAACTCTTGAAAGTTGCACTTCGGTTCCCGGATGCCGGGAAGGCTTGACGCCGTTTTCCTTGCCCAAACTCTGACTCCTCTGGTGCACCTGACCCCTTCTTCTTACCTGACCCAGCTTCTTTCTTTCCTCCTTGTCTTCCCTTTTGTTCTTCCCCAAATTTCACCTCTTTCCTTGCAGCCTCATAATCAAAGGGCTCTACGTTGAAAAACTCAGGCTTTTGGGCCTTGTTTTTGCTCTTATTCATGGAGTTAAAGCACTTCTGAAAGTTTGTGGACAATTCCGAGAGAGACATTGGTTCATCCTCCCCATCAGCTTCCTTCTCATAACTATTGTCTAACAATATAACATCGTCTGTCTCAAAACCAGATACTACCGACTCTGAAACTCTACCAGAGGTACCAACGGTTTCTGAGGCTTCTTCTGAATCATCTTTCAACTCTGTCACACCATCTTGCTTGGAAACAGAGGTTGGCATAGTAGTGGACACCTCTATGGGATTCGCATAAACATTCTGAGATGGTCGAGTAGCTGAATTTGAGTAAGAAACTTTGTCGGTAAAAGAACGGAATGGCAGGTTTACAGATGATCTTATCTGTTCGAGCTTCACCTCTTCATTTACCTGAAAACAATCTTATTAATCATACTGCAACCAAAACCAACTCTAGTGTTCTCAGTTAAGAAAAACTCACATTCTTATCAGTTCTAAATTTCTTTTTCGATGCTGCATTTCCCAGTAATGCTCCTAAACCACTGCTTGGTTTCTTAGAGATCAGAACAGCCGCAGTAGCCTAATAAATGACAGACAGACCTTTGTGAGTCCCTTATAAAAGAGCAACAAACAAGCCTGAGCCTAAACCACTCCCTTCATTATAAAGGAGCATCGACCAAAAGAAATAACTAGGTGTCACCTTAGTTGAACCAAACAAGCCTGTGCCTAAACCTCTCCCTTCATTAGTATCAGCTGCAACAGTGGTACGGCCCATGATATTGTTCTCAACATGCAAAGAATTTTCCTTTAAACTCGGAGACGCTACGTCTTCTATGTGAAGATTTATGTCTTTCCTCTCAATAATAGGTTCAGTATTCTTATCCATTACCTACAATAAGAGAAGTCCATAATTAAAACAGACATGAAGCATATAGCAAAGCAATAGAGACTAATATGCAAGACATGCGTTCTGAGTTCAAGCTATTACGTGAGGTTTCAGAACTATAAATTTGGGTTCACAATTAGCCACTGAAATTGAATTCTTCCAACTCTAGTCTCTGGTTTTCTTTGCAGGTTGAGTCAGAAGACTCTATTACCCTAATCGGCTTTCAATTAGCTTATACACCTCAACTAAAAGCATACAGTTATAATTACATAAACAGAAACTAGATCAATAGAGGTATCTTACAATTCCAGGAGACACATCTTTTAAAGAAAGAGCAGCAGACTCAAATGCTGCACAATTATGCATTGATTGCCTGATGACACTGACCACCGAATCAACATTTCGCTCGATATAAGGATGCTTCGAATTCAACA
This sequence comes from Eutrema salsugineum, assembly GCF_000478725.1. Lineage (NCBI taxonomy): Eukaryota > Viridiplantae > Streptophyta > Magnoliopsida > Brassicales > Brassicaceae > Eutrema > Eutrema salsugineum. Next base: position 8,548,512 of record NW_006256547.1, on the reverse strand, counting down.
TCCGACGCAATTTTCCAACGCTAACAGGCATCTCCTTGGCTATTATGATAGCAAACATTAGACCAAGTTAGGAGTTGTCCGAACACTCCGATGGTAAAATTGAACTCTCAGCTATATACCTATTTCAAGAAGAACTTTGTTTGGCAATACATAACCAGTGCTCTCGTCCTCCGCACGTGCAACGTAATCCCGCCATTCACAAAGTCCCTAAAAAGACAGAAAATTTACCATATAGTATAAGAAAAAGCAATGTAAAAATTCATCATGTACTACATCAGACAAGAACATCGTACAGCAACAATGGCAAGTTGAGCTGCATTGAAGCCCGCTGCTTGAAGCCTAACAGAATACCAGGATGATAAAATAATATCAGTGTTTATGTAACTTAGCTTAAGAAAAGTGTATTCGTGAATTAATCTTAGCCAATGAAATAAATAAAAAAAGGATTAACAGGTATTATCAGCAAACACATACACCTTGTCTGCTGAAACAACAAAACTGAAGTAGATTGATTCTTTCAAGGAAAAACAACAAACCCATATACGTGAAGGTATGAATTCTCGGTCAAGAGCTCTTTCTCATATAGTTGTGTGCACACATCGTAACTGCGCTTGTAAACCTGTAAGAAACAGTAAGTGAAAATGGTCAAAAATATTAATAAGAAAGAACATATTCTTCCTGGGCTGTACATCCAGTTGATGAAACAAAATATAGACAAGCAAAGATGTTTACGAGTCAATGGTGCTAAATCACCAGTGACACAGAAATGTGAATGCCAATAACCTAGATGAATCCCCAAAACATGTGAAAGGGAGTTTTTTTTCTGTGAATAGTAAATACAATTCAGCCAGAGAAAATTTTAATGAATTACGAATGCTCTCAAAATTATTCTTAGAGAAGCTACCATAGAAAATCACCTAGTAGAGGCAGCTAATATACATTAAGAACACTGGAAATCTAACTAACGTACAACATGACATAACCCACGCATACTAACCCTACACATTTGGCCACATATCATTTTCCACAAATAATGCTATGCCGTCAAGATTTTTAAGCGCCACGCCTACTTTTCTAGTAAGGGAATCTAACAGAAAGATAGTCAGACCAAACACAACTGTATATCTATCATGCAAATACCAACATGCAGAATAATATTAGACTTGCCAGCATAGTTTACTGACGACTACCTCAAGCAGAGGAGAGTCAGTATTCTGGTCGCCCTTTGCCATTTCTTGCAGTTCTATTTTCATTACATCATATATGTACAAAAGATAGTGGGTATCTTCTCTTGCATATCTGCAAGGAAATCCAAAAAGGTGAGCTCAAACCAACTGAGGTCAGAATAGTAGTGAAAAAAGATACAGGACAGAGAAGAATTGACCTTGTCATTTCCTCTGGAAGGGGTCGTATTCTCCAGTCCGCATTTTGGTATCTGCAGCAATGAACACAACATAAGTTGATAGACAAGTGAGAAGACTGAGAGCGAAAAAAAAAATACAGATTGGACTAGTACGCACTCTTTATTCGCAGTAACTCCACAAAACTGCTGCAAAAGAAACTCTAGGCTATTTCTCTCCAACTTTAGCACCTTTGAAGCCTGAAATAAGGAAATGTAATACAAAAACCTTCCTACTTTTAGGGAAACAGAAACGCTACATATTAAAAATTATTTCAGGGATTTGCTTCTTAGTGGCCACAATATGAGATCCAAAGCTTTGTAACTATACCTATTGACTTCTCTCTTAAAAACCACATACCATAGGTTAGTAACAGTCAAGAGGGTGATAAAAGGATCATCTAAAAGGGCAATAAGATATAAGCGATGTGCAATTTGTTGCTAGTTATCTTGATAATTTAATGAACGAACAACACATATACTCCAAATAACTTAGTTCAGTGTACTTTGTAAGGGAGAAAAGCTCTAGTTTTCCATTTCCGGGCCTAGAGAAAGAGAAAGTAATAAAGCGGTATAGTCAATTCAAATGCAAATAAGTTGCCATCATTCGTCTTCAATATAGCAAAAGGTGTACACTATGGAAACTGGATCTCCAACATTTTAGTGTGATAAAAAAATATCACAGAAAAAGTAAGAAGCCATTAGTGAACCAATCTCAAACCTGTCCTGTGTCAAAGAGATTGCAGACATATATGCCGAAGTCCCGTTGAAGCCAAACAATATCTCGATCTGCTCCATGCATTACCTAATTATATTCATTAGATTTCAGAGTGCAGAACAAATAGTGAGACGTTTTATAAAGGAAATTAATGTATCCCAGGAAAAACCTTTCGCTTTTTAGGGTCTTTGAAAATCTCCCTTAAGTAAGGACCAATGTGAACACGAAGCTTGAATGTATCAACGATATAATCCTCAGTTCTGGTGGAAATTTGCATTAAGCATGTCAATCCTAGAAAAGATCGATACTGATTATGCTCCAGATCAACCTAAACAGAGCAAAACACAACAATTTTAGAAGAAAGGTAGAGGCATCAGCCTTGGAAATTCATAAGTTGAGTTGTTTTGGGCCTATCTAATAAAAGAGCGAATTTTAGATGACGAAACTTCAGATTCTTTAAGCTATCACATTGATTGTTCAATATTATTTACAAGAGACTCCGTAAAACTGAATGACCAAATAACAAGCCTTAACGTAATTATGAAAGAATTATCAAAGCTCTTACTACTTCTACCAAAAGACATTATGATCAAAGAATGCACTGCACAATGGACTACTAAACAATCAGAAAATAAATTTACCGCAAACTCTTCAACAGTACGCAATTTAGCGACTACGTCTTTCAGATCTTTCACTTCTTGAACAAGCTTGAATGGAGTCTCTTCCAATGGGAGGGGTATAACAGGTTCAGTATCGTTTTCGTCAATGAAGTCAATCACAGAAAGTTTCTCCTGCATAGTATATAATAAACATATATATTACAAAAAAATGCCAAATCCAGACAGCCATAAGAAGCCCCCTAAAATATACAAAAGCATATCTATTCACAAGCCAATTATTTCATCAATACAAATACCGTAAAGCTTACAGAATCTATAGTCTTCACTTAAGAACACATACAATGCTAACCAAAATACCACACTTTGGGCAGCAAAGGTCAGGATTTTTAGGACTACACTCAAAATACTATACTATTTCGGTGTTGCCATCACATAAAGCCTAAATCTTTCTAAAAACTTAATAACCAAATCACAATTCGGAAATGCAAAAAGACTAACCAGTGGATGCATAAATCTCTGACCGTCCTCGCTCCTCTCTAACCAAACATGCTCAAACGGCTGATTCGCGTTGTTCACCAATATGTTAAACTCCTCTTGAGGTTTCTTTATGGTCGGTATATGGAAAGGAACTTTGGCCTTACCAGATAAGTTCTTATTATCCCTCTCAGCGACCTTAACATCAATCATGGAGCCACCGTTTCTAACAGAGCCAGAAACTAAACTACTCACCGGTTTCTTCTTCTTCCCATAAACCATCTGAAACCCATTCTCATCACAATCAGACGCCAATGTCCGACCGATTTCCTCCTCTTTCTTTCGAATCCTCTTAAACTCATCAACCGAAACATCGAATCTCTCGAGAAACTCATCGTTCACGTTGCAAAGCCAATCATCGGCTTCGTCTTCTTCGATATCGCCGGGAAACCTCATCGGTTTTCCCCAGACCTGCTCTGAATCGCCGATCGTGTCGAGGATGGGCTTAGAGGTTTTAGCTATCTCGTCGATGGGTCGTTTGAATTCTTCGAAGTTGTAGTAAAAGTGAAAATCTTTACTCGTAGGAATCACACGAGAAGACGATGAGAGTTTCGAGAGAGTCTTGGAGAAAGAACCGTCGGCTAATGACTCTAGGGACTTTGCTTTGCAAGAAACCTGTGATTCGTCGACGTCCATGTTACCATCGCTCATTCTCTCGGCTGGAGAAGGAGAAAAAGAGATCAATTTTGCAGGTGTGTGTGTTTAGGGTACTTCTTGGCTTGGCTAGGGTTTTAGGAACTCCATTGAATGAGAGAGTACCGTGGAGCTATTTTAGTATATTAAGGGGCAAGAACGTAACTTCCATTGTTTGGTCAAAAACTAAATTTTGATAAAGAGGTAATAAACATTGACCGAGATACGGATACACTTTCTAAACTAATTAGACTATGATTAATGCCGTATCTTAGCTGAGTTCTTCTGATTATTTATTCATAAATTAATCAGATGAGATACTTATCTAAAAATACGTCTCTTATTTAGAATCTAAAAGACAACTTTACATTCACGTGTCTTTTTAACCGATTTTTATAATAAAAATGCATAAAAAAACATATAAAGATTCCAGCAATAATTATAAATTTTCTAGAAAATTAGATTTTTTCATCATGTATAAAGTTATTTCTTTTTTCTATATTTGCACAATCATCTTTGACACATTAGCAATGGAAAGAATGACACATATCCATTAAAAATATTAATAAAAGTATTAATTAATCAAATTTAAAGCAAATACATTAAAGATTATAAGTAAATGAACACATTAAAGAATATAAGTAAATAATATATATATATATTAGAATGAAATTAAAATTAAATTTAAATCTATAAAAATTTATAAATATTATATAATACAAAACTTTTTAAATGCACAATTCTAATATATGTATATATTAATATTTAGTTATGTTAGATTAGATTGAATTCGGTAAAAAGTTTTAAATAATTTTATATAAAACTCCAACTAATAAAATTATAAAACACAAATAATATTTAATAAATCATTAAAGAGGTAAAAATTATTAAAAAAATAATAGTAAAAAGAATGATGTCCACATAAAAATGTCATACATGTTTTTTTTAATAAAAAAAATGGAATCAATATATATATATATATATATATAACCAACAAAATTCAAAATAGTAAATTGAGAAAGTTAACAAATATTATATTAGTAAGATTTACAAGAATAAAAATAATATAAAGATCTAAAAAAAATATATCCCTCTCTAATATTTAACGTATATTTCAAGTGAACTATTACGTTTTCATATAAAAATTAAAATAGTGGATTTTTAGTCTAATTTTTCTCCCAATAATATAAAGAACTGATGGAGAAAAATTAGACTAATGGCACAACTGATGTAGAAGAGATTATAAATAATGTATCATTAAAAAGAAATCGAATAAAATATAATTATTTTAAATGCAAAAATATTGATATTAAACATAAAATTCAATACAAATTTTAAAAATATAATATTTAAAATAAAAATTAAAACAAGATCCGCGCATATGCGCGGGTTCTTTCCTAGTACTAATAAAAGTTGAAGCTAAATGCTTCTAAGGACATTCACATAGGATTTAAAAGAGTAATTTAATTGGTCCACATCAACATTTAAAAATAAGAAAAAATTACAAATTTTTAATATTATTGCTGAAAAAAGAAAATTTAGAAAGTTTACAAATTCTAATTTTATTGCTGAATAAAGAAATTCTATATAAATTTTTTATTGGTCCACCTCGACATTGAAAATTAAAAAGTTTCCAAATTCTATTATTGTTTTTAAAAATTATTAAAGATAAAGAAATTATACATAAAATTTCTATTAATAATAAAAAATCTAAAATAAATAATATTAAAATAGGAGACCATAAAATCTCCAAAGCTTGACCACCAAATTTAAGAAAAATGATAAATTTTAAACAATCCGAGAAACATGTCAAGTGATTGATACTCGACACTTTTGAAAAACGAAGCATTGAAAATAGAGAAAGAGGTTATGTCATTAAGACGAAGGAGACTCAGATATCCAAGAAAGATTTTTGAAATAACATGACATTTGATGGGGTTTTAACCACATAACTTTAACCACAAAGGTAACAATTAGCTGACCAAACAGCATCTGAATACATTCGGTAAACCTCAAAACAAGGAGGAGAGACTAATATCATGATACTTTTGAAAAACAAAGCACTCAAAATAGAGAAAGAGATTCTTTAGATGGTGTCCACATAGGATTTTAAAAAGTAATTTTATTGGTCCACATCAATATTCAAAATCAAAAAACTTTACAAATTCTAATATTATTGCTGAATAAGGAAATTAAGAAAATTTACAAATTGTAATTATTTCTGAATAAAAATATTCTATATAAATTTTGTATTGGTCCACCTCAACATTGAAAATTAAAATTTTTTTTTCAAATTCCATTATTATTTTAAAAAATTATTAAAGATAAAGAAATTATATAAATTTTTTTGTTAATAATAAAAACTAAAATAAATAATATTAAAATAGAAAATTTTAAATTTAAATTAGATGTACACACACATATTTAGAGACTCTTACATTAGTATCCAAAATTTTGTCACATAACTATAATAATTTTTAAGTTTTTCTTTTCTGTGTGTGAAACCATTTCAAAAAAAAAATAGAGTTAGGTTTCACAAAAATAGTCATTACAACGTAAAAGAACCAACTTGGCAAAAATATAAGTTTAACTATTTGCTAAATTACAAAGAATATAATGAAACGAGATATAAACAAAGCTATTACAAGCCGCTTTAATATCGAAAAAGAAACCAAAAAATCTCCAAAGCTTGGCCACCGAATTTGAGAAGAATGATAAATTTCAAGCAATCCGAAAAACATGTCAAGTAATTGATACTCGACACTTTTAAAAAACAACACTGAAAATAGAGAAAGATGTTCCGTCTTTAAGAGGAAAGAGATTGAGGTATTTGAGGAAGAATTTTGAAATAACATGGCATCTGATACGGTTTTAACAACCTAACATTAACCACAAAGGTAAAAATTAGCTGAACAAGCAGCATCCAAATACATTCGGTAAGCCTCAAAACAAGGAGGCGAGACCAAAATCATGACACTTTTGAAAAACGAAGCACTGAAAATAGAGAAAGAAGTTCTATCATTAAGCCGAAGATTGAGGTATCCGAGAAAGATTTTTGAAATAACATGGCATCTGATGGGGTTTTAACAACCTAACATTAACCAAAAAGGTAACAATTAGCTGACCAAGCAGCATGCAAATACATTCGGTAAACCTCAAAACAAGGAGAGACCATAATCACTTGCCTCGTGTGGGATCTTACAGCTTTGATTTTAAAATCTATTATTAAAAAAAATAAAAGCTATATGCCTCTAAAAATGTCCACATATGATATAAAAGTTCAATTTTATTGGTCCACATTAATATTTAAAATTAGGAAAATTTTCAAAATTTAAAATTATATGGTTAACAAAAAGATATATATATATATATAGAAAAATAAAAATTAAAGTTATATGCCTCTAAAGACATCCACATAAGATTTAAAAGGTCAATTTTATTAGTGTACATCAAAAACTAAAACTAAAAAAAAAATTCTAAATTATAAAATTACATTGTTAATACAAAATAATATAGAAAAATTGTTAATTAAAACTATTCTATTATGAATAACAGTTAAAGCTATATTATTTTCAAGGCATCCACATCAGCATTTAAAAATTAAATTTTCTTCGTATATATCAAAATTGTAAATTTAAAAACATTTCCTAATTCTATTAAGAAAATAAATTAAAGAATAAAAAATCTCTAATAACAAAAAAAAAATGATATTAAAATCTTTATTATTACTGTTTAAATTATAAATTTAATTTATTATCTATAAAACTATATGCTACTTATACAAGTTTATGTTACTTAATTTTAAGTTTTTTCATATAGTATTTTAAATAACTAATAATTATTATTTATATTAATTTTTTTTTCCACATATGCAAAGCATATATCCACATAATTTCATGTAATATATTATGTAAAAATAATTGAAAAATTTATATTTTCTATATTCGACTTGGAATTGCAATAGATTAATGTAAAAGTTTTTAGTTTTAAGTTGTTCAGTTTGTTATTTCATTTTTCTAAATTTATATGTATTAAATTGTACCAATTGCATACTTAATTATAATTAAATGAAGTAAGAATGAATATGATGAAACTGAATATAATCATACAAAAATCAGTAAAATAAATAAATATGATCTATTAGTTGAAAAAACAAATATAACAAGAATAGAAATGAACATGATGAAAATAAATTCATTCTTATTAGAATAGATGACGTATAATCATTGAAAAATTATTTTAAACGTTTATACAACCAATTGACCAAAAAATATTTAATTCACAAATTTTGTGTGATTTTCTTCATTTTATATTCAACTATTATTTTGGTTTCAAATTTAAAGCTGTTATTAATCTCAAAGAAAATATTTTATTTATTAGTTTGTTTTTTAAATTTATATTACAAAAGAAAAATTTTTATTGGTTAAACAAAAGAAGAAAAAAGATTAAATTTTAAAATTTATTATTTTTTTAAAACAAATACATATATAATTGGAAGAAAAGTGAAAATGATGAAAAAAAATTATTTTCATGATTCAAAGAAGTGAATGTATAATATTTTATCATTATGTCAATATTATGTTTAATAAGTACTATTTAATTAATTTATAAAAAATTTAGTTGATTTGGGTATATTAACTTATAAGTGTTTGACCAAATAATACGTTTTTGAAATATAACATAATATATATAAATTTAAAACAAAACCGTTAAAACCTCAAAATTTACATAAAAGTAATTATATTAACATCATAATATTTTTAATATATTATTAAATCACTAATATATAAAATTTATATCTTAATAAATATAATTGATTGCATATAATTTATATTAACAAAATACTCACGCGTAGCACGGATGCAAAATCTAGTATATATTAAAATCGGGTTCAGAATAAGCAATGGAGGCCTCTCATTGAGTTTCAGCGTGGTTAATTACCGCTTGCCCCTTAATGAGAATAATTAATTTTGAATATATTAACCAAATTTTTTTAAACAAACTCGAGCAAATCAATATCGTAAGCCCATACAAATATTCACGGCTCATATTTTACGTGACCTAAACGAAATACTACCGACCTAAACCCTAATCTTAAACACCTATATAAATAAGTCTCATACGTTCATTCTTTCATATCGCTTTAGAAAAAACCTAGGTTAAACTTTCTCATATGCAATATTTTCTTAGATTTGTTTCTGTTCTGCGGCGTTTTGATTTGCGTTTATATATTGCTTGCTTTTTTCTTTGGATTAATTTTGATGTTGTTGTTGCTTTCTATTGTAGGCATATCTTTTGAGGACGATACTGAATCTAAGAGCGCACGCTGATCTTTTGAGAAGGATATTGAAGTGCTATTTGATTCTTCCTTTTCAATTATCTCGTGTAAGTTCTTTTTGATTTCAAAATTTTTTTAAAACCTAACCCTATGTAGGAATCATCCATGCGCCAAATCATACTTACTTTTTTTATGTTTGCTTTTCGTTTTTCTTTTGGTTTTGTTGGTTTCATATTGTAGGTTCATCCGCTTGAGAGGATATTGAAATTGTGTACCCAATCACACATTCATCCTTTTCATTCATCGTATCGGTTTCGTGTAAGTGTATTTATACGATCTTTTTATGTTGTTTCGTATAACCTTCATTGGTTTACAGTCGCTAGCTTAAAACTAACACTATGTTGCTTTTTGTCCGATCACTATTGTTTTTTTGTATTTTAGGACGGCCTGCTTATACACGTTCAGAACTCTTGTAGGTATACTTACTTATCTCTTAACCTAATCGTTTCTATTATGATCTTTTTATCTATAATTTAATGTATTTTTCTTTATATGTACTTCTTTTAGTGTTTTTTGTATTTCTTTGTTGGTTGATTCTTATAATAAAGTTTTTGTATGTAATTTTTTTTTATTTGCCATATTGTACTTGCTGATCTCTTGACTCTGTTCTTTTCAGGATACTCTTAGTCAGTGTTTCATCGTATATAATTTTCTTGGAATATGTCTTCGACTGGTATTTGTTATTTATCAGCACCTATCTTAAGCTTTCATATTTTAATTGGTTAAAACGTTTAATCGTTTAAGTTTGATATGTATATTATTAACATTGATTAGGGGTTCCATTCCTACCTGTGCACCTCCCTCCACCATCGCAATCGTTCTCAGATGATGAGGAAACGTCTGGTTTGGGCAAGAAGAGTAAACTGGAAGCTTGGATGGAATGTAATCGTCTTCATCCTGAAGCAAGGGAATTGACGTATCCTCAATTCCCTTTGGAATGGGTTTGGGATCGTAAACAATCAAAATGGAGGCGCCGTTTATCTCAAACTTCGCAAGTCTTTCTCTTGCAGTGTTGTCCATTGTCATCTGGTGAACTTTATTACTTAAGACTTTTGTTGAAGGTGAGAAGAGGAGCGTTTTGTTTTTCTGATCTTAGGACTGTCAACGGTGTTCAATATTCAACATTCAAAGATGCTTGCTACGCTATAGGATTGGTATCCGAAGACGATGATGAGTTTATTGCTGGATTTCATGAATTGGTCTACATATTCACACCATTATCCATACAAGTATTGTTTACAATTATTTTTTTAAAAGATAAAAACGACTTCTCTCATCCACATAGCAGTAGAACTGCAAAGATGCTTTGTGTGCTTACAAATTAAACATTTTTTAAAAGAAACAGACGATATGATATTATCTGATTAATTTTAATTGATTCTGTGTTCTATTTATTCTATGATCTAACTGTTGCTTTGTAAATAGAGTAATTGATATTTTAAATACAAATTATATTCTAGATGATCCTTGTAAGCAATAGACTGTTCATATTGTTTTAAGGTAATTAGATAGATCAATCCGGAAATAATTAAAAAAAATGTTTTAAGTATATTAAAAAATGGAAATTTCACCTAAATAGGAAAAAAATAATTCAGTCTAACCGAAACCCTAGCAGTGGAAACTATTTTATTGAAAAACTATATAAATACGACCCCTATATTCGTTCTTTTATATTGCTTGAGGAAAAAAACACTAGGTTAAACTTTCGAATATGCAATTCCTCAATTCTTTGCGTCGTTTTCATAATCTATTATTTTTGTGTGTTTTTATGTTGTTGCTGTTTTTATATTGTAGTCTTTTGACTCTGTTCTTTTGAAGAGGATATTTTAGTTGTAAACGCATTCTTCCTTATATCCAGATTCTAGGTTTCGTGTAATTGTTTTTAAACGCATGTTAAGTTAAGAAGATCATCATCTTGTCATTATCTTAATTTGTATCATAATTCTTTGGCTTAGGGGTTTCAATATTTTATTATATTCGTATTTCTTTGACTGTTAGATGTCTCTTTTATAGTGCTTTCGTATTATGTACTTTAGTATTATATGCTTTAGTTTTGTCTATTTTAGTATTAGATATATGTAGTTTTGTTTCTCATAATGTTTGCATACATATTTTTAAAATATTTTCAGGACTCTCTTTTTCGGTGTTACGTTATATACACTTACTGGAATATGTCTCTAAGAGGTAATGTGTTTTGATTATTATTCATTATAATGATGTGTTTGATATCACCAAAACCACATAGCAATAACTTAGCATAAGTTTATATGTTTTGATTATTATCCAAAATATTGAAATATTTATGCTTAAACTCTATAGGTGTTGGATTCCTACCTGTTCACCTTCCATCTCCGTCGTGTGTATCATCGGAAGATGATGGAACGTCTAGCTCTGACAAAAAGAGCAAATTGGAAGCTTGGATGGAATGTAATCGTCTTCATCCTGAAGCACGGGAGTTGACGTATCCACAATTTGCTTCAGAGTGGGCTTGGGATATTGAGTGAACATGTTGGAGACGGCGTTTATCTCGAATTTCACGAGTGTTTCTGTTGGAGAGTTGTCCCTTAACATCTGGTGATCTTTACTATTTAAGACTTTTGTTGAAGGTGAGGAGAGGAGCATGTTGTTTTGAGGATCTAAGGACTGTGAACAATGTTCGATATTCAACATTTAAAGGTGCTTGCTATGCTATAGGAATTGTTTCCGAAGATGATGACCAGTATATTGATGAGTTTCATGCAGCGAGTGAGTGGACCTCTTCCTATGTTTTGCATGATTTGTATAGGTTTCTTCTCGATGAAAAGGCCTTTGTGAATCTTGTGCATGTTTGGAACTGCACCAAACACTTGATTTTTCCATATGCCAACTATTGAGCATCTATTATATGTTATAATGATAATTATTTTTTAGTTATCTTTTAGGATATTCATTCATCAAACTTTTATCTCGGCATTATGGTTTTATTAGTTATGTATGTTTCTAGAATTTTCTTCTTAATTTGTAATGCTTCCTTTAGTTCAACTATCTATTCTATGGAATCGATTAAAGATGTTTTATGGACGTGATATCATAGTGTTCTATTTCTGTCTTACCTACACCTTGAACGATTATTCTTTTACCAAAGCCAACTTAATCTAAACCTTTTAGCACATGGGTAAAGCCCAAAGTTATGGGACAATGTATATAGTTTAATGATTATAATATTTCCATATTTATTATGATATCTTAGTTTGTTATATTATTATCATTATTTCCTAAGTTTGTAAAACACGACGATTTCAGACTAAAAAAAGGCAACAAACAGATCTGTCTATCTCGCAATTACTGGCATCTTTTGCTCAAGGTATGCGATATTTTCTCCTCGGATTGTAAAATAGTTGATTTGTTTGCCTGTATTGTAGAAATTGACCTTTTATTTCTATTTTTATTTAGATTTTATATGATTGTGACGATATTTTTAGGATATCCTCCCGATTACGATATCCAGAATATCTCTACTTTAAGTTTTTTTGTTGTTTTTGTTATTCAAATGTATATACTGAAATCGGTTATCACGATTGTAAAGATATAAAATATACGGGAATTCTAAAACATTAAATCGTGATTCTGAGGTTGGTGTTGTTTTCGTAGTGATTATCGAGCGAATTTAATATTATGTCTTAACGTCTAACATTGGTATATTTATATCTTGATCTTGATTTTTAGATAAGTTATTTCGAAGTATATAATTCTCATAGTCTGATTACAGGTAATGGATTCGTACAATCTCATTTCTGATCTACATGATGATAAAACCAATTGGCGTATTAGAGTTAAGGTTTTTAAAAAAATGGGTTGAGAAGTCTGGAACGGGAGTAGATTCTTTGCAATTTCTGTTGATGGATGAAGAGGTTGGTATTTCATACTTTAAAACTATAACATACTTTACATTAAGTTCAGTTTTATAGATAATATTTTCTACCGCTTTAACCATTTTCTATACAAAGGGTGAACGAATTCAAGCCTATGTATATAATGAAGATCTATGTAAACATTATGAGAAGGCAATTGAAGAAGGAGACCATAAAAGTATCTCAGAATTTATCGTATTCGATGATCCACTAGAAGAACCAAACACTCTAATTGGCATTAGTATCAAGATATGTATGAACACTGTTATCGTCGATACAAATCCAATTTCAGAAGATGATTCGGTAGGGTCATACACTTTTGCTGACATACTTGGCCAGAAAACGGAACCTGATCAACCCATTGGTATATTTTATCTTTCATTACGTTTTTATTATTTATGTCTTTTATATTTAACTTTTGTATACTAATACATTGTTTTTATTTAAAAAAATTAAAGACATTTTGGGGGTTGTCATTTCTATTGGCGAGCTGATAACTGTAAAAGACGATAACAAGTATATCAAGCCGACAGGAAAAAAAACAGCAAGTCTCACCTTTACAATTAAAGATCACAAGTACGT
>NW_006256547.1:8444973-8534698 GCF_000478725.1 Eutrema salsugineum | reverse complement strand
CATGATTAAATTTATTTTGTAGGTCGTATCTATCTAATGTCTAAGGGAGGAGTATCTAGGTTCGAGCTAAATCCCTAGATTCCCACGAGTCATAACTTTTGCTCGAAGGTAATTATAGTAATGTAAAAACTTATTATTATTTATTATTTGTTATTATAAAAAAAAAAGATATTTTTGTTTACAGGTTTTGGAAAAAAGAAGAAAAATCAAAAGTGGTTATTAATCTAGGAACTGATGATGACGAAGCAGCTTCTTCATCAACAAAGAAGATGGATTTCGAGATGAGGGGAAAAAACTAATGTTCTTTTAGTGATGTTTTTTATATTATATCATTATGAACATATTCGTATTTCTTTCGTCTTTTAATACTTCATTATGAACTTTATATTAAGTCTATGCTTATTTTGTTTATCGAATCATATTTATGAAATCGAAAATATACGTTTATCGTTAGTATATTTGCCAAAAATTAAAATTTGCCAAAAATTAAAATAACCAATTACATAATTTCTATTATTAAGTAATTATTATAAATATTAAGAAAAATAATTAGAATATGTATTGTGATATTACCTTCTATTATCTCATCTTAAAAAAATCTAAAATAATTTAGTTACTGTATATTGGTTCACAAAATTTGTTAAATTTACTTATATTAATCTCTTTAAAAAAAAATGCCATAGGCTAGCTATTTAAAGACTTAGGTCTCTATTCGTATTTGATAATCCCACATCGCAATCAGTCGCTTATTGCTGTAAGATATGTTATGTTTCTGCGTAAAATTTTGAATTGATTTTTTGTTAGTTTGTTTTCATATTATTCAACTCGTTTTCATCTGTAGAACGAATCGTGATTGGTTGGTATCATCATGAACTACTTAACTTTCGACAAACTCACCACAAAACGCTCCTGTCGTCATACTATAGCACGTCTTATTAGAAAGTGGGAATCCATATACGGTGATAAAAAAAACGGTTTCTGGGGACACAATCTTCTTTTAGTGGATGCTCAGGTTAACATTATTAAAGTTATCATATTGCTATGTGTCGGTTTGTTTATCATAATATTAAAATAGATTTTTAATTATTGTATTACAAACAGGAAAATATAATTCAAGCTTCAGTTCATTCCTCTATTTTACGTGTTTATGGTGATCACTTGTTTGAAGACAGTCTCATTGAGATGTTTAATTTCAATGTACGTCATAATGATATGAGTTATAAGATTACTAATAATCAGTTTATGATTGTGCTAACTGAGCGAACAAGGATATCGCCTTTAGCATCTGGAGTACAAATAATACCTAGGGAGAAATTTATCTTTGTGGATTATGGGTATTTATCAAGGTCAGACAATTTGGTCTGTAGACTATATGGTACGTATTGTTTTAAAATTATGTACCCATTACTTCATCTGATAGTTATAGAAATCTAATTAATTAATATTCGAATTGTAGATTACATTGCTTATGTGAAGCATGTGAACAAGACGGATGGACGGATTGAGGGTCAAGTTGTTGTTAGGAGGCTTGTACTAACCCTTCTAATGGAACGGTATGTTTTTAGACAGATTGAGTATAAGATTTAGTTGATATTGAGATATTTAAAATACTAAACAGTCTATTAATTATTTTCGTGATTAAGATTTGTAAACGGTCCTGGAATAGAGATCAACATGGTGTTGTGGGGAGAACAAGCAGAAAATTTTGAAGAAAAGTTTAGAATTTACAATAATACTAATATTGTCTTGATCAGTACAAGTGTATTGGGCATTGTCAGAAATGGTTCTGTAACATTATCAGTTACTCCTGCGTCTAAGTTTTATTTAAACCAGGAATTTCCCTCTGTTGCTGCTCTCAGAACGAGGTATAAAACTTATTTACTTATTATATTATTAGCATTGTTTATCAATACATTATTTCTTATTTTATTAATAAATATTTTCAATAGGCTCCTTTATGATGGGATATGCTCAATGGATTGTGGTGAATCTGTTCAAGAATACTCTGCTGCAAGCCTCCAAAATCACGAGTTTTTATGTTTATCAATGTCTAAGATAAAATATTCATGGTTGGATTAAATTATATCTATGGTTTAATGTGTGTTTTTCCCAATTTTTATTATTAGCTAATATGTTATTCATATTAGTTGATTAAAACAATATCTTTTTGGGTATTTATCATTTAATATTAAAATAGAATTGGTTCACTCAGAATCCTCATCTCTAAATACGATTCGTACGAAATGTTTTTTTCTGATTTTCATTAACAAAAACATTTATAATAAAAATATTTGGTAATTATTATACATTAAAAAGTATGACCTAAAAAATGTATGTATTTATATTTTAAAAAAAACTATTGTGTATAATTGGAAGATTGTTAATATAACATAATTTAACTTTTGAATTCATGTTTTAGCGTGTCTATATGGAAATATCATAACATTTTAATAAAATATATATAGAAAATTTCCCACTAATTTAAATGGATATCGTTGAATATGTACGATCTATTCTTATTTTTGTTTAAGTACGATTTTCTTTAATTTAGATACTAAATGGATCTTGAATATGTAAATTTAATTCAAGTAGATATTTATGTAAAGTTTGGTATTATCTCTCTATTATTGAATTTTTTGGGTTTCGCTATTTAAGTAAATACATAATATACACATAACAAAATTAAAGTTTGAAAAAAAAAACACCAATGCATGCTACTGGGAATATTCAGACTACATCAGTGATTGATAGACCAATGCATGATTCATATAAGTCTTTGAATCAATAATTATTTTTTTGAAAAGTCGCAACTTTACATAAAAACATAAAAATGTAAACAGTTTGTTCTGAAAAGTTGCAAATATACATAATCCATTGACAAAATTCATTAAATCTACCTACTTACTTATTTTGTTCATTCCCTATATATAAATATTATCTTAACAAGAAGAATAGTTGTTCTTCAAATAAACATATCAACCCAAAGAAAAGAAAAAACAAACACAAAAAATTCCAAGTCCTTATCCTTCGTGATGGATTCATATGATGCAGTTCGTGATTTGCATGCATGGAGGACCGACTGGAACATTGGCGTCAAGGTCTTGAGGCGATGGTTTATTGTTCATCGAAACGGGAATCCAGGCTTAGCATTCGTTTTCGTTGATGAACATGTAAGCTCGTGATAACATATATGTTTTTATTGTACTTTAACATGTTATATAATGCGATTGTCATTATATTTGTTTATAATTCAGGGCTCTAGAATTTATTGTACTTGTGGTGCTACGTGTTATGAGTACTTCGAGAGGGTTTGCCCTGAAGGAGGATGGGTAAGACTGACCAATTTCGGCTTGATTCGGTCGGATTGGGAAATGAAGGAAAGAGTTACTAAACACAAATCCCAGATCACTCTCAACTCGGAGACCAAGGCTTCACGGATCAGGCCATTGTCTGAAGATCCCTTCATGAATTTCGTTGATTTTGATGAGATTTATAATCGTCCCTATAATCACTTGTACCCAGTCGGTATGATTTTGATTTACACTCTTTAAAAACCGAAACCCGATAAATGTTTTACAATAGTTTAGTTGTTTTAAATTTATTTTATTTTATCCATGCATGGCTAACAAAGTACTTTATTTTTTGCAGATCTTATTGGAGTGTTGGTAAATGTTGGTGATCTCTTAACATCTGAGTCCTCAAATGGAAATACTGAAAAAACGCTGAAGTTCACTATCAAGAATCTTGAGTAAGAATATTTTAAGTTTGACTCATATAAATTATGATAAATAATGAGATAAACAATTATTAATTTTAATTTTGAAAAAGGGATCGGACTGTTAATTGCTTGGCTCATGGTGATTTTGTTGTTGATATCAAGAACCAGACTGTAGGCGTAGATGGTCCGGTTGCGATTTGTGTATTGACGGATTGGGTCGTCAACAAATATCAAGGTATGTGATCTATAAATTTTAATGAGGTTTTATATCATGCAAATAACCTAATTAAACGTAGAAATATTTGTATTCTGATTTCTTCATTTGACTTTTATTTTAGATGAAATAACCATCCATGATCATGAGAATATTGGCTTCTCACGTTTCTTTGTTACTCCACCTATTGACGAGGTTCTCATCTACCGTAGGAAGTAAGTATAAGAAACTTTTGGTTACTTAAAATTTCGTTTATTTAACTAATATTATACTTATATATAAATATAATGGATAGGATTTGGGAAAGGATAAAGAAGAGAATGGAGGATGCAGGAAACCATGGAATGTGACTTGCATAAATGGCGGTTCTATTAGTTTATCGTTTTCGTATTTCTCTTATCATATGTTTTAAGACTTAATGGCGTGGTGTTATCGTTACTATGTTTACTTATGTTTTAACTTAAACTCGGTACTGCGTTTAAATAATTATGTTGTTTTTAATCTAAAAATTTTAATTGCTGTTATTTATATAATCTGCTCTAAAATATCTGATAAGTTAACTTTAGAAAGAAATAGTTAAACCATATATACACTACATTCGTATTCATAATAATTAATAGTTAAACCAGATATACATTAATTTGAAAGATTCATATATATCTCTATTATATTTTCTGTAACCTTAGAAGATTTTATCTTATAAATCTTACATACTTGTATCATCATAAAAAAATATGAATCTAAATAGATCTCATATTTTTAATATGAAGAAATAGTACATATGAAAATCTAGAAATTTAGTAGTTATTGGTAGTTATACAAAATAGAAAAGTAAACTTATGTGCCAAAAATATTGACTGGAATTCTATTTACCCAAAATTGTCACATATTTACATGCAAATAATAAAATTTTAAAATTTCAATATTTAGCCATTTCGGAAATAATTGTAAACTATACATTTTACTCATCTTTAAGGTTTAGCGTTTTGGAAAATTATTAGTAACTATTTAAAATTATTAAACTCACATGTACCAAGATTATTAGTTTAAAATCCTAAAGATTACATCCTTAAACACGCGTATAAAAGAGTTTTTCAATATTCTTATTAACAGAATAAATAAACACATTTTCTTAGCTTAGAATCTAGGCTTTGTTTAGTGTTTAGTTATTAAAAAAAATTTACATAATATCTCAGTGTTGGCTATGACATTGATCAAATTTGTGCGTAACACTAAGAAAGAAATCACCGGAAATCTTGATATCAACGTTGTTATTACATGGTTACAAACAAAGTTGAAAGAAAAAATACATACAGATAAATCAAAATATTATTGTATGAACGAATAATCATAAAATTATAAATAGTGCACATCACAGTGTTACTTTTCAGGCGGTATAATTATGTCAGTTGAACTTGCCAAAGATTATAAATAATTAGATTCCCCTGTCAAAGTTATTTCATGCAAAAATTATTACAGATTGATTTGCTTTATTCTGCATTTAAAAGTAATATTCTATCAGTTGATAGACCGTTGCATGTTACACTAGCAAATTGTAAAAACATACGAATATTCAAATATTATTACCCAAAAATTATATAACTATTCTAACGTTTATTTATTTAGAAATTTGTAATTATTCGATTTTGGACTAATGAACCGAAAACAATTAGGGGTTGTGGTTTCAAGTATGATTTACCAAGATCTTCTATTACGAAGATCCGAAATATTTAAAACTAATAAGGCTGTATCATCTGAATTTAAAGCTTGCAGGTTTTCGTTTTTTGTAATATACTATAATGTTTCAATATTTACTATTATAATTTATAGACATTGTTTCTTATTAGTTTTAGGGTTATTCTATTTATCTGGAACATTGTATTTAGACAAATGAGAATTGATGTCATATAGTGATACACTCTTTCTCTAAGTAATATGAACTCCAATGCATTAAACATTTTTCTCTCATTTGTTCACTTTACTTGAGGACAATCAAAGGACAGTTTGTCAAATCGTTTCTTAAATATTTTTTTAAGTTCACATTTGAATCAATTGTCATTTACTTTTGTTATTTTTAGCGAAACGTAGTTTAAGTATATAAAACCCGTCTTTAAAAGCATAAACGTCGTTTCAAAAGTATATTAAGCCTGAATTGTTGCATAGGTATTTAAAACCCATCTTTAAAAGCAAAACCGTTGTTTCTAAAGTATATTAAACCTGCGTTTTAAAACATAATAACCGTTTGTGGAGTCCGTCTTATTAAAAAAACGTTCATTTGTCTCATTTTTCATCTCCAAACCAAAAAAAAAAAATGAATGGCTCCATGTAATAGAGTTTCTGAACTTCAGAAGATAAACGGCGGGCAACGTATTTGTGTCCAAGTTGTTCAAAATTATTATGATTTCACTAACATTCATTACCCTCATCGGAAGTTAGTTCTTGCTGATGAATTTGTAAGTTTGTAAGATTTTTAAAATTTATCCCTGTTCATGTTTTGGGAATGTAATCGTTTATTGATTCATTTTTACTAAAACTGTGTAGGACAATCACATCCTCTGTACCATGCCATCTGAAATAATTAACAAATTCGAGGATGTATTGCTCGAAGGAGAGTGGTATTTTCTTGGTAATTTTGCAGTTACCGACAGATTACCCCATCCAAGCATATCATCAAACAACTGTCATATACGTTTGAACGAGGATACAATCACTGAGAAAACCGATCCGAAGTCTTCCAGAGAAATATACTCTTTCTGTGCATACATAGATATTTTGCTTGCGTCGATTCAAACTGACCGATATCTTGGTAAGTTTCCTATATGCATGTTATTATCTTGGTTTATCTCATTAACTTATAAATGAATTTTTAAAACTTAGTCGTTTAATCTTGCAGTTGATGTTCTCGGGATTGTCACTTTTGTTCAGAAACTTCAAAGTGGAGTTCATATGTCTAATACATCGGATACACCCACAGAACGTCCACTTATTCGTTTTGTACTCGAGATCTTGAGTAAGTACAACTTGTCCTCATAATATCTGATGTCAGACTTGGTTTTCTTTATATATTAAAATATGTTAATTATCTTATATGTTGGTGTAAATATATACAGTGGAAATTCCTTGAAATGTATTGCTTGGGATAACTTGGCAAGAAAATTTGAAGAACTATGGACAAATCGTGATAAGTCTTCAAGACACATTATTGTATTGCGATTTTTCTCTTTCAATATGTGGAGAGGTATGTAAATATTAACTATTAATATCTATCCAATACAGCAATTAATCAGAAGATTAACAAATTTATTGTAACCACATGCGTTTAATCAGAAGTTTAACTAATTTATTGTTTCCACATGCGTACTGAATATGTATATGTAATTGGATGAGTGGATTGTTGAATCGGAAAGATTCATATCTGATATTCTCGAGGATCCTCCTACTCCAGAAGTGGCAATAGCAAAAATGAGGTATGTAAGTTACATATTTGATGTTATATCCTGTATATGTATTCTATTGACATCTATTTTGTGATTTTATAATATTGTCATATTGTTCCAGGCTTGAAACTTCAGTTGATTTTACCCATTTGGATGATGAATATGAAGATTAGAATGCTGGGACAGCTGCAACGGAGAATGCATAATCACTGGAAGATTACCTTTCTGTATTTCTTATATTAAGTTCTGAATTTAAAGGAGTGATATCATCTTTTTTTTTATTATGTAATAAATACTAACTTTGCAGTATAATAATTATGGTGTTTTAAACTATATTCATTACTGTTAATTATTACAAATTCTTATGTAAGATATATATTAAGATGTTTTACTCAATAGGTTTAACCACATAATCGTCACATCCGCAATCATAATAACTAAATAATGTTATTTTTTGATATATAAATGAAAATTAATTCTTCCAAATAATTGTAATAACTAATAATTATTAAATAATTAATTAAAGATAAATATAAAATTAAATCGCATATTGTTATCTTAAAAAAATGATCTCTTAAATTAGTTGTACTTCTAGAAATACCCGTGTAAATTGAGAAAATTTGCATTTTAATAATAGTCATTTTACTTCATCGATTTTGTAGTTCTTGGTAGTTATTCATAAATAAAGAAAACTTTCGTAAATAAATTGTATTGATTTAGAACACTTCTTCTTAATCGCTGATATGTATATACTCAAATAAGAAAATATACATATTTGAAAATTAAATAATTTAACATAAAATCGTGATCTATACATTTTAGTTATTCTAGGATTTATCTTTAATAGGAATTATTATTATTTACTAATAAAAAGGAATAAATATGTGCACCATAGATATAATCGTTTAAAACCCTAAAAACCATGGCTTTATATACGATCGTAAGCTTACGATAATTCTCTCAACCTTCTAGGCAACTAATAAAAAAAAACCATTCTATTAGCTTATAATTATAACTCGATTTCTCATTAGGGTTAAATCACAATGGGTACACATAACGTGAAGATCTCATGTGACATCTTGCTTGATTCATCCTCTATTGCTGATAACAATGGTAACTTAATGGTTTTCGTTTTTATTTTGCTTATTTTTAATATAATAAACTGAAGTTTATGCTCTTACGTGAAAACTTATCTTAATTTTTAAGCCATTAAAAGATTGTCGTTAATCTTTTGTTATACTATAAATTCTTGCAAAGAGACATGTTCGTTTTTGCTTACGATGTTTGGAATAAAAATCTAAATTCAATTTTTTCTTATCTTACAGTTCTTCATAATACTGTTGATCAAACTTCATCACTTGAAACGGCATTCGAGAGATTACGCCTCTATCAATCCTATGATCGTCTCCCTAAACATCCTTCAAGATTGCATAATATTCCACATATTCACGGTATGAGTGTTATATTAAAAAAATAAATAAAAAACTCATTGAATGATAAATAAATTATATATGTCTTAATTTATAGATACGTCGAAAATACCTTGTGGTTTAAGAAAGAGGAGTGGGCCACGCGAATTGGGTTCTAAGCTGTTTGGGTTTGGAATATTGTATTCTGAATCAGCTCATGGAGATCGCACAGATGTTCAGTCGGGTTTGTGGGATGTGCCCTGTCATCTAATCAATGAAATTGGTAAAAAATTCCTATAGTAATATCTTTTTCTGTTAGACGTTACAAATATATTCATAATTTGGTTTGATATAGGACCAGATAATGAATTCGAACATGACATGATTAGCGACTCAGCTAATAGAAGCATTGGTGTTTGTAATGAACATGAGCAAAACGGTAAGTCTCTTGATCAGAACAGTCTTCAAGTTGATAATTTATTAAACATCTATATAGAGGGACGACTAATATATAAAAAATGTATAAATATATATATATATATATATATATATATATACGAAGGTCCTACTGGTGCTGACCCTGACGAATCAAATTACAAAAAAGATGATCCAACTGATGGTGATCGAACTGACGACATTGGTGATGGCGACATTGTAACCGATAACAAAGGTGATGGCAATGATGGTGATGATAGCGGTAGTGACCAACCGGATACTGATAACAATGATGATGATGACGACTGGTATGATGGTTGCGATGACGAAGAAGAAGACGAAGACAGTGATGATAACGATGGCGACGAATATGATGACGAGGAAGATGACGAAGATAGTACTGATAGTGATGATAGTGATGGAATTGACGAAGAAGAAGAGGACGAAGAAAGTGATGATTGTGAGGAAACCGATGAAGAAAATGAAGACGATGACTATGATGAGACGAACGAATTGTCTGATGGTTGTGATGAAGAAGGAGACGAGGACGAGAGTCATGATGATGTTGATGAGAAAAATGAAGAATACATGAGTGATGCTGTTGATGATATTCGGAATGATGCATCGGCAGTGAAAACCGAATGTTCTGCTGATCATCAGCCCAAACGTCCATTGGGAAAAAGACTATATCTCAACTATGATTTCCATGGAACATCACAAAATATTGTGGATGGTATCTTTGTTAAAGCTCCCTCTAAACGCATTTGCGTGCGACGTATGCTCTTTACTTCAGATTCTGAAATTGATAATGGCGATGAATGTTCCAACGACTCCTCTTCAAATACAGCTATGGTGTCTCAAGAGATTCAAGCGTTTCCAATAAAAGTCATACATCTAACCGAGGGTCCGTGTGAGTTTGAGATTAATGTTAAAGTTTTGAGAGTTTGGACTCATAGTTTGCACCCATCTGAAAAGCGTCTCGAGACTGTGCTATGTGATGACCTGGTTTGTTTACTAAATAACCCAGTTTTATATATTTACATTTATAATATTTTTTGTTACATATTAATATTGTGATAATTAGACTTTAACAATTTATATCATATCCTAGGGTGATAAAATACATGCCACTGTACCAACCGCACGCTATGCTTTGTTTGAAGACCATATTGCTGTTGGAAATTGGATTAAGATTCGCCGTTTCCAGGTTGCTCATGTCTATGGTGTTTTTAGGACAACTTCGCGTCGTTTTAAAATAGTTTTGGGTTCACATACTATCGTAGATGGTGATAGTTTTCATTGCGAACGGAATTTTTTCAATTTTATCGACTTCCGTGTAATCCTGAATCGCACATACAGTGACGACTTTTTAGTTGGTAAGTATGTTGATATATGATTTATATTTTGTTTAAGGATAAGAAACAATACTGAGTTTACAATTGTCTTTCGTTTCAGAAATAATTGGCCGTGTTGTAAACGTTGGCAAGTTTCATTTCTGGGAAGGTTATACCTTGGACCAACTAGAGGAAAAGGGCATTGATAGCGAATACCAGCTTATCACTTTCTACTTGGAGGATTTAAGGTTTGTATTCCCTTTTCAATGTTTTCCCGAATTTAACTATGTGAACAATTATAAGAATACAAGCATATATAATTTTGTGCTAATTATTTTAATCATGTAGGCACGTTCGTCTCTTTTGCAAATTGACTGGCAAAAGAGCTTTAAAGTTCTATAAGAACTGGCGTAGTTGTGATAGCCAAAATGCTGTTTGTGTAATCAGATGGGGAATTATTGATTATCTTGGAGGTATGTCAGTTGCATATATAAATTAATGTTTGAATATGCGTGGCATAAATTTAGTATTTCACTTCTTATTTCAGGAAAGGTAATGATCTCGGCTATTCAACAAACATTGGTAGTACTGAACCCTCATGTTGCGGAAGTCGAAGAATTCGGACAAAAGTACGGCCTGTACATACCTTGCTATATATAGTATACAATATTATACATAACCTTTTTTATTTATGTTGTTTTATTTTTATTACACAGGATGATTAGCAGTCGAAGCTATCGTCTAGAGAGTGTTCGCCATCGAGATTAGATAGATACAATATTACCCATATTCACTATTCGTATTTCAAATTTATGTTTAAGGATACATTTCATAAGGTTTTTGGTTTTTAAAAGTGTTCTTCGAATTCTTCAACTTCATTATATGTGAAGTTAGTATTTCATAATTATAATTATTGTTTCCGAATCATTTATTATCAATTGTTTGTCGACTATTGCCTATACATGTTCCATATATATATATTAAGCTAAAGTATCTTTCATAAACATGCGTATACAGTATATATATTTATATCCGAGTTGAAATTCTCAATGAAATTCATATATATCGCTATTGTTACATATATTAAAATTGCCAATAATTGTACTCATCATACTCGAGTGTCTTTTCCTTCTTCGTGGTATTTACAAAAAAAAAAAACTTATGAATTCTGGAAATTATGATTATTTTAATGAAATTACAAAAGTATAATATACGGTTATAGTTCGAAATATATTTATTTAAAAAAAATTGAAAAAAGGATTTTATAAAAAAAGGAAATTGTACAAAAGATGCTAATTTCATTATCATTAAAATGTTTATTTTATGTTTATGTTAAAATGACTGAAAACATAATTTCACGCAACTGATTTTTGGATAAAAATAACAAATATACTTATATGAGAAATGGAATAAGTAAAATTTACATTTAAATTATGTTAAGTCTTAACATTGAACTCGATATATAGAAATCAATAAAAGATACGATACTCTATTTATTTGCATCGATCCAAAAGACTAGGGTTTTTATCAATTCCTATATATATATATATATATATATATATTTATGTACGACTGATTAATCTTCCTCATTAAATCGGTTCAAGAATTTTCGGTAAAAAGAAGAAGATGGAGTCGTCAATAGATAATAGTGTTGACACTAAGAAAGTTGTGAAGTCTTATCTCAAGCGGAAAACAATCGTCTCTGCTCTGATAAACGAAATTGATAGAACGAGTGATCGTTACAAGATAAAGGTTCAGATAATCAATCTCTGGAAATCATATCGTAAAAATAAGGTTACATCCATAGAGATGGTATTAGCAGATGAAGTGGTAGGCAATGTTAATGTTTTATATCTATATATATGAACATGCATCGTATAGTAAAATTATGATATGAATAACTTAAATATTAATTAAGTTTTTGACTATATCAGGGTTCTAGGATTCATGCAACTGTTGATGGAGATTTGGTGGAGCAATTTAATTCAGAATTGACGGAAGGCCGTACTATATTCTTAAGCAACTTCACATTCAAAGATTACAGTACTGCATATAGGACAAGTCCTTTATCTTTTAAAATAAGTTTCTACAGGACTACTGTTATAACACCTTGTGATGACTTTCCTAGGGAACTTCCTTATAGATATTTTAAGGAATTTTCAACTATAAGTAATGGGGATTATGAAAACAGTGTTTTAATAGGTATGCTAGATATATTTTGTTTACTATATTTATCGAGTTATACTGTGATATAATACATCTTATCTGTACTAATTCTTTATAAATATTAATGTAGATGTCATAGGGCAGGTTGTTAGTCTAGAAACTTCTGACGTTATTGCTCAAGGGAAACCAATAAGAAAGTTGGACGTTGTTCTACGTAATGCCAGGTGAGTTCATAATGATATAATTTATGAAATAATATTTAGTTAAATCATATATAATTTAGTTAGTTTGTTGATTACGTATAGTGATAATCGCTTGACTTGTACGCTGTGGGGAAATTTTGGAAAGAAAGTAATCGACTACGTGACGAAAATGCTGCGTCTGTGATCGTGTGTGTTGTTAGATTTGCTTCAGTGTCAGAATGGAAAGGTATATTGAACTTAATTGTATTGATAATAGTTGTGATATAAATAAGTTTATCATATACGCTTTTTTAGAAATTTCAAATACTTTACTTCTAATTTTTTGTAGGAGTTTACAGTATTTCAAACTCTTTCAACGCAACACAGATATTTCTCGATCCACATTCTAAACAAATTGAAGATTTTCGAGCCTTGTAAGTAATGAAATCTGTTTGTTTGTGTATACTTTTAGAGCTATCATGAATACTAAAAGGAATGTCTTTTGTTAGGTTGCCAACCAATACATTTGTGATATCCAATGAACATAAGGTGCAATCATCATCCACTAAGTCTGTTTCATGGAAAGATGAATTCTTTGATAGAAATGAAAGAAAGACAATTCAGGGTATTGTTTATGCTGATACGGTACGTGTTCATTAAGTTAATTTTAAATTTATACATAATAATTATTTGTTTTATATATTTGAGAATGATCTGTTTTTTTTATATTTAAATCAAATTCTTTTCGAGTGTAGGAAATGAAATGTGTTACTGCTGCGACAGTTGTTCGAGTCGAATATAATCCTATATGGTATTATATTGCATGCAGAACTTGCGATAAAACAGTTCATCCAATAGAATCTGATTCTACCGATGACGATTCCTTGCTATTTGATTGTAGAGAATGTGGCGAGGCTGTCTCAGATGTTATAGCCAGGTAAATGGTTCATTGATTCAAAGTAGTTATTAGAAAAAATTTAATTTTTGGCTTTACAAATATTCATATTTTCGTAGGTATAAGTTAGTGTTGGTTGTTTCCGACGAGTCTGGCGAAGAGATAAGATTCTTACTGTTTGATAAAATCGCTAGCGCATTTCTCCGTGTTCAAGCAGATATTTTAGCTGAGGAGGTTGCTGAGGTATATCATTTTATAATACTTTGTGCACATTATCATATAATCTTATGTTATTTATGTGTAATGTCTTTTTATATTTGATCAGGACGAAACTTTGGTGCTTCCACGAGCTCTTTCTGATTTGGTTGGAAAGAAGCTCCTTTTCAAAATCGGAATAGGAACGGAGAATCTGACTAACAGACGTCAAACTTATAAAGTTGAGATCGTTGTCGATGATGCAGATATGTTGAATAAGTTTGAAAATCATGGAATTCGATCCCTCGAACATCATTTAGAACTTAGGTACTCAGGTAGATTTGCATCACTGACACCATCGCCAGTATCAAAACGAGTTTCAGAATCAGCCGTTCAAACGCCTAATGTTGACGAAAAAAGTAATAGCAAGAAGAGAGGAAGACGGCAATGAACAAACACATACGTTTTGAAATCTTCGAACTGATATTCTTATAATTCTCGATGTTGTTTTTTTTTTTGGTTTTTCATATACTTTAGTACTGATATTTATGCATATTCGAATTTATGGTTTGTTTTTTTAGGATGCATTATTGATTTAAAGAACGAAAAATTCAAAACAAGTACTTAACTCTCTATATAAATTGCGTAGTAACACAACTTACTTTATTGTGGAATATTACAGTTTGTGCATATTTGCAAATTTATATTTTAATATTATCATAGTTTCATAAATTAACACATGAAATCGTTAAAGTATCTAAGATATCGATTATTCTATTAATATTAAATATTTTATAAACTTAAACTAAAAAAAAAAAGAAAAAAATAAAATGTTAAATTAGGTTTGTTTCAATAAAGAACAAATGAAAACCCTACAAATTATAGGAAAACCCTACATATGTTTAAATAGTGTTTCTCATGCACGTTTTTTAATATCGTACAAAAAAGAAAAAGAAAACCTAATCATAAACTATGGGGCCGAAGAGAAAGAGAATAACGAAACCTAGGGTCGTTAAGATACCTGTTGCAAATCGTCGTAAGTGTTTCTGTTTCTTTGAAAAAATGCATGTATTGTTACTTTTGATATGCCGCTGAAACACCTTTCATCCTTAATACAGCAATCGTTTCAAGGGCTGAAACGTATGCACCAACGTTACCAAAATCAGTTTATCATTAATACATTGATATAGAATCTATTGGACGTGTTGGTATGGCTAAAATAGCCAGACAAAACAGACTGAATATCATTCGATCGAAGCGTGGTTTACCAACAATAAATAATTCAAAAGGTTATGTTGATTAAATACAATTTTATATTGATTTATATTAAATATATGTAACTAACTGCATCTGATTGTGTAAATTTATAGATATATTGACAGAGTCCGTTGATGTCGATGATGTTCTATGTTTTGTCGCTACTGATTCGGACACGGACGATGATAAAGATTCAGATGCTGTTCCGCCAAGTAATTCGAACAAACGACGACCAAGACAAAAAAAACCTAAACCACCGAATTATCCTGAATATAATTCATTCACGAGTTTTGGCTTGATGGAAAGTGGTACAAATCGAAACAAATTCCCTTTTATTAGTATATATATATATATACAAGTTATTATATTTTAAAATTTTAAAATCAATTATAGGTTATTTTGATGATGGTGATCAATCTTACATGTGTGACTATTGTCATGCTTCAATGTGGTTTGGAGAACGTATAAACAAGCACTCTCTATCTTCTACTCCAGTTTTCACGATGTGCTGTCTAAGTGGCAAAGTTCAGCTACCTTTATTGAAAGCTCCCCCAAAACGTTGTTACAGCTATTGTATAATCGCGATAACACGAGGAAAAACTTCCGTGAATTCATAAGAGCATACAATATGATGTTTTCGTTTACGTCACTTGGTGGAAAGGTTGATAATACTATAAACAACGGTAATAGTCCGTATCTATTCCAAATGTGTGGTGAAAATTATCATTTGATCGGAGATATGTTACCAGCACCTGGCAAACAACCAAACTTCCTACAATTATATATCCATGATACCATCAACGAAGTTAAAAATAGGATGAATGCTTATGGGTAATCTTCGATTTTTATTATAATATAATATTATTATTTATCTATATCAATATAGTGTTTCAATTTTATAAATATTAATAGTTTCAAAACCACTGTTCAGGGATGTTGGTAATTCAAGGAAGCTGAGAGCAGATATCGTGGAGCTTCTGAAGAAGATGTTAGATGATCATAATCCTCATGTTAAAGCCTTAAGAACTGCACGCGAACGATTTTTTGGGAATCAAAATTCTAAAGGTTTTAAGTTGGTTCTTGCAAGTGGCCGAACTACTGATGGTCGAACGCATAACTTACCTACTGAGAACGATGTGGCGGCTTTGATACCTGGTGATTTCAATATGTTAACAGAAAAAAGAGACATCGTTATTCAAAGCAAGTCTGGAGGTTTATACCGTATAAGTGAGTTGCATCCGGCTTATTTACCTTTGCAGTATCCGTTATTGTTTCCGTATGGTGAAGATGGTTTTAGATTAGGTATTGATATTGGCTATGTTGATACATCTGGAAGGAAACGCACAACCGTGACAATGCGTGAGTTTTTCGCATTTCGCATTCAAGACAGGCATGGAGAATCCCCAATCATTATGATGTCTGGGAGATTGTATCAGCAGTTTCTGGTTGACGCATATACGATGGTAGAATCAAATAGGCTTCGTTATATATGGCATAATCAAAAGAAGCTACGGTGTGACAGCTTTGATAAGATTGAACAATCTGGTGAACGTGGCAATAATGATTTTTCTGAACAAGGAAAAAAGGTGCTTATACCTGCTTCATTCACGGGAAGTAAGAGATTCATGAGGAAACATTATCTAGACGCGATGGCAACATGCAAGTACTACGGATACCCGGATTTTTTCATAACAATTACTTGCAATCCAAAATGGCCTGAGATAACGAGGTTTTTGGAAAAACATGATCTAAAGATCGAGGATCGACCAGATATTTGTTGCAGGATTTTTAAAATGAAGCTCGATAATTTAGTGAATTATCTAACGAAAGACCACGTTATGGGCCACGTTAACTCAGGTATGTCAAAAAGATTAAATATAAGTAAAGAGTCATAATATATAAATCGTGCCAACTTATACTTAACGTATAGGTACTAATTCGATTTATTACATGTATTTCTAACTTTTTCTAATTGTTTTACTTTTATTTCAGCGATGTATACCATTGAATTCCAAAAAAAGAGGATTGCCACATGCCCACATGGTTGTTTTCTTGAAACCCGAATCCAAACTACCAACAGGCGAGGACATAGATAGATTTATATCAGCAGAGATACCGGACAAGGACTTGGATCCAATTTTGTACGAAATTGTTGGAGACTTGATGATACATGGACCATGCGGTGATGACAATCCAAAAAATGTTTGTATGCATGAGAAAAGGTGTACAAAATTATTTCCTAAGCCTAATGGATCAGTTACTAAAATCGATGATGCTGGCTTCCCCATCTATAGACGTCGTATGGATCAAAGAACCATTCTGAAGAGGGGTGTTTTGTGTGATAACCGATATGTTGTCCCATATAATCCAGATCTCTTAAAGCGTTTTCAGGCACATGTTAACGTTGAGTGGTGCAACCAAACCAGGTCTATAAAGTACCTATTCAAATATATAAACAAGGGTCTAGATTACATTAGAGCAGCAATCGAGGATGAAGACGGTAACCCCGTTATATCCCAAGATGAGGTTGAGCAACATTACAATTGCAGGTAACTTTGTGAAACTAATATTTAAGATTAGATCGCTTGAATAATTACTTAAGTATGATTTAAAAAAAAACAAGATTATTTATTTCTGTTTGATTTGCTCATTCTTAGATACATTTCACCGTATGAATCATCATGGAGGCTTCTAAAGATTCTTACACAGTACCGAACCACGGCAGTAATGCAACTTTCGTTTCATTTGCCTGGTAAACAAATGTGTATATATCAGGAAGGAGAGAGCGTTGACCAAGTCTTAAACAAGGCATCGGTAGGTCAGTCACAATTTCTAGCGTGGATGGAGGCAAACAAGGAACATGCCTTGGCAAAGGAGCTAACATATGCTGATTTCCCAACAAAATTCGTCTGGATCTCAAAGCAGTGGCAATGGAGAATACGAAAACAAGGTTTTGCCATAGGCAGACTGGTGTATGTCTCACCTTCCGCTGAAGACGCATATCATTTGAGGATTCTTCTCAATATAGTCAAGGGCCCTGAGAGTTTTGAAGACTTAAAAAAGGTTAATGGTGTTATATACTCTTCTTTCCGAGAAGCATGCTTTGCGCTTGGTTTGTTAGACGATGATAAAGAATACATCGAAGGAATTAAAGAGGCCAGTTTTTGGGGAACTGGAAAGTTTCTTCGTAAACTTTTTGCTATAATGCTTCTTTCGAGTAGTGTAGCAGTTCCGATCAACATCTGGAATGCTACTTGGAAAATATTAACTGAGGATTTCTTATATCAGAAAAGGCGTGAAGAGAATGACCCAGGTAAGATGGATTTGAAATTTTAAACTATTTTACAAGATTCACATTATCTTAGTTGCTAACAGACTTATTTGTATATCTAGGTTTGGTGTTGACTGAAGCCCAATATAAGAATCTTGGTTTGTCAGATATAGAGAAGTATATGCGCAGAAACGGTCATTCATTATCCGACTATAAAGGAGAGATGCCAGTCCCTGATGATATTGGAAAGTATAAGAAATCAAATCATCTAATCCGGGATGAGAAATCATACGATCGTGCAAAACTTGCAAACGATCATGTCAAGTTGTTTTCAACAATAACCCATGAACAAAAGGATATCTACAATGAGATAATGGATGCAGTTACAAGAGGTATCGGTGGAATGTTTTTTGTTTATGGATATGGTGGGACAGGTAAAACGTACCTATGGAGGCTTTTAGGCGCTGCTCTTCGTTCTCAAGGAAAAATAGTTCTCAATGTTGCATCAAGTGGCATTGCAGCATTGTTATTAGAGGGAGGAAGAACAGCGCATTCTCGGTTTGGAATACCCATAGTTGTGAACGAGTATACATTCTGTAATGTGAGTTCTGGATCACACCAAGCAGAGCTGATTGAAGCAGCCGATCTTATTATATGGGATGAGGTTCCGATGATGAGCAAGCATTGTTTTGAGATATTGGATCGGACTATGCGTGATATACTAAAGTGTGATAAGGTCTTTGGTGGAAAGGTCGTTGTTTTGGGTGGTGACTTTCGACAAATACTCCCTGTTATTGTCGGAGGCAATAGCTCAGAGACTATATTGGCAACTGTGAATTCTTCTCATATTTGGTCTGATTGCAAAGTTCTGCAGCTAAAGACAAATATGAGACTGCTTCGTGGCGATAATGATTTCAATAATCAAGAAATTGAAGAATTCGCCAAGTGGATCTTGGATATTGGTGATGGAAAACTAAATATTCATGATACCATAGAAGATGAATTAGAAATTCCAGAGGATTTGCTGATAAGCGGAGAAGGTGATCCTGTTAAGAGAATAGTCTCGGAGATTTATGGTCAATCTTACACAACCACTCGTGAACCAGTTTTTTTCAGGAAAGGGCAATACTCAGTCCACGGAATCAGGATGTCGACGTTATCAATGAATTCATGCTATCAGAACTCAAAGGTCTTCGTTATATGATATATCACAATTCCTTTTAATACGTATTTATATTATAATTAAAATATATCAGTACTAACATAGTTTGAATTGTTTTATTAGGTGAGGAACATGAATACCTTAGTGCCGATAGCATTGATACTTCAGACACAAGCAAAATAGACGAAGTCGTCTATACACAGGAGTATCTTAATAGTATAAAGGTATCAGGGCTGCCAAATCATTCTCTCAAGTTAAAGATAGGAGCTCCAATAATGTTTCTTAGAAATATTGATCCTAAGGGTGGTTTGTGTAATGGTACGAGGTTGCTTATTACTCGGTTAGCTAGGCATGTAATAGAGGCAAGCCATATAACCGGGAAGAAAATAGAAAAAAAGGTTATCATACCTAGAATGTTTGTGTCACCACCAGAAGCAAGGTTTCCTTTTAGAATGCGCCGGAGGCAGTTTCCTATTACCATAGCTTTTGCTATGACTATAAACAAAAGTCAGGGTCAGACTCTACAAAAGGTGGGATTATATTTGCCAAAGCCAGTGTTCTCGCATGGTCAACTTTATGTTGCTGTGTCTAGAGTTACATCACGCCAAGGGTTGAAGATTCTTATTACAGATAAGAATGGCAAAGGACAAAAGAAGACAATGAATGTTGTTTACAAAGACGTGTTTGAAAACATTTATAGAAATTCGCGGTTGGTTTGAATAGGTTGTTTTGTTTGCTACTAAAAACATGTTTAGATTACATTGGATATTAGTTATAATATTTTGGTGGTCATTGGTATTTTTAAACTGTTTTATCTTTTAAATTTTGTTATATTTAACTGATTTATCTTTTGGATCTTCTTATATTATGAATTAGTGTTGACTATGATAATGTTTTGAATAGCTCTGTTTGTTTGAATTAAAAAATTAGTAAATGATCAGTTGTTATAATATGCTTTTTTAAGTATATATATTAAGCATTATACAAATCAATTTATAAGCTTCCAATTATGGTTTGAATATTACATTTTAAACTCAAAAAACTTTCGAAATATGGTTCCAAAATTAAATTTAAAACACAAAAAACTGTTCAAAATGTGGTTTGGGTATTATATATTCAAAACTAAAAAAACTTTTGAAGAGCAACAGCCCACACAAGACGCGGGCCAGCCACCTAGTTAAATACTAAATTATGGTAAATACTTTCATTGACCAAACAAACATCACTAATGTTTGAACAGTTGCAAACTGAAAAAAGATTGTAATCTTCTCAGATCACTTTGGATTCGAGTTGTTAAGTACGACTTTAGTACGACCAATTTCCTCAGCTTTCCATCCTTTTTTTTCAAATACATGATAGTCATCGGGTTACTCCATAACAAATTCAAAATAGTGAATTACATAAAAGGACACTTTCACCACTTTCTTTGCTTAAAAAGGTACTTATTGTTATTAGGCTACTTTATCCCATGTGGCACTGTGTGAAAGTCCTAAAAAGTCCCTCAATAAACGAAGATAGCTGATTTTTCACTTTGTATCAATTTTTTGACTGTGCTAGCTCCAGCTAACCGGTGGCTGAAATGTTAGTTTTTCCGATCTGCAGAAATTTGTAACGAATTATAATTCGCTTGTGGAAGAGATGATTTCGAATCTATGGTCCTCTGAATTTCTCGGTTTCGTTAGACTAGACCGACACAGAATTCGAAATTGAGTAAACATTAGTGTTTGAAACATTTCCACATCTATGGCAGAAACATTTCTGGGTTCTTGTATTTCTAGGTCAGGATCGCATCTATGACAGAAACATTTCCACCTCTTGTCTCTTGCATTTGAAAATTGATTCTTGACCAATGGCACTCTTGGATTCTGGTATTCGATTGACTGTAATGGTAGTCTTTGCAAATGACTGAAACCTTCGACAATGAATTTAATGGTAGTTTATCGTGAAGGAGGTATACGGCAACAGTTTGGTTTTTTGTCGAGAACAGTTGTATGTGGATATCATTGTTTGTACGAGAAAATATGGATTAAAGGGTGTGGATAGTTTCATACATTCGATACTTGGGCCGCGAGATTGGGTCGAACTATAGCAAATTTATATGCTACATAAATTACATTGTGTGGATAGAAGTGATACCAGTTCTTGGATACATAGAAATGGCCAATATAGATGGATAACGGGAGCTATGTTAGTTTGCTGTTCTCTAATAGGGCCCACAAAATTAAATTTTGTTTAATATTGTAAGCCGTCCGATTTGCATTTAATGAAGTTGATCCTACTGCTTGTTTTAGTTTGGTAGGTAAACGTCCCAATCTTATACCTTTGAAAATCTCGTAATATTAGGTTAACCTGTTTCATTTGAGCAGACACGTTCGGCGCTGGCGGACAAAGCTCTAACAGGTTTTCTGTAGAACTAGTTTTCATTGTAATGGTGGATGTTTATATCGTGGACATGAAAGCTAATTTTTTTTTTTTTGGTTGGTTTAGTGGTCCATTGTTTGCTATGAATGAGCATTGTTTGGTAATATGTGGCGAGTGGATTCGTTCGAGAGAAGGGCTTTAGGATTTCCTTGTGGACAAGCTTAAGATGTCTAGAGTAGTCCCACTTAGGTGTCTTGAGTGAATTTTTTGACGATGGCAGAGAAGGTGTTGCGGTAACATTAAGCTATTGGCCTCCTAATAGCACTGAACTAGCTACCGGCCTTTCTACGCCGCCTGTTATGGTTACAAAAGATAGTTCGATAGATTATTTCTTAAAACACTTCAGGGTCCAGAGTAGTGTAAACCTATTCGCAAAGTTTGATGGAGACGAGAACAAGGTTGGGAAAAGTGGATTTGAGGGAGGTTGTAGTGCTAATAGGAGTGCGGTGAGAAGAAGAAGCAATGGTGGTGATTTTTCGGATGATCTTTCTGGGTACAAAACACCTTATATATCCTACAAGACATGGACCGAGTAATTTCGAGAGTGAAGGTTTTGTATTTAAAACTCCGGTGACAACCAGCAGCGATGGTTCGTTTAAAAACCCAGTTCCGGTGAGGGTGCATAAAAGTTGATGAAGTTCCCAGTTTTGGAAAGAAGCTAGGGTTTGTACAGTCCAACGAAGCCGAGGATAGTGTTAATAGTGGGTTTTAAACCTCTGTTCCATCGTTTCGGGGAAGTCGTACTGGTAGTGGGTTTAAAACCTCTATTCCATCATTTCGGGGAAGTCGTACTGAAGATGAAGATCCCGGAATGCTGAACACTCCACTAACGTCCACAATGTCTGAGGATAGTACTGGTTGTGTGTTTTCTTCGCCAAATTCGAAAGGCAAGGCAGCTAAAAGCCAAGATGGCTGCTATCCAGTAACGTCTAGAAAGATGGAGTTTGTTACTGATGAATGTAGCTTCAAAGCTAGGAAATCAGTTACCGTGACAGTCGAAGGTCAGCGAAATGTGTTGCCTAACAATTTGGACGAAGCACTGGTTAAACACGCGGAGATGTTTGAAGAAATTTTCAATAATGCTAACGGTAAAAGAGAGGACGGTTTGCATGTGGAGGCTGATTCAACGGTTTTCTCAGAAAGTGATGATGATGAGGAAAGTGATATTGGAGGTTCTGTACCGCATTGTGCAACGTTCGAGGCGGGTGGAACGACAGCTTCCTCTCCAGGTTGTTGATCTAGGAAGTCATCCATAATGCAGTCACTAGCAGGGGATTGATCTTTTTTACAATCTTCCTTTTGTCTTTGACAGTCATCCATGGGTGGTTCCTATAAGGGATTCGTTAAATTGTTATGTTCCTATAAGTGTAAACAAGCTTTTTTGTGGTATAGTTAAAGTCTTGCCTTGTCCACGACAATCAAAGATTAGTGACTAATAAGATACTTACAGAGTCAGTGAAATCATCGTCGTTTCCATCGTGGTTCCCTGATTGGGCGTGATGGCTGGATTCAGAATTCCCGGGTGTGTAGTTATCTTCAGTGAGGCGGATAATTCGAGATGAAGACTGTACAGGATAAAATGATCGTATTGGGAAGTGTCGCTTTTGCTGTCGTTTGGTTTTCTGTCTGGTAGAATTGAGACGTTGGGAAGAAAGTTTACCAAATCGGACAGACTTCCGGGCTTTGACTTTATCTTTCATTTTTTGTACACGTAAAACCAACTGCTTAACCTGCGACAGCAGCCACTCGTTCTGGTTTTCGCCTTGCACATCGCGTGGAATGCAAAGCTTGTCGATGGTTTTCTGTTTTTGCCGACTCATATGCTTAGTCAAATTCTTCCTTGGGCGTAGCTTTGATAGGGTATGAGGTTACGACTGTTTTTTCTTACGATCTACAATGTGTCTTTGGTGTACGCTTTGAACAGGTGTTGGGACATGAACCGATAACGGCTCGGAAGCGTCTCCACTAGGCCAGGCGGTCTTGATAAATGAATGACTTTTTCTTACCAGCTCCACCAAGTAATCAAATTTCCTGTCCCATATTTCATCATCCCAATCACCCCATCCAATCACATCAGGAGTCTGGACTTCTATAAGTGGATGAACAATCAGCTACCATCACATCCCAAAAACAAAAGGTGAGTCAATAAATACATATAGAAGTAATGGGGAAGAGAATGAAGGAAGAGGAGTTACATTGTCCCCAAACTCAACGTCAAGCACGTCACGGATGGAGAGAGAGTCGTTTTGTGAAGTTTTACAGCATTCCACTCGAGTAGTATGGGATGTGCGGAGTCATTGGGTAACTTTAAGGGGAGGGCCGGTATGGCTTCGAATGCAACAAGTTGTAAGACAAGAGGAAAACCTTGCATCTGAAAAGTGGATTGGCGAAGATATTGCCTAAAAGCTCCTACGGGGTCATCGACTTTGCCTGGAACTTTCTTCGAATGACGGATACATGCTATGGTTTTAAGGAATGATTTTGTCCCCCAAGGAAATGTGAGGAATCCATCAAGGTCCTCCAACATGCGAACATATCTAGGAGTGGGCTTGTGTACCTGTGTGTTAGCAACTAGTACACCGTCCACAATCATAAGCAAGGCTAGACGAAGTCTTCTGCTGCTAGGCATATCCTTGTCAGTTTTAATCATGTGACCAATATCAGCCAGAGTAGTCTTAGGTTCGTTACCTATTAGTTCTCGCCAGTGGTCATCCGGAACCACATCATCGTTTTTTTTAAAGTCGAGGTCGTAATCTTCAGGGAACTCGCCACATGACAAGCCGGTAACTTGACCAAACTCCCTCAATCCAAACTGAAAAGGTTGACCACCAAATACTATCCAGATTTCATATTTCTTCTTGCTAACTACTTTTCTGGTTAAAAGAGCTTGGATGAGCTTACACGATATAGGGCACCTAATAGCTGTGAGTTCAAATAAATAGCTGAAAGGGGAGTTCAAAATAGTTTCAAACTCTGGATTAATGAATTTTGTTTTGATTAATGAATTTTGAGCTTTCTGATTGGTCGGTGTTTGTTATAATTTGATTGGTTTAAATTGATTGATTTTAACGATTTTGATTAATGAATTTTGAGCTTTCTGATTGGTCGGTGTTTGTTATAATTTGATTGGTTTAAATTGATTGATTTTAACGATTTTTGGTAATTTTAATTTTTACAAAATTTTTTATTGAAATCGTTAATGGATTTGCATTGAATCCGAATATAGGCGGCCCAAAGTTTTATTTGAAAATCCGCGTACAAACCAATATAAACAAAAGAGCTTCGTAATCAACGAACAAAATATTCTGGCACAATTGGTTAGGAGATCTTTCCTGTTATACGTATATCGCGGGTTTGAACTCTTTGTTGTGTGAATTTTGAAAATGTAAATTTTTATTTATATAATCTTTTTATTTTTAGATAATTTT
Source organism: Eutrema salsugineum (assembly GCF_000478725.1). Classification (NCBI taxonomy): domain Eukaryota; kingdom Viridiplantae; phylum Streptophyta; class Magnoliopsida; order Brassicales; family Brassicaceae; genus Eutrema; species Eutrema salsugineum. The sequence continues at coordinate 8,509,174 of NW_006256547.1, read as the reverse complement.
ATCGGATTCAATTTTTAATAATTAAAATTGGGAATATTCCTTATTTATTCAATATATTTTTTTATATTTGGTCCGTTGTAATCTGAAAAAGATGTTTTCTTTATCGTAAAATGACAAATTGTTTGTTTATGTCATTTATTTATATAATATTTTTATTTTTAGATAATTTTATCGGATTCAACTTTTAATAATTAAAATTGGGAATATTCCTTATTTATTCAATATATTTTTAATATTTGGTCCGTTGTAATCTGAAAAAGATGTTTTCTTTATCGTAAAATGACAATTTTTTTGTTTATGTCAATATGAGATCCTTTCTACTTTTATCGGTTGATTTTATTAATAAAAAATGTTAATTTTTATTTTATAGAAATATTCGCATGGAGGGTTGTATTTATTGTAAAATGGCAACATTGTTTGTTTATATCAATATAAGATCCTTTCTACCTTTATCGGTTTATTTTATGAATAAAAAATGTTAATTTTGATCTTATATAAATATTCTCATGGAGGGTTGTATTTATCCGTATCACTCAATAATATACATATTCGTCTAAACTCTACGTTATTCCTACGTATAAATTGGTTTGTGAGCTTTGTACGTTTTGTCATCAAATTTTCTAGGGTTTTGAAGCTCTTCATGATGTTTGTTCACTTGCATTCAATCCTAACAATGTGTTCTTCTGACTACAGCTTTGCTCATCCATCTAAAGTTATGATTTCTTGGGAAGCTTCGTCTGCATCAACAGGTATATATGTTTTAAATCCACATGCTCAGTAATGATGTGTATACTCTTTATTATACTAAATGTTTTTTAATACGATGATCAGGTTCCGTGAACCCGGATCTTGCTGACGGTTATTCGTCTTCATTTTATGAAACTTGCGATATCTTGAGTCCGATTATGGATGAAAACGGAATATCGGGTTATCGTTACGTAACTCCTTACGTTTTCACCGACATATCTAAAAAGAAAGGTTATTGTTTGTCTCCATCGTATTTAATTTCTTCTCCTACGTTTTGAAATTTGTGTTTTGTTCTAGGTTACCATGTCAGCTGCTCATGGATTCTGGTATTAAATCTTGGGTTCTGCGGTCGTACAATCCGATAATTGAAGGTTTGATGAGCTAACTTTTATTTTTCACAATTAGTACTTTTGGAGATAATATTTTTATAATAAAGTTTGATATTTTATTGCTTTACGTAGATCGTGGTTCTGCGATTTGTATATCTGTTTCTGATGAAAAGATCTTAAGTAGAAAAGGTAATTCTGAATACCCTGATGCTTTAATTTTTGTCGTTGTATTATTAATTTTTGGACTAATTATTATTTTTTTAATATGCATGCATGTTATTATCTTAGTTTGTGGACATGGACGTTCGAACAAACACTCTCCTTACACCTTTGATTGGGATTTTCAGAGAAATGCTTGGTTTCTAAACAATGGATCCGGCGATGTTAATTGTATATATAAATACTAAACCATAGTATATCTTTTTTTATTTATCCATGATTGATGTTACGCTATCATGTATTGATAAACTTTAGTTTTATTTGTGCAGTGGTTGGTGATTCTGATGATACCCATTCTGAAGATACTGAGGTATTGTCTGGTCGTGGAACTGATGAAGATTTAGGTGATAAGGTTTTCAGGCCTTAAGAAGGGTTATCAATCCCCTTGTCAAAGTAGTATAAGGGGTGTCAATCCATATGTGTGGTAGTTAGGCACTAGTTTATGTGATAAGTTCTTAAGTCAAGTGATCAAAGACAGGTTTTTGATAACAAGTAACAAATGAAATCATAAACAAGAAACAAACAAGCAATGATAAGGAAGTAATTAAAGCAAGCTCAATAAGATGATGGTGATTAAGCAAATGATAAAAGCTAAACCTCTAGATGTGATCATTGATTAGGGTGCTTTAGATATTGAATCATGATGCTAAGAACATAATGCAACACTTGTTACTCTTTAGTCTAGGCTTCTTAATCAGATTAATTCATTCCCATGACAATAATCCCTTTGCTAATCACTGAATCAAGTCTAACAACCATTAGATATAATCAAGCAATCAGCAAGCATAATGCATCAAGCCTAATAAGTGACCAAACAATCTCTCAACCAAGAAGACTGAATCTTACACAGAAAGACATAGCAAGCAATCACATGATCTCAAACATTTGAACTTAGAACTCTAATCTAGACTAATCTTCTCATGAAGGCATTAATCTCTACACTAATTCACTTTCAAACCAAATCATCATTTGTGAAATATGAATCAATGAGCATTAAAAAACAGTTCTAAGATGTCATTCATGCATTTAACAAATCATTCCCATGATGAAAAAGGCATAAACCCTTAAGTTAGCTCATTCAGGCATTTCATCAAACACCTTGTGGGTGGAGAAATGCCTAAGTTCTAGATCAAGCTTATAATGAGAGATCTAGCATTAAGAGCAGCTAAATAAGGAAATGAAATGAGAATCTAGACCCTAAACATCACAAATCAAACATATAAGCACCCTAATCTACACACCTAGAAGCTTAAAAGATGACTACTCACTAATCATGAAGAACACATCTAATCTTTTGCAAGAGATGATGTTAATCATGATTAGAAGCAGAAATGAGATGATGAGATGATAAGAAACAGACTTAGATTGATTAAATCCTTGAGATATCTCTTAACAAACTCGTTTTTACACTAAAAAGGAAAGAAAACTAGAGAGAAAACCAAGCTTAAGTCTTGGAAAAAACCCTAAAAAGCATATATAGTGTCTCTTGCGGACCGGGTCAGCCCAGGACAAACTGGGTCCTGACCCGGCTTTGATGGATAGTGGTGTGGTTTGCCACGGTCAGATGATGCTTGGACAGACCGTGGCAAACTGACCGTGGCAAACTGATAGTGTCAAAGTTCTTGGACAGATTCTTCATGATCAAGGTTGCCATGGCTTGATTTACACCATGTCTAGTGGCCGTGTCTCTTCTTTTCTGGGTTTGGGTGATGAACTTCTTGGATTGCCACGGTCTAGTAGCTCTTGGTCAAGCCCCGTGGCAAGTGTTCGTGTCAAAAGTCGAAGGTGTGTAAAAGTTGCCATGGTCAAGTTCTAGACCGTGGCATTCAAACCGTGTCAAAACCCGAATGCTTGTAAAGTTCCTCCCAGCCAAGTGTTTGTTTGCCACGGTCAAGTGTAGACCATGGCATGAAGATCGTGTCAATCGCCGAAGGTGTGTAAAAGTTGCCACGGTCAAGTCCCAGACCGTGGCATTCAAACCGTGTCATGTTTCACTTAGCTCGCATCATTCAGGGCTGTCTAGACCACTTCGCATTCCGGAGAGTTTAACTCATAAGATACTTGTCTGAATTGAGTGATTCCGGTTGCAGAGGCCAGAGGACTCATATATCTACAACTTTGGGGAAGGAAGCTTTGGTGCTTGGGAAGTGGAAGGCTTCCTGGAGGGCTCATCTTCGCAGTGCATTTACACGATCAGAGAGAGGCGTCTAGACATGTGTCCATTCCGGAGACCGTATCTTCCTGATCATAGATCAGAATTGAATGATCTTGGACTTTCTGGAAATAGGACTCAAATATCTCTTATTCTCATGAAGGCCTCGGAAACCGAATCGGTCTGGAAGTGCACCGGCCTACGCATTCTTTGGAGCTCATTGGCTTGGTCCAAAACGGCAGCGAGACAGGAGTTTCTTCCGACGAGCTTAACTTTCTGCTCACGCGTCCGAATTCCATGATTCCACTTTTTCTGGAACCGTGATCTAATCTACTCCAACTTTGATGAAGCCCCTGACAACTGAATCGGACCGGAAGGTTCCCCGGACAGGCGATCATTCAGGAGTATCGGATTGCTCCGGAATGGATGCGAGAGAGGTCTGTCTTCCGGTGACCGTATCTTTGAGCTCAGTGCTCCAAATGCCCTGATTCAACCTGTCCTGGATTCTTGACTCAATTATGAAGACCCTGTAAGCTGAATCGGCCGGCAAGAGCTTCCGGTAACGCGATTTCGGAAATGTATCTGCACCCGGGACTTTTGGCCGAGAGACTTGACCGCGGTACGTGTTTTTGGCCGAGAAAGCTACCCGCGGGAAGGATTTTGGCCGAGAATCTTCGGCCATCAGTACATCATTTTGCCTAGAAACCCAAAATTGCTCCTTTTCACCATTTTTGATCATTTCAACTCCATTTCTTCATCTGAATCACATCCTCCACTCCAAATAAGCTCCAAAAGCACCTGTTTAACACTCCAAACCATGCAAAACTCTTTTGGACCTAATGCAATCTTCTAAGTCCTAAAACAATGCCTAAAGACCTAAAATGTATGCAAATGAGACATAATTTGGACTAGAATATGTACATTAAATGATGCAATTTATGAATATATCATTAGGTTTCGAGGATTATATGGATTCTGATTATGGATCGCATGATGATATTGTTGACAAAGATCAAACAGATGATTATGATTCTGATGATGATTTTATCAACGATCATGAATGTTTTGATGGCTCTGATGACTCGAGTAATCATTCATGGGATGATAGTGGAGACGATGAAAATAATGGTGATTCGTCTGATGGTGATAGTGATGATGATGATGGTATTAGATTGGATGATGAGTCTAAAAATGGTGATGGCGTAGATGATCATCCTAACGTCGATTCGTCTGAAATACTTATCACGAGAGATGTTAGTGTCTCCGATTGCCGAGGTCCCACTTGGACATATACTGTTCCGCTTAGGTCGATGTGTTTTGGAGGATGTGTCTCGCGTTTAAGACCTTCGAAAGTTCAATATACAATCTTTGTTAAGGTCTTACAGACGTGGACACATGAGCTAATTTCAAAGCGTTCTTCTTTTGAGGTTATATTGTCAGATGAACAGGTGGTTGGTTTATGTAAAGAAATATTTGTGTTTTTAACATATTTATAAAAACATTCGTTTGTTCTTATATAATGATCTTTTTTGTTTTCAAGGGTGTTAAAATCCAAGCGACTGCTCGAGGGAACGACTTGATTGGTGTTGAGTCACGTGTTGATGTTGGAAGTTGGATCTATGAGTTTATATTCATATGTCGTTTGTTTATGCAAAAAAAAACAATGTATCGTTTTGGTTTTATGACATCTAAACTGGAAGAGCCTTTTTTGTTCTATTTTAACCAATTAGGAGAGATTGTGTATTTCCATGTATCGCACGTGGGAATTTAGCTAAGAATCTTCATAGTGTTTATCAGCGTAATCAAAGTGAATCAGTGGTGTTTGTGCTGAGGTTTTGGAAGATGACTAATGGTCAAGGTAGGTTTTTATTCATTTTTTAAAGATTTTAGAATAGCTAATCTTGCATTCTTCTAATTCTGATTCGTAAAATTAATGATAGGTGTTGATAAGGATTCGGTTGTCCTCTGCTCTTACCCTCCTTGCTCTGATTTCCTGTGTAATCCTGTTGATGACGAGATTGACGATTTCAGGGCTACGTAAGTATTAAATTTTTTTTTTCTTTATTGACATATTTTGTTAGTTGATTTTATATATATTGATCTAACATATCGATTTTTTTTTTTTTTGTAGGCGATACCGCCTTAACTAATGCACGATCTATGGAATGTCAATTCCTTATCTTTCTTTTTAATGTTTGTAAAAATATGATATTATGATACTTATTAAGTGATATCGGTTGTTGTTTAATCTACTATTTCTGTTTGACTCTATGCATACTGCATTATGTCTTATTTATATTTTGAATGTTATGAATGATTATGTCTTATTTATATTATGAATGTTATGAATGATATCGTTACATTGTCTTTAGTGTTTAGAATAGATCTGTATATCAATGGTTTTGTAGTGTTTTCGTCTTTTTTTTGTGATGTATGGTGATTTGAAAAGTTGATTTGTGAACTATAGTCTACTCAAAGGGCTAAGTATTCATTGCGTTTTTGAAAAAATATCTGACAACTTCTGATAGATTTGAATTGATGGATATCTATAGTTTTTGATATATGTATATCTATAATATTTGGTAGATGTATATCTCCAATATACAATAAACTTATCGAAAACATAAATTTAAAATACTAACTAATATTATGATTTTGTGTAATATATATATATATATATATTTATATGTTATATATGATAAACTAAAATTTGTTATTTAATGACTGGTGCACTGACCGTGACAGTTATTCTAATTTCGAAAAAACAAATATTTGGTTTTCATATACTGTATTTCCTCAATTTAGTCCTTTATTTTTCTGGTATATTGTTTATTCTGGTGTGTATATATTCAATAAATTGTAAAAATTTTAACATAGAAGAGCTTCCCCAAAATATTTTTTTTTTTTAGAGAACCTTTTCTAAAAAGCGTTTATGGTTTTGTTGGTATTATGACAGCCTAGATAGAATATTTTCGGTCAGTCTTTCGTTGTATATGTATAGTCTGATAATACAAAATATTAATATTAATAATTTATTAATAATTTAGTATATTAATATCTGTTAATCGAGTATTGTAAACTATTTATTATTATTATATTTTCGGTAATGATTATCTCTTTACAGAATATATGTCTTATGGGAATCGTTTATCGTTTACATGCGATTTAGGCATTAATATTATCTATATAATCAAAAATATTAAAATTGAGTATTTATATAATTAAAAATGTTTAAAGTACTAAAACCCTAAATTTGTAACATTATATATATATATATATATATATATGTGTATATGTATTCATGTCCATTAGGTTAATTCATCGTCCTAGGTCTATTGTTTCGTTGCGTCTCTTCTAATGGAGTTTCCAGGTTTTTTATTCTTATTTCCTTTAATTTGTAGCCTATTTTTAGTCATCACACAATTCTCTCAAATCTTTATTTGTTATTCTTCACATTGAGAAACTGAGATGACGACTTTTTCTTAGTATATGAGAGTTTCTTTCTTATTTTTGTGGATTTCTAATAGACAATGATTTTCATGGAAGAGGCAAAGTGGAGATTCTACCTTTTCATTTACCTCCCTCAAAGGACTTTGTCTCATCTGACGTAGATTTACCAGTTTAAGAAACAAAAAATAAGTTTTCAGCTTAGATGGTGTGTAACCAAGACTCTCCTAATGCCTGAGAGCTCTTATACTCTGAAATACCAAAAGACTTCGTTTGGGATCGTATACGAAAACATTGGAAACCACATATTCGTTCTACGTTAAGTAGGTTTATGGTTGATCGTTGTAGCGTTGATGATGGTGTGCTTTACTACCTGCGTCTTTTGTTGGGTGTCGTGAGAGGACCACGTTCTTATGAAGATATCAGGACTGTTGAAGGTGTTGTTTATCCTACATTCAAAGATGCATGCAAAGAATTGTCTTTGATTTGATGAATTTCGTCAAGCTTTTTTTTCATATGAAGTTTGTGTTTTAAGCACTGATCCATTTATATCGTGGAATAGTTTATTGTTTTTTTTTTTAGTTGTAACTTTCTGGAATTATTAATATGAATCATATTTATTATATGACTAAGCTAACGAGTTTTATTTATCATATGAACAATATAAGCTAATAAGTTATGTTTAGAAAAGGAAACAATGTATATATAAATTGTTTAATATGATAAAATAAACTAAAGAATATGTTAAACCGTTGACAACTCTTTGATGCTTTACAAATATATATACTCATATTTAATACTTTTACACATTACCAAACGTTTTTTTTAGTATTATAATCGAGAAAAGAAAAAATATAATGCATCACCTTACGATCGATCTTAATAGAAAATATTGAGAACTGGAAACTATGGAGTTTTATAGGATGTATCAAAAATGTACATTGTTCGGCAAATGGAAAAAAATTCTTATTTTAGAAAATATTTAGGATTAGCACAGATTCTAAATCATTAGTCTATAAATATTTTTGGTTATACGGAAAATATAAAAAAAAAATCTTAGTTAGTTAACATAAATATATATTATATAATATAATGATATATATGTATATATTTATATATATATATATATATACAAACAATTTTTGTGTAGTTCTGCTATCAAAAATCAGAATGAAGCGCAAAGCTAGGTCTGATGATGCTGACTTCCTGGTTTCTTCATCTGTATCCAAAAAGTGAGTTATGGTCGATGTCAAGTGTTTATTGGTATGGAAAAATATATAAAATTGTAATTATTTAATTAACGTAGATTGGAGTGCAAGAAACGAAAGATATGCCCCAACCAAAGCTGGTGATAGTTACCAAACTGGTCGAGGATTTGGTCAATTTTACGTTGATGAGAGAGATTTATCCTTGGAAGGTTGTCGTGCTGCGAGGAAGAGAAGAAAGATTATTATGAGAGATAAGAAAGCCTTAAAACAAGATATTGGTTTGATTTATAATTTGTTCTGAATTATATATTTTGTTTTATCAAATTAATTATCAACAAATTAATAGTTGTATTAAACTTTTATTATCTATGATCTTCTGTGTAGATTCCTTGCTTGATTCTTACAATAGTGCCGAGTTTGCTTGCTTTATAGCTACTGATTCTGATTCTGAAAGAGAAAACGATGAAGATAGCGAGTCAGAAGAACAATTGGCCGATATTGTCGTGCCACAAGGAGAGAATACCAATGTTTCTCCTGTTAATAAAAAAAGTTCTACGTCGAGGAAAGGAAAAAGGGCAACCAATAATGATGTTGCTACCGCAGATGAAACAGTTGTTCGGACCGACAAGTCTCAATTGTAAAACCGGGATTAGATGTTAAGGGTATTATTTAAGATTTATTAATTAACGTTTTATATTGGTTTTTGTAATTTAATTCTTAAATTTTTATTATTACATAATAAAATATTTTTTTAGGTTATTATGATGACGGTGATCCTATTTATATATGTGAGTTTTGCAAAGCTTATATGTGGTATGGAGAAAGATTGGCAAAATGGGTTACACGAGCTAAACCCAAGTTTTCAACATGCTGCATGCAAGGCAAAGTTGTTCTTCCCTTGATTAGGGCTCCACCACAATCTCTATTATCGTATTTATACAATGTTGGTGATGAAAGGTCTCATTTTCGTGACCATATCCGTGCATATAACATGATGTTTTCTTTTACTTCGCTTGGAGGAAAAGTTAACAACTCAATCAACGATGGAAAAGGGCCATATGTTTTCCATCTATGTGGTGAGAATTATCACTCAATAGGTGATATGATACCGGCTCCTGGTGCGAATCCAGCATTCCTGCAGCTTTACATACATGACACCGCAAATGAAACATCCAACAGAATATCTGCATATGGGTAAGAAAAATTATGTTTGTTTTTTTACTGCTGTTTTTGGTTTTTAAGATATAAAAATTTCTAACGAATTGTTATTTTGATTCGTTTGTTTTTGATGATAAAGGACGGTTGGTTCCACTTCAGCATTAAGAGAATCGGTTGTTCAAACACTTAAAAAAATGTTGGATAGACATAATCGTCACGTCAAAGCTTTCAGGACGGTACGAGATAAGCTTGGAAGTCTTGGGGATATCAGTGGTTTACGGTTAAAACTGGAATATGATAGAACATCAGATGGACGTACTACTAATTTGCCAACTGCAAAAGAAGTTGCTGCGTTGGTACCTAATGATTTCGATGTTGGAATCGAAACACGAGATATAGTTATTGAAAGTAGGTCTGGAAGATTGAAGAGAATCAGTGAATTGCATCCTGCTTATTTGCCTTTACAATATCCATTGTTGTTTCCATATGGTGAAGATGGATTTAGACTCGGTATAGATATTGGATATGTAGATAAGAAGGGGAGGAAACGTTTGAAGATTACTATGAGAGAGTTCTTTGCTTTTCGGGTTCAAGAGAGGTTTAGAGAATCTCCAACAATTGTAATGTCCGGAAGATTGTACCAGCAGTTTTTGGTTGACGCGTTCACGATGATCGAGACGAATAGACTTCGCTTCATATCAATGAATCAACAGAAACTTCGATCCGAGACTTTCGATAATATAAAGGATGCCGCTGATAAAGGAAATTCTGATCTTTCTGAGAAAGGTAGAAGAATTTTCATTCCTGCTTCTTTTACTGGTGGTACAAGATATATGCTCCAACATTATCTGGACGCTATGGCCACGTGCAAACATTTTGGATTTCCAGATCTGTTCATCATGTTCACGTGTAATCCAAAATAGCCTGAAATTACTAGGCATTTACAAAGACATAATTTGAAAGCAGGAGATAGACCAGACATATGCGCTCGAGTATTCAAAATGAAACTTGATGATCTCATGTACGAGCTAACTAAAAAAAATATCTTGGGAGTTGTAAATGCTGGTACGCTCTATTTAAATGTAATTCTATATTGATGATATTTGCATACCATTTTTGATAACTAATTTATTTTTATGTTTTTACGTGTTTTATGACAGCAATATATACAATAGAGTTCCAGAAGAGAGGACTTCCTCATGCTCATATCGTTCTTTTTTTGAGGCCCGAAGACAAACTACCAACTGGTGATGATATCGACAAGTTTATATGTGCTGAGATTCCTGATAAGGAAACTGATCCTCATCTATATGAAATTATTGGTGATGTGATGATGCACGGACCATGTGGTGCTTTGGATAGGGATAGTGTTTGTATGGCTGATGGTAGATGTACCAAATTTTTTCCAAAGGCATTTAGTCCTGTTACTAAAGTTGATGATGTTGGATACCCGATATACAGGAGACGTGAAGACAAGAGATTTGTAATGAGGAAAGGATTCAATTGTGACAATGGTTATGTGGTTCCGTATAACAGAGAACTTTCTATTTGATATCGAGCTCATATTAATGTGGAATGGTGTATACAATCGCGTTCTGTCAAGTATCTTTTTAAATATATTCATAAAGGAGCTGATTATGTTCGCGCAGTAGTAGGCAAAGATGACGAAGATGATGAAGTTAAGAAGCATTTCAACTGTAGATATGTTTCTTGCAATTTTCATTATTTATCTTATCAATGAATTCTTCAAGACCATCATTGATATTTACTGTATGTTATGTTTAGGTATATATCACATGGCGAGTCTATATGGAGGATCGAGGGTTACGATACACATAGTCGTACAGTTTCTGTGACAAAACTCCCGTTTCATCTGCCGAATCAGCAATTAATTATATACAATGAAGATGATCCTGCTGAAGAAGTGGTTGAACGTGTTACCGTTGGTATGTCCAAATTCATGGCTTGGATGGAATGTAATAAAGAGTATGAAAAAGGTAGGTCTTTAACTTACGTAGAGTTTCCACATAAATTTGTTTTTGATACAAAGTTAAGGAAATGGAAACCAAGGAAGAAAGGGAAAACTATTGGTAGGATCACCTATGTTCCTATGTCTGTAGGAGAGGCTTATTATTTGAGGCTCTTGCTCAATATAGTTATAGGTCCAATGTGTTTCGAAGATATAAAGTTAAAGGGCATCATTATGATACATTCAAAGAAGTTTGCTTTGTCCTTGGGTTACTCGATGACGACAAATAATACATTGAAGCTATAAAAGATGCAAGTTTATGGGTTAGTGCAATAACTATGCATAGGTTGTTTGTAATTATGCTGACTACAAGAAGTGTTTCGATGCCTTCGAGAGTTTGGGATGCTACTTGGGATATTTTATCCGAAGACGTGTTATATACTCAAAGAAAAATTCAAAAAAAAACCAGGTCAGTTTTTTTAATCAATACTAAAATAAGTATTTGTTTAACTATTTCACATGATATGCTATATATTCATATTTATGTTTGGGTTACTGATTTGCAGATCTTAGGCTGTCTACTGACCAAGTTAAAAACTTTTGCTTAGCTGAGATAGAGATGCTTCTGCGTACTGCTAGAAGTTCTCTTACAGATTTTTCATGTATGCCGTATCCAGATGATTTGGATATGACTATACGCGGTAATCCTCTTATTCGTGATGAAAGAAGTTATGATCGAGATTATTTGCGAGTTAGACATGATGAGTTGTTTGCCACGATAACTGATGAACAACGACTTATCTATGATGAGATTCTAGAAGCTGTTTATTCAGGCTCTGGCGGAAGGTTTTTTGTTTATGGTTCTGGTGGTACCGGAAAAACGTATCTGTGGAGCTTATTAGGAGCCGCATTACGTTCAAAAGGTGATATTGTTCTGAATATTGTTATTGCAAGGAGGTCGAACGGCCCATTCGAGATTTGGAATTCCAATTGTTGTTAATCGTTTTACGACGTGTGCAATCAAATCTCAATCATATCAAACCTTGCAGAACTGATCGATGCATCTAAACTGATAATATGGGATGAAGCATTAATGATGAGTAGGGATTGTTACGAGACATTGGATAGAACCTTGAGAGATATATTAAAATGTGACAAGCCTTTTGGTGGTAAAGTTATTGTTTTTGGTGGAGATTTCAGGCAAATTTTGCCTGTTATTCCAAACGCAGGCAAAACAGAGATTCTTATGGCTACTTTAAATTCATCTCCCCTTTGGTGTGGATGTAAAGTGTTGAGTCTTACACGTAACATGCGACTAATCCCTCGAGACAACAGTCGTGAGATGTGTGAGCTAGCATCTTTTACAAGGTGGATTCTTGATATTGGAGAAGGAAAAATAAATCCGAGTGATAGCGGGGAAAGCGAAATCGATATTACGAGTGAACTATTGATTAATGATTGTGAGAATCCGATTAAAGCTATTGTTGATGAAGTTTATGCACATGATTTTCACACCAAGACTGATCCTAAGTTCTTTCAGGATAGGGCTATTTTAAGTCCAAGGAATGATGATGTTGGGCTTATAAATGATTACATGTTATCACAATTAAAAGGTATACTTAAATAGTTAATTTTTGAAATGTTTTATTATTTTCGTCTTTATTAATGTTTTAGATATTTTTTATTTGTAATGCTGATTATCGTTTTGCATATAACAGGTGAGGAACGAACCTATCTAAGTTGTGATAGTATTGATCCCTCTGATAGAGAAATTGATACGGATGATGCATCTGAATTTCCCTCTCAGAGTGTTCGCTCAAACAGCAAGAACGATCCTGGTAATATGATATATACAGAAGAGTTTCTAAACAGTGTCAAAGTTTCTGGTTTACCCAACCATTGTTTGCGTTTAAGAGCCGGTACTCCTGTTATGTTGCTGAGGAATATTGATCCTAGGAATGGTTTGTGTAATGGAACTAGGTTACTTATTACTCAGATGGCCAATTATGTTCTAGAGGCTATAATAATAACTGGTGACAAAATAGGAGAGAAAGTTTTTATTCCTAGGATATTTTTATCTCCGACAGAGACTAAATTTCCTTTCAGAATGAGGCGCAAACAGTTTCCAATTACCCTTGCTTTTGCGATGACGATAAACAAGAGTCAGGGTCAGACACTTGCTAAAGTTGGATTGTATCTGCCTAAACCAGTCTTTACACATGGTCAACTGTATGTTGCTGTTTTGCGGGTAACATCCAAATCAGGACTAAAAATCTTAATCACGGACAAAGACAAAAAGCCTCAAACGAAGACATTAAATGTTGTATACAAGGATGTCTTTGATAATATTTAGTCGCTTTGTTGTTTTTGTGGCATTGTTTTTCTCTGTTCTATTGTTATTTTAAAACTCGATCAGTATTTATTTGATTCTTGCTTAACAAAAAGAAAAATTTATCATCTATAAGTTATATTTTAAGGTTGGATTAGATTTAGATACAAAAATAATTCACTATTTATTTACTGATTCACTTTTTATTTAATGCATTTATTGATTTTATATATATCATAATACTCATATAATAATATCATCAAATAATATATCATCAAATATCATAAAGGAGAGAAGTCAAAAATATTACATAAATGTGGCCATTCAAAGTTTTTTTAAGTGCTAACCATAAAATAAAATATAGTAGCAAGAAAATTTCAAAGAAAATATAGTTCATCATCAACTATATTCTCAACTTTCTCTTCCTCTTCCCATTCTTCACCTTCTTCTCTGACTACAAGACGAAACATATACAAATAACGGTTATATCAAGTAATTTCCTAAAAATTCTCTATAATTTAATGAAATATTTAACTGATTACCCATTATGCTGTATCCATATGTCTGATCTCTCTCTCAACGAATCCACAATTTATGCATTTTAAACCTATTTCGAGATCTAGCCACAGTTCATGTTTCCTTTTTTACAGCGCGATTTTGGAGATTCATCAATTGATATCTCATTATCAGTCTATAGAGAGATATTACAAACAAAACTAATGGTTATACAGTCTAAAATCATGGATCTCTAATCAAAAATATATTATTAATCAAATATGAATGAAAGTATAACTTACTTCTTTGATAGTCGGTGTGACTTTTTCAGTTGGTTTGCTTTGCGATTCCATTTCTTCCCAAATCATATTTAGTTCGATCTCCCAATCAGATGGCATAGGTGGTGACTTAGGTTCATCCTCACCGAAACGCATTCTCAATGGTGCTGGTGTGATTATGAGAAGTCCATTTTCATCGTATTTCTTTTGTTCTTTGTTCTCCATTTTTTTTTGTTTGTTTGGTTTGCTAATAAAGAATGGTAAAAGCAGAGACGTTTTGAAGACCTTTGGGTTTGTAATATATTCAATTTTCTCAAGTTTCAATGTTTTTGGGGGAAATACTATTTAGTGTTTACACATTGACTTTGAGTCTTTGACTTTAATTGATATCTCATTATATAATTTAATGCAATATAAACTACAAACAATACTTTATCGTGATATATATTATAACACAGAAAATCTGAATTACAAAAACAATAGATAAATATATATATATATATATATATTGTAATTTGCTTTCTAAATAAAACTTTATTCTATCATAGATAATCTCACTTTAGTATTTTTGTATAAGTTACAGACCATGTTCATAAAGTAAAAGTTATTCACTATTCTCATAAAGTATGATAGACTTCTACTTATTATTACATTTTCCAAGAAGATATTGATACTTACAAAAATAACAATTTATATTATTTTATGAGAAATATCAAAATAAAATCCTTATTATGTACATAAATTAGTGGTTTAGGATAATTATCCCGTAGAAGTTTTCATTTCAATTGATTTTATTCCTTTTCCTTTTGGGGTTAAATCTTAAGACAAATTAGTTAAGCAAGTTTTGGAATTTAATTTATGACGTAATGTAAAATTTACATTTAGTTTGGATTGTGATGTGTTTTTGAAGATATTTACAAATATTTAATGAGTAATATTCGAAATATTTACATTTTGCGAATATACTTTTTATGTTCATTTATGCATATATATATATATGTGTACTTTGTTCACGGTCTTCAAAAAAAATTAACATTGAGTGATGGCAAATTATGATTTTGTTCGAACATAGAGCTCACGGAGATCTGATTGGAAAATTGTGGTAAAAATATTGAAAAAATGGAAGGTGGATTGTTCGTGTAGCAAAAGAAGCTTAAATTTGATCGTTGTCGACGAACAGGTATTTTAATTATGTTTCGTGATATTTATATATATATATATACATGTATTATTATTATTCTGATTACGATATTTTGATTTGTTTGTATATTGATGTAGGGTTCTAGAATACATATTCGGGCAAATAACCAAATGATGGACTATTTCGATCGGAATTGTATAGAAGAACAATGGATCATGTTATCTGGATTTCTTTTGAATCCTTATAATTGGAGAACTGTCGTAAATATTACGAAACATGATTATGTTATTACTTTAACAAAAAATACTATCCTTTTACCGGTTCTACCGTAACAAACAATTCATTCCATAATTTTATCTCTTTCTTATCAATTTATGAGTACCCAAGTGAGCATTATTATTTGATTGGTGAGTTTGGTTTTAATTTCAAAATATAAAAGAAAATTAATTGTTTTAATTCATCGTTTTGATTTAGTTTAATTGTAAACTCAGATTTGATAGGATTGGTCGAAGATGCTAGGTACTTTACTATGACGTATCCAGATGGTACGACGAGGGTATCAATTCGGTTTTGTATCATAGACGATGAGTAAGTCAATTTACCTATATTTTCTATTAGTTCTTAATAAATTTGTTTGTCAAAACATAGGGATGTAATGCTTGAGTGTATTGCGCATGGTGCGTTAGCATCTGAGATAAATGAAAAGTGTGTGAAGTCTAAAGGACCTTTTGCTATTTGTGTTTTAACGGATTGATGCGTCATAATTAATGGGGGTATGTGTTCTGATGCTACGATTTTTTTGTTTTATAATTAATGTTTTATAAACTAAAACGAATCAAATTATGTATGTTTTTAGAGAACGTGATTATCCAAGATCATGAAGAACATGGTTTATCCCGTTTTGATGTTGTTCCAGAAATCAATCAAGTATCCATTTTAAAATCCAAGTAAGTAGTTTTATTGATAATATTTATATTTGAATTAAAGGAACAACAATATTTCAGGATAATAAATAAGTAGGTTGATTGATATACCTTTAAAATCAATATTTCAGGATTTGGAACAAGATCAATTCAGGATTTGGAACAGGTTGAATTATTTGGATGCAGCTGATATCTTATTGCCCTAATCTACTAAATTGATTAGTAATTAATAATGTTTTCAATATCACTCATACTATTAATGTGTTATCTTAATATTTTCTAATTTTATTACGTATAATAATTCTTTCATCTAATTAAAGGGTTTTAAAATTCAGAATAATGAGAAAAAAGTCAAACAGAAGTGTCAAACAAAATAAAGGAAAACATATAATGAAATTGATAGATTCAATGGCTAGGAAAAATAAGGGAGTGATCAAAAAAGTAGCCATCTTCAATGTTGTTAAAATCATCTGTGTAGTCAAGCCTGCAAGAACAAGATAAATAATGAGTCGAATATTCAACAATTTTGTTTAGGAAATTTACAAAATGATAACGGTGAACAATGCTTACATAAAATGAGAATTTTCGACTTCAGGAATTGGAGGATGGAACAATATTTCAGAGAATTCTCGACCAGAACAAACACATATTTCATCTGTACAATATGGAAAATTATATTAGCTACAATTGATATAAATTGATATATGGTTGGTCGATAGAATGAGAAATAACCTCCATATCGACACATCTCCCAAAATCTCAATACACAGATGCGACGAGGAGTGTTTTTCCATAAGGATTCAAAATGTTCAGCATCTCTTCCCCATGCTATGCAATTGATGTCGACACCCCTAAAAACCAGAATTAATATTTCATTTTCCTTAATATCGAGAATATGATAGTAAATATTTATATATGCATTAGTCTTTGTATCAATGGATTCTTACTCGAAATCTCTAATTGTAAATTTTAGAACACTTGAGTTGATTCTCTGATTTCCGATCCAAATTTGGTCTTGACGTTCCAATTAACAAACTTTGATAATACCTCCGATCAAATCAACTAGCATAAAGCAATATATTCATATAGTTAAATAGAGTATTAATTAATCTAATTGAGTATAATAAAATACTAAGAAAACATACCAACATCTATGTTTTCCATCAGAGATTCGTCAAAGACTCTTTTAAATATAGCAAATTAATGAATACAACTGGTCATCTGATTTAGGAGATGTCTTCTCAACATGAGTATCCTCATCGCTACAGATATGGAGACCATTGACTGTAATCCTCAAAGTTCCCGTGTGTGAAGTAATTTTGAAGTTACCAATGCAGTATCAATCTTTATCAAACATCATGCCTTCATAACTGTCTACTAAACGATTCGGAATCGATGCACGTATTCGATCACCATAGATTTTCAGTTAAAAAATAATGATGGTATTGATAATATATTAAGATTCAGACATTATGTTATTTTTGAAGTTATACTTACATGCTCGTCTGCGAATATAAACGATCGCTGAATACCGTGAACACCTAGACACTCTTGATAATTTGAACACAGATAGAACATCGATCAGATGCTATACCTAAATCAGAAATCATCGTGCAAGGAGACATTTTTTTCAAAAATAGATGCAGTTATTCTCAACAATGAATAGAAATAAATGAAGTTAGATTATGAGTAACAAATGGTTACTACTTTAAAGTGAAAACCACTGCTACGACAACCAATAGTAGTTTTTGCAATGTTTTGAAAAATAATGGTTATGTTTTCCACCGTTAACTTAGTTGAATATATATGTCATGTTTTGTTATAATATAATAATTATGAAAATCAATAATAGAAAGCCTATAAAAATTCAATACAGTCATAAATAAAACATCACCATCAAGAGTCTATATTTATGTTAAACTTCTATTAAGGTTTAATATATATCGAGAAATTTTCAAATATATATTATGAATTGTATAAAGCCCAATGTGTATATATAAGTACATAAATTATGCATAATCTCAGATATAAATTATATTATACAACTTCTTAAATGTATAAAGCCCGCGCTTGGCGCGGGCAGTCACCTAGTACCAAATATCTACATTGACTAAACGTGCATCAAACAAACCATTAATAGACACAAACACAAAATGGCGCTACAATGTTAGCCAAATTATGAAAGAGAAAAAACAACCAATTTTTACCTATGCACACTTGAATGGTATCGATTAGGTTGTACAATTTTTATGTAAATTCATACTCAAACCCTTTGTTATTTGAATTATGATAGCTGATGAATGCTTATTCATCGTTGGAGCAAAAGCATTCAGGCCTTTCCTCCGTTCAAAAGAATGGGGACATGCGATTTGTCTTTCTAACACCACATGGCCAAAAGACAAAATATCTATCTCGAAAATATCTCATCTTGTTCACTCCTCTAGGCCAAAAAAACAATCCTCGTTTACTAAGAACCATGTGTTTGAAGGAAACAGAGAAACAGTCAAGGAACATAGTTGTTGGAACGTAACCCGGATTCTCGACCTCACGACCGTTATTAGAAATGTTGAAGCTCTCTTGTCTGTGAAGACCTTCTCTTTGACATACTTAGTTTGATTTGTGGTGCAAACTTGGATTTGCAGTGCCAACTCAATTCTCTGTTAACAATTTAACAAGGTTGATTAACAGGTTAATATATATATATTTCGGCCTAAAAATTTAATGCAAGTATGCCTATTTAAATAAAATTTTGTTCAAAATCTTAACTATCGGAAATCCAAATCACTAAAAAAATGAAAAACAGAAAACATGTGAGCGCTCTTGAACATAGTAGTTACATTTCTATCCACATACCAACAAAACCATATTCATCTCAAGCAATGAGAGAAAGTTGCCTCTTGAACTCTTGTTTCAATAAGACAACCAAAGGTTTAGTTTTATTAACCGACTACAAAGAGTAGTTCGTTTGCAAGGCTTGTTAAAACTATGGGAAAGTTTTTTTGTTTGTCTGTGGAGGAAGAAGAGCCAGTCAATTGCCCAAAATCTTTTCTATTAACAATTGATATCCTGTGAGCTTTTGAGGGACGATCTCTATAAGGAAAATTCAGAAATTTTTTGAGTCATATTTTGAGGAGAACCCTATTTGCCAACTTTTACCACGGTACACTCTAGTCACTCGTAGAGGTAGAACCAAGGATAAGCTCAACTAAACGAATTTCTTGATGCTTGGTAATAATTAGGGTGATTTCTTGCACCACTTCCTCAAAATATATTGTTATCTGACTTACAACAGTTTCCAGAAGCCATAGTCACCACAAGATTCTATGCGCTAATCAAAATGTATATTGTTAACTCTAAACTACATGAATGTGTACTTGGTAGTTTGTATAGAAAGTTTCCAAGCTCGGCTGCAAAAATTTCAATGATTTATATATATATATATATATATATATATATATATAACATTCCAAATTTTCGTCTGAATCGTTTCTTCCATAAGTATCACTACAAAAAAAGCAAATATTGTTACGAATTTGTGACGTCATAAAGTAACAAACTAATACGAATTTGTGACTAAACATAAGTCACTCATAGTTACACATATTTTGTAAGTACGACATTACAAATAGTCACTGTGTTAGTGACTTTTGTGTTTTGGTCATAAATAGTGATGTTTTTATTATCGTTTTGTTACAAAAAAAATTTAATGAATTTAAAATAAAGAAAAAAATAGTTTTAATTCAAGAAAAAAATTCCAAGATACATAATAACTTTAAAAAATAACATAGTAAAATGTAAAAGAAAAAATTATTATCAGTATTTGTGATCTTGATATGCATATGACCTGCATAAAGTTAACAAAAGAAATGAATTAGTCAGAAGTTACCAATACTAAAAATAAATCAAATAAAAAATTAATAATCTATATGCATAATATATAGACAAAAACCTTTAAAAAAATTGAAGCTCCAGGTATAGAAAAAAAATAAAAAAAAAAAACATCAGTTCAAAAACCACAAAACGTTTTATGAAAACAAAATTTAGCAACCAATAAAAATAGTAAAAATATAGACAGCTTACAAGGAGGAGAATTTGGATCCAAATTTTTGTGAATGTTGAAGATATGAGCGGCATAAGAATAGATATCAGATAAAACCTTAAGAATCTGATTCATCGCTAGATAATTCGATATCAAAATTTCCATCTTCAGCATCTGATCCACTTTCTGCTACTTCTTCTGGATCATCAAGATCTTTTGTTTGGCCATGTAGTGTTAGTGTCTCGATATGCAATGAATCAGCTTGAACAATATTACCATCATTTTCTTGTTGCATTGCAGTGAAATCTAAATTTTGGTTGATCAATACTTTTCTTCTGGGTTGTATCATAATTGCTGTTTTCCAGTGTTGATCTTTTTTTGGTTGAGTCATCCGTGTATATGGAATATAACATACCTGATCTGCTTGTGAAGCAAGTACAAAAGGATTATATTTTTTATAACTCTTGTTAGCATAAATATCAACAATCCCTGACTTGTTTCTTCGTATGCCTTTCCCAATGGTTGATTCATACCAATCACATTTGAAGACCACAACTTTAAGATCAACTGGTCCTGGATAATGAATCTCAAAAATCTCTCTCAATATTCCATAGAAAGCAGGTTCTTCACTAGAGCCAGAAGATGTTGTACCTTTGACACAAACGCCATAATTGAATTTTTTTTTATCTTTTCTATGATCATATGTATGAAATACATATCCACGACAAAAATACATTGACCAACAAGTAATTTTAACCATTAGACCATGAACGAGAGACAACAACCATGTTGGATATGAATTCGCCGTCCAAGTGTCTTCCACCTATTTTTTTATGTATACAAAACATATTATAATCTTAGCTTATCAAAGATTTATCAAAAATATATTTTTGGACAAAAAAACTAAACCTTACATGTTTTTGTAACCAGTTTGAATATTTCTTTTCTCTAAGCTCAATCAGATTGTTTTCGTTTATCCCTGGATTAGCTGCAATCATGCTCTCATCGAATAACCTATATATTAAAATTCACGGGTAAATTTAATGTTTTATACACTTACCATATCAAAATATGAATTAACGTAAATTTGTGCAAATTAATATTTTTAATACCTTTCAAATGGTCTTAATTGATCACAGTTCCGCAAAATATATGTATGTATGATATGATGATCTTTATCTTGGAGCCACATCTCTTTTTCTTTACCACTGCCTTTCCCTGGTTGAGAAAATATATCTGGAATTTCTTCAAACTCATGTGTATCTTTTTGATTACCTCCATCATAGTGTCGATCTCCTCTTCGCTTTTTTGTCTTGATGTGTGGCTCAAAGTAATAACTACAAAAAGTAGAAATTTCTTCATTGATGTATTGTTCAACAATTGAGCCTTCTACCTTTGCTTTATTTTTTACTTTTTTCTTTAGATGACCCATGTATCGTTCAAAAGGATACATCCATCTAAATTGCACAGATCCTCCAAGGCTAGCTTCGTGTGGCAAGTGAATTGGCAAATGCTCCATAACATCAAAAAAAAGAAGGAGGAAATATCTTCTCTAGGTTACAGAGAACCATACAGATATTCTTTTGCAACATCGCAACACCATCTTTGTGTATAATTCTTGCGCATATGTCTCGGAAAAATAAGCTAACACCTACCAAAAAAAGATTGTTATATGAATTAGAAGTTTTAATCATAGTGTATAATATAATAACATCACACATGCCTATTAACACTTCTTCAAATTAATATTACAATGTTGAATACTTACTAGATAATGAATCGTATACAGAACTTTTCATTCCGGTTAATTTTCCTCCCACTAAATCAACACAATTAGATAAACTTGATGAATATCCATATGAAAATTTAACATCTTTTTCAAGCCATCGTAGGAAAACTATTTTGGCATCAGTTTGTAGTCTGAAAATTGGGATTGGTGCCTTCCCGTCAGCAGCTAAATGCAACTTCTTGCGATTACAATGCTCTTGCAAATCAAGTCGTGATTTGATGTTATCTTTCATTCTATCCTTTACATTCAGTAAAGTATTGATGATATTGTCAAAAAAAATTTCTCGATGTGCATCATATTAAGATTATGTCGAAGTTTCTGATCCTTCCAATAAGACAGCTCCCAAAAAATGTTTTTTTTATGCCAATTATGACTGCTACCGTATCCTTGTATTTTTCCATGTTTTCCTCCACATTCAACTGTTTTTGGTAAACCATATATTTCATTCAAATATGAGGTGGATTATCATTCACAGTCCTTCCTCTTTTGAAAATTTTTTTGATATTGTTGCTAATGGTTGATACAATCCTCAAAACCATTGAACTATCTCTAGATGAACAACTTGCAGAAGCTAAAGTTGTCAGGTTCGTAATCTTTGACCCAAAAGATTTCTCAAAAGGAATAACATCTCGGATCAGAGTTCCTGGCGTAGCGGCATTTGAGCTTTCCAAAACCCCAGCTTCCCATGTTGTTGTGTTTGTTCCAGAAGTAAAGGTGCATTTTCATCACTTGGGCTATCATAGTCTGTTTTAATTAATAGTAAAAAAAACTTTTCCGTGATCTGTTTAGTTTTGTTACTGCCTTCTAGCTCAAAAGGTTTTTTTTCCTTTCATTTTATAAACTGCACACCGTCATTTGTGTACGTCCTAAGCTTTTAGGTATTCGCTCCTGTAATTTTTGAAAGTATTTACTCTTTGCTGCTTTGACAGGTAAAGAAGGACCAGTTCATGATGTTCAGTGGTCCTTCTCGGGTTCAGAGTTTGCCGTTGTATATGGCTGTATCCTTTTTCAACTCTGTTATAACGACTTATCTGTATGAGTTTATTCGCATCTATATGTTGCTTCTGGTAATTGTTTCTTTAAATTTTGTTTTTCCTTAAGTGTTTAGTTTAGTTATGCCTGCTTGTGTGACAATCTTTGACAAGAAGTGCAAACCTTTGATGGAACTTGGCGAAGGTCTTTATAACACTCTTCGCTGGAACCCTAAAGGGAGACGTATGATTCTCTTTTCCATCCCTGTTCTCTTTTGTCTTCTCGTTTTTGTTTCTTTCTTAAATAGAGCTTTGAGTTCATACATGCATTTTTAACTTTGACTTTATGTTTCACAGTTTTATGTGTGGCTGGATTCGGTAACTTACCTGGTGATATGGTAAATGACAATCCCTTGTGTTCTTCGCAATTTTCGTTTTCCGGTTAACAATTAGTCAGCAATTTACGTTATACTATCGAAATGATCATCTCTAAATGGTTACTCACTTAGCTAAATAAGAGGAAAAATATGTTGCAATCCCATTGCTATACTGATCAGTTTTCATTTAACAGAAGCATACTAGCTTAACATTGAAAGAAGAAGATAACGTTGTTACCAACGTCAAGATTGATTTAGCTCGTGGAAGAGAAATCCTCTTGAATGGTAAGTATACAAACACTATTTAAGCTTCAGCATCCTTAAACTGAATTGATCCAATAGATCCTTCACTAAAATACTCTGCTCGCTTTATCTTCAAACCTTCACTTCTGCATTTTTTCATATATAGATCCGAACCTATTTATAACTCTTTTAGTATGATCATACATCCAAACTTGCTCATTTACAGGTTTTCTACTCGTTCAAAACTATCCGAAGAATATAAGAAGATAAGTTTTCAATTTATACACCTGATCATATATAGTTACTATATTTCCTTAGATAGTTACTTTATAATATAGTCTGGTGATTTGGATTAGGTTAACTCTAGCTATTTATAAATAATGAAATGTTATTAATTTTACCCTAATTTTTATTACACGTCCTCAACTTTCTTTAGCCGCGTTGCCGAAAATTTCCCACTAATAGAGAAGCGCTAAAAAATTTCTATCCATCTCCTCCACTCTCGATGAAAACCGCTCACTTCCTTTTAAATTGAAGCACTTCGTTCTTTTTTTTCAGTTTCCACGACGACTCTTCTTTTTCATTGAAGCGACTTGTTGTGTTTCAGTTCTGAGATTTCATTTGAAGGTAATTCTACAAATCTACTAATTCTGGATTTTTAGAAGTTAATCTAGAGTTGAATTTGCATATCTTCTCTTGAATCTGTTTTTTTCTCATGTTTTTATTGTGTAGGTATGGAAGAAGTGGATCGGATAACTTTGCCTTTACTCCATCCTGGTCGCCAAAATGGCGCTAAATGGTATGTATTCAGGAATTCTCTTACAGATATGAGATATCTAATATAGAATACAGTTTCATAAAGTAGCAACTAGTTAATCTATTTCAATTGACCAGGTTTGGACACCACACTCAAGTATCAACAGCTGTGAGGAAGATCATTCAAAGTTGTTTTAGAGGACCATGGTACTCTTGGAAAAGAGTGCCACCCTTCTACAAACAAACATGGTTTGAAATGTTTAAGGTATCTTTTGTTTCTTTTTCACTTGTTTTTTGTTCGAAGAAATCATTTTCAAACTAACTCATTTTTTTGTAGAGAAAATTTAACTAGTATAATAACATCAATGATCAAGTTGAAACTGAGTTTAATAAGCTTGCTGCTTATCAGCTCAGAGGAATGATAAGCCATGCAAAGAATCTTGGTGAAAACCAGATTGGATTCCGCTTGAGTATTGGACTGTTATGCTAGTTCATTGGGCAACACCAAAAGCAAAAAGCAAACAGTGAGAAGGTGCGAGCTTCTAGAATGTCTGATCGAAATGGTCTAGGCCCACATTCTCACCTTGGTGGTTCAAGATCTTGCGCCAAACTTCAAGATCTTTTGGTAATGAAATTTTTTTTTATTACTAATTTTGAGTTTTGACTATTGTTTTTTATTGTTTCACTTTGTTTTATCTTTTTGTTTACAGGAAGCAAACAATGAAGACTATTCATTTATTGCTGTGATGAAGAAAGTGCATCAAAAGCCTGATGGGACTTATGTTGATCAGCGAGCAAAAATGGTTGAAGAAGTTTATGAGAAGTATATACAAGAGCGACTTGAACAACTTGTAGCTGCCGGTGAAGAGAATGTGACTGCTGAAAGTCTTGGCCAAACTGAAAAAAATGAAATTTATGTCAAGGTAATATTTTTAAAGTTATACTATTTTGGAACTTTTTTTGAAAATGTGTTTGTGTTCAGCGTAATTGAAGCAGGTGTAATCACAAATTCTTTTGGCTTGATTAGTGTGGTTGTCTTTAGTTAGGCGTGTATTTGGTTTTATTTGGCTTGATTAAGGAATGCTTAAAAAAAAAAGATTAATGACTGTTGTGGTTTTAGGTCGTTGGTTTGATAAGTTCTTTAGTTAGGCGTGTATTTGATTGTCTTTATAGTTAGGTGTGTATTTGGTTTTATTTGGCTTGATTAAGGAATGCTTAAAAAAAAAAGAGATTAATGACTGTTGTGGTTTTAGGTCGTTGGTTTGATAAGTTCTTTAGTTAGGCGTGTATTTGATTGTCTTTAGTTAGGTGTGTATTTGATTGTCTTTAGTTAGGCGTGTATTTGGTTTATTTGGCTTGATTAAGGAATGCTTAAAAAAAAGAGATTAATGACTTTGTTGTGGTTTAGGTCGTTGGTTCGATAATTCTTTAGTTTCCATGTTGTGAGTATATCTAGTGCTTGTATCAGATGACTAAAATAGTTTTTCATCATTTATTTTTTTTGTTTTCTATTCTAGGCTGCTGCATATGCTCATGGCTCTTCTAAACAAAATCACATCTTTGGACTTGGAGCACTAAGTGGAGTTTTATCATCTGTTGAAGCTTCTCCAAATCAACCACAGACTTTTGAAGAATCAGGGATGATAACTCGGATGCAGGAATTGGAAGCTGAACTCAAACAGAGCCATGAAGAAAACCAGCAATTTCAGAAAAGGCTTGAAGCTATTGAAAAAATTCTTCAGTCTCTTGCAAATCAGAATGCATACATCAAACTTCATCACTTCCACTACCAAGCAAATTCACTCCACCACTTCCACTACCAAGCAAGTCACGTAATGTTTAATTTTTTTAGTATTGTTTAGTCTGTTTTTTATCAAGTTGTTTCTACTTATCTTTAGGATTGTTTTTTTCATATTCTACTAGGACTATTTCCTTTAAGTTTCGTTTGTGTAACTTTGTTTATAAGAACTACTTTTTCCTTTAAGTTGATTTGTGTAAGTTTGTTTCGGATGGTGGATGGTTAATTAATATTATCAATTGTTTATTATATTGTTTTTTAATATTGTATTATATACTATTTATTATATAAAAATATAGCAATAATTAAATTAGAAATATTTTATAATTTTGTGATAATAAAAAAAAACGTTATAATACAAATACAATTTGTGACAATTATGTGATTATTTTTTTGTTACAATCTGTGGTGTAGTTGTGATAATATTAGTCACTAAATTATGATATTTTGTGACTTTAATTTAGTCACAAATTGTATCGGTGTTGAAAAACTATTTTGGTCATAATTTATGATGATTTTGTGACTTAAATATAGTAATAATTTGTTACAAATATGTGATAATTTTTTGTCACAATTTGTTGCATAGTTGTAACAGTATTTTCGACACGAATTGTGTTGTTTTTGTAACTGTTAAAATTGTCACAAAATGTTACAAATTGTTACCATTCTTATTCTTCACAATTAGTTTCGTTTTTGTAAATGTTTCAAGATCATCACAAAATATTACGAATTGTTATCATTCTTATTCGTCACAAACTGTTATTACGTTTTTGTAATGGATAGGAGATTGTGACGATTTTATTGTGACGTTTTGTAAATTGTAATCATTTCATCACAATAAAAAAATTGTGACGAAATATATATCTATTGTTACATAAAAAAGTGTAACAATAATCATTTTTTTTTGTAGTGTATGTAGAGTATAACCTGTCTTACCTGCAACTCTCAAGAGAGAGGCAATGCACATAGTCGTCACGGCAGCCAATAAAAATCCGGCCACCGATCATCACTGGTGAAGAGAAAATGTCTGCCTGCAAATCCAGCCTCGCGATTTCTCCTACTTTTGGTTCATGTGAATCTATGCCGATATTGGGTCTCACACGAAGGACATGAACTCTTCCCGTGCTAGAGCATACAGACACCAACCTGGAAAAGTACATGGAAACACAAGGAAGAGGCATCATCATACCCTCCATGATAATTAAACTGATTTATAAATGTACTTATTCTTGCAGTTATTACCTGTCCGATGCAAGCAGTTGATGCGATTCAAAATGCAGATTCTCATCGATGTATGCAGATGCGGTGATCGGGTCTCCAATATCGTATTCCCACACGAGACACCCGGATTCCTGAAAGCAAACTTTCACAAAACATTCATGATTCATGATACTGAAGTTTTGAGTCGAGGACCACAACAACTGATACTCTTGTAGGGTCCCTATCAATGTCTTTGTAGTCCTAAAACCAAACCTAATATAAAGGTGTTTAGTGAAAAACTACAAAAATGACTTCCCTTGGAGCCGATTTGATTCCACTAATTTTGCTACAGATTCAAGAATACCGTTAGTGCATCCACAAGCTGTTAACTTCTAAAGAGAGTGCATGCCTTCTAATATAAACTCAGAAAATCGATGAGCCAATGAACGCAGAAGACTTTTATTAAACTAATCGTCTTTGAGAAAGGACTCCCTTGAAGATGCATAAGAAGAGGATATTTTAGAATATATAGAGACATGATGAAGTTGTACTCGCTTCTATCGCATTACTTAAAAACAAAGCACCTCTTACAAATAAATAACGGTAAACAGCAATAAGTGAACACTTCCATGTCCAAGGGAGATAAGAAGTACCGGTTCTAGTGAATAAACTCTTCCATTTCTACAGCACACGAGCATCTGGCGATAAAATAGACATTTAATCAGCCTGGCGAGAAACCTCTACAAAAAAAGGATGGATTGCAGATTTACTTGGGATGCAAATGATGCACACGATTGGCACGTGAATTTTTTCTAATGGAACCACAAAAAATACCTGAGATGGAAGAACATGCGACATGCAAGGCCCAGCAAATATTGGCCCACCAGTCATATACTGCATCGTTGTAACAATTGAGTAGTTTGAGCACTATGAGATGGCATAACAAACTGACAGGAACAAAAGATGTTGAAAGCCCTTTTGACTACATAGTTAACTATCATCATTCAGTATCTCCTAAATAGGATAGAGTCAGGGGACGCTATATAGACTTTCGTCACTTTACAATATCATTCAAATGCACTGAGATCAAATCAAACACATACCTTCCAAATAATAGTTCCAAACGGACTCACTGCCACAACTTGGCCATTAACTAAGCAGCAAATAACTGTGACAGAAAATAGAGAATGACAATGATGCTGAAATCAAGAAATTAGAAAGAAAATAGAAAAAGAGAGGATAAAAAACCGCTTTGGCCTGTCGGGCTAATGGATAGGGAACCAAAAATCGGTGCCTCTAATTCAAGTACCCACAAGGTGTGGAATGGTGAATCCTGCATTTGCAAAATTAACCGGAATAAAGGAGGGTCCATCTCCTATATTAATCTGTACGAAACAAACCCCCCTATGGAGCCATCTAAACTTAATGCAAATTAGTTGAGCTAGACTTCTCTATAGAGTACGACAGACTATGCAGGACACAATTTGGCTTAAATATGAATACTCCAAGGACTATTCATAGCTTACCGGCAAACTGAGAGTTAAAAAATTAGGCAAAGAAATTCAAGTCCAACACATCTCAAATTTAAATGGAATACAAAAGATATACAAGCAACAACAAATCGGGCTCTAAGATTGTGGATCAAAAGGCCCATACCTCTATTGATACAGCTATCACGCGACCACTTGTAGAAGCCACGTAAAGTGAACTATGACCCTGGGTGAAGCATCAAAGATGAATCAGGTGACGTGCGACCACAGATGACTGTGCTTTTAGCTTTGGACAAGAAAATATGCATAACCAAGTGGATAAAGTAATTTAAGCCTTCACCTCAGCAATTATGGGTGAAGCAAATATGCTCCCACCACATTGCAGCTTATAAACACAGCGTTGGCTCCTATAATCAAGGGCATAAAGAATGTGGTCATGTGATCCACACCTGCATGAAAGGTACATAATTTAGCTTGGGTGGTTGATGGATTTTACAAGATTGGGCAAAATATAGTCTACAGCAGGAAAGAAAAACATTTGTGAAGATGTGTTGTAGACAAATATAGTCTACAGCAGCGTGAAAGTAAACACCCAGGGAGCTAAAAGTGTGACAGAAAGAGTCCTCACAGTATTACCATATCAGTTGTGAAGATGTGTCCACAACAGGTTGGCACTTTATCTATACCGGAAAACGAAAACACATTGTTTTACGTCTCAGAATAGAAATTAAATCACTAAGAATGTAGATAAACAGAGTACAAATGTATTATCAATCAATTTTTCTGCAGATCATACCTCGCCACCTGCTTGGAAAGTCCAACATAAGCTTCCAGTTGAGAAATCTAAGAAATATAATTTTCCTTTGTAGCACCCAACAACGACCTACCATTGGAGACGTCCCTAAAACTGTTCAAATGAATTACAAAGGATACATTAAGCTATACAAATTGATGAGAAGACTAACCTGAGAAAAATCACCAACTACCATGGCTGAACCTTCGATCCTTCCTTCTAAAACGGTCTCCCAACAGATAGAACCACTAATAAGCACAGTAAAGTGTATCAGTGTCGTGTATCATTTGTTAAAAATGTAAAAAAGTCTAGCCTAATTCCTAAAAAATGTAAACCCAATCCTCTCATTTCATTGTAGATCCAAATCTAATATCAATAATTCAAGAAGAACTTAAAACTTCAAATGCGTAGATACAGAAGATTAACAAAGATGCATACCTTTTCGCGTCGATGCAGTTAAATTTACGTGAGTGAGACCCAATAAATACATAAGTTTCCGAATGCTTCAACACAACTAGGGGCGAGGCATCTACACAAGACTCCATATGAACTTTCCATAGCTCTTGCATAGAGACCATATCATTCCTTGGAAACTCCACCGACCAGTTTTCTTGGTCTCCCTCTTCATTACTACATGAGTTTGGATAATGTACCTTGTTGCACCGACTGAATGCACACTGTATTTGAGAAAATCCTAAATCCCATGTTTTTTTTTCTTCCACTCTTTCGGACGAAAACTGTTCTGAATCAGTTTTCAACCGCTTTGTAGACACGTTTTTCTCGCTTAAAGGTGTTGGGTCGGATATAACAGCAGAATGAAGTGGAATAGTTCTACTAACAAACTCATTACCACTCTGGCTTTCTCTCTTGTGGTCTAGCTTCAGAGTGGTGATGTGTTGCATATCTTCTGTTAACTTTCTTTCCTTCTCTGACAGATGGATCAAAAGCTTAGATGGACTTCGAAATTGGTAAATCAATCTCATATCAATACCAAGACTATGAGAAAGATGTGCTGCGGCTAAAGAGTCTCCACCAATCGCAAAGAAATCATCATCTTCTGAAACTTCTTTGACCAGTAATGCATCACAAATGGCCTACATCAAAAGTCAAGAAATGATCTAAGTCCATTTGTATGGCCAATTAGATTATGCAGATAAAAAATAATCAAAAAATGTTCTCTACATTATTTCGTATGCATAATCACGCAAACAAATTTTGAGATTCTAAGTTTATGATAAGCATAGTCCCTTGCACCTCATTGTCTCTACTCCCTGTTTAGTTACTCCGGTTATGATAAAAAAATCTGACAGAAAATACCCTTAAACACCCCTTAAACCGTCAAATGAATTATCAAATTCCTTTGCACAACTCGAACCTCTTTCCCTTTGATCTTTATTTTGACCTAAGGAGAAAATAAAACGTGTAAGCGCAGCATGGAAACTCTCTGACCTTTTTAATAGTTTGCAATAAACTATTACTTCCATTGGTACGTGTCATATCTTCAGCATGGGTTCTAGGACCTTTCAACCTTGATAGTGCTTCATAATCAACTTTTCCACTTGAAGTACTTGGTAGTGATTCCACCAAAACAAAATGGTTAGGAATCATCACCGGAGGAAGTTTTTCGCGCATCCAATTTTTTATAGCATATATGATACCATCATCGGACTTGGTTTTCATGTTCAGTACCAAATAGGCCTCAAGTGAAGCAAGCTCTGTCTGATCTCTGTTAAGTAGAACAACAGCTTCAGAAACATCTGGATTTAGTTCTAGAGTTGTTTCAATCTCTTCAAGGGCCATGCGCTGTCCATTGAGTTTAACCGTTCGATCCCTTCTCCCAGTAAAAATTAAATCACCGCTAGAAAGTTTTCGGCCGTAATCACCAGTTCTATAATAAAGCTGACTTCCACAATCATTGGTTATATGATTACATAATGAGTTGTTGTTATGTAGCTTCACGTAGCCTTGGGACTCTATTGAGGAATGCTGGTATCCTTGCGAAAGACAGATACCACCCACACATATATCTCCCTCACAGGGTTTATCTTCATCCCCAAAAAGTACAATTTTGCAATTGGATATTGGCTTGCCAATAGGAACAGTACCAATCATCTCGGTCTTCAAAAGTGTTGGCAACTCACTGCAGTCAAAATAAGTGCAGTCCCCTGATACCTACACAAAACAAAAAGGCTAATCGATACACATTTAATGTCAACAAACTGCTGCATAAGTTAAGAGAATGCAGAAATGATATAATCCGAACCCTGACCAGCCAGCTACAACCAGTTAGACGAAAACTAACTATCAAACAAGCAAAACTAAGAACTCTTCAAGTTATCAACATCTTTTAAACCAACAGTGCTTTGCACTTATCAACATCTTTCAAACTATTAACGAAAGCCGGTACTAACTGGCCGGCACTGCTACGAACTTTTGAAGTACACAAGCTTAAGAAGATCTACTGAAATCAAATCATCAATAAGCATATTTCTTACCTCTGTGCTCCCATATAGATTCAGAAAACATGTTTCGGGAAGTAGGTTGTGAAGTGAATCCCACAGGCTCACAGGAAAGGGTTCGCCGCTTAAGACTACCAGCTTCAGGCAACTTTGGAGCTTATTGTGTCCACGATATTGTAAACTTGGTAGAATAGCTCTGATCATCGTTGGTACAGCTACGAGCCTACTGATAGAATACGCCTATCAAGATTGATAAACTCTCGCCGATGTTACCCGAACAGAAAGTAAAGCAATACACTGAAAGATAATTCAGTGTTCCTATAATGACAGGAACCTTAATTTAAGCAACCAACAAAAGAAGCTATATCTGTTCTTCTTCACGAAACAATGATTTCCTTCAGTCATGCTCTAAACTAAGAGATCTAGTCACAACATATGCTGTTTTCGAAGAGACATCATAAGTAGATTAAAGTTAAATAAAAGAAACTAGAAACCTATCATTATGAAACATGGCATCCAATGGATTTATCATGACAAAGTTAAGATATACAATACCACTGTCTACATTATTTATTGCTTCAAATTACGTATATGATCCCCAATATACAACCTAGTGAAGATGCTTAAACTAATTTACCGATTTTGAAATATGGATATTTGAAAGCAAAATAGGAACAGAAAAGTGAGAACCGACTCCTGAACATCTGAGATATTGGCAACTAAAATAGTTTGAGTATAAACAATTTTCATGAATCTCAACAGCATGACTTCTACAGAAGGTGATTGCTATTTTCTTTCCAAACTATAGAAAACATAACTCTTACCTCAAGAAAATCAATGATGGATAACATATTCTCTTTTAGAAGAGTAAATGGAGGGATGACTAGTGGTCTGGAATTAAGAATAGCACCAAGAAACTCCTGCAGATGATCAATAAAACCAACTGAAGTCTTGAAAGCCAATTGCTGCTCTCCAACAATAGGATACAGCTTTTGCATCCACAGGAAGCGATTTAAAAGTCCTTCAGAGAGCAATGGACAGACAACCCATAGGTTATTATCACTTTGCATGAAAAACGAATAGCACACACTACAAATATACATGAATTTTCATTTAAATTAGCTAAGAAAAAACAGCTATCTACCATTAGTTATTTACTGGTGTTAAGCCTTAAATACACCATGTCACTTACAACGAATAGAAAATAAATTATAGAATAATCAGTGGGAAGACTGAAATATATGAAAACAGCTACAGACATGCTTTATATCTATTCCAACAAGATGTTTCGATATCCCAAAGGGTCAAAGTTTTCATGTAATTCCAGAGAGCTTTAGCTATCGTAACTACAAAGAACAATCAGCAATCTAACATTACATATATTTATCCAGAAAGAACATGTGATCTACTGATAATGATCCCTTCATTAAGAGAACACTAGGACGACTTTCGAATCTTAAGGTCACCATAACTAAAAATGTATTTGAATTTTAAAAAAGTAGCAGAAACAGCTTAAAACAGTTTTTATCATGAAAAGAAAAACATCCAAACCTTGCTCAGTGCCACATACTCCTTTTGGCTTCCCAGTGGATCCAGAGGTATACATCAGATAACAAAAATTTCTTTGCCTCTCTATATTGCAAGGCCAAACAAAACTTGATCCACCAGTTTCCGCACTCAATCTTTCACTCATCGAAAAGAACAACATAGGACAAACGACGCTTCCCACAAGCCAATGTGATCTCTCGAGCGGCTTAGACCCGAATCGATCGAAAGAAGAGCCGCAAGCAATAACAAGAGCAACATTGGAAGAGGCAATAATAGACAATACCCTTTCTCTTGGCCATGAAGGATCCAAAGGTAAAAACGCTTCTCCACATCTCAAAGCAGAGAAAACACTGATTATGTATTCAACTGAAGGTGGCATATATAAAGCCAATACCTTTGGTATATAAACATCTGAATCATCAGCTTCGAAGTCAAGTTTCTCTACAATGTCAATAGTTGAAACTTTATGAGATGGGTAAAGAGAAAATGTTGCTTTTACACTCACATGGCCTTAAAGAGTAACCTTGAAATCGTGGTCTGATGAGGTAAGGATCATTGTGACCGGTAACATTGAGAATACGACGGAGACGAGAGGTGAGGGAATCAATGGAAGAAGAAACCTCGGCGAATGTGAAACATTTGTCTCCGTCGTAAACAGGCGATGATGTGCGCGACGGAGGATCAAAAGGTTCAAGTGATTCCGGTTCCGGCTCAATCCTCGCCGCCCAGCCCGAGGCATGAATCACCGCGATTTTGTCAGGGTTTATGGAGGCTGCATCGACGAATTCATGAGAAATGCAGCAATTGCGACGATTCTGCGACTTGGTTCGGTTACTTTCAGTCATCTTTCGCGAAATTTGGGAGAAAAACAAACTTTGGCTGATTTAGAGACGCCACTCTCTTACTTCAAATGATCAGAGAATCTGATTACGTTTTTCTTCTACAATGGAGTCGTTCGTTAAAAAATACAAAGAATTTTAAAAGGGAAGATGCATAAACGAAAATAAGATATTTTGAGGCCCACTTTGGCCCATATTTTGCAATATCTGATCATTGTTATTGAATTAGTTTTTTTTATTTTATTGTTGAAATTAAACCAAAAATTCAAAAACTGAATGATACTTACAATTACCAAAGAACCCATAATTCCCGAAGGAAGATTACAAAACTGGAACGAGAAAATATGGTTACCATGGAGGCATGAAATAACCGGAATAAGATTCAAGGAGAGATGGACAAGCAATCGAATCTTGTCGGAAAAAAATAATGAGATGTTTATGTACAGTGTGATCAATAATTACTTTTAAAGAACTCGCTGAGGTAGAGATGGAAGAGAAAATCCTAGCATTATGTTCCTTCCATACCACGTAAGAGATGACTTGAAGGAAGAGTTTAGCAATAGAGACATGAGCTGCTTGTGCAGGCCTCTGGATTTGTGCAATCCATTCCATGATTAAGAGAGGCTCTAGGGGAGGTGGTAGCCAGATTCTACTTGCAAGGGAGATAAAAATATCCCCAAAGAACTGGCATTCAAAAAACAGATGATAGTGGATTACGTACTTGAAGTTGAGGGACAGATGACACATTTTGGAGGCCCTGTTATACTCCACTCAGGTAGACAAGCAATTTCTAAGGTATATAACACATATATGCTCTAATTCTTTTCTCCCTTTTTCTGAAAATCATCGAAATGGCTCGAGAAGAAAAACAATCGATTTTATTTCACTTATCAAGAAGAATTACAAAATCAATCTACAAAAATGAATCGATTCCTCAAATCCAAGAACAAATCTCTTGAATCTGCTTAAAATTGTAAACAAAAACTCTATAATAATTTCCCAAAACTTTCTGGATTTTCGTTCATTTGGGTTGTTAGAGATATTTTTATCTCTGAGTGAAATAAAATACAATTGTAAGGGTTTTTAGCTTATGTTTAGTGCTTTGATCTTAGGATATATGAAACTTAAACGAACACAAGAAAGTTTGGTCACTCAGTTCACGGTCTCGAACCGCTACGTCTGGGATGGGAACCGTCTCCCACAACTTCCACTATCAATCAAAGATTACACAAGCACACTAACCGGTGCTCTCTTTTGTGTTCAGGTACAAAGCTTAACCAAGAAACTTAGAAGGAGATTACTACACCAAAAGACACACTCTAAGAACTCTAAGAACACGAAGACTCGAACTCCGTTTCTTTTCTCTCGATTGCCTTTTCTCTCTCAACTTCTCTCTCTCGTTTCTCTTGCTTGTACTATGCTCCTTTAATTTTTCTCTGTGTTCTGTTAGGGTTCGGCATCGTCTTGCGGCTTCCTTAAGTAACATACGACTTGCCAAAACGTGAAACATCTGATATTGGGTTTTGTGGCTTTATTCCAAAACTTCTGGCCCATATAAATAATATTGACTCAAAGCCCATATCTTCACAATCTCTACCTTAGGCTTTGATTTTCTAAGGCCCACCTTCCCATCATCTTCCTTTTCACGTTTCTTCCTCATTGACGACAAAAGCAAAGCTTGCTTTCCCGATACTGGTTTCAATCTCCGACCACCGTTAAGCGATCTCCACCATTCTCCTATGTCATCTCTAAACCGCCTCTACGCTCGCAAAACCTCTCTAGTTTTTCCTTTTCTGATGGCGAGATCGAAGTTTCTCCTTCGCCTGAGATGCAAATCCCAATCTGCAACTTCAACTCCGGCGACTTCTCAATCCTCGACCACCTCTGACAAAATCCGAAGCTTACGACATCATTGGGCTCAACCAATTTCGATCCTTGTCACCAATTTCCCATCATCTCTCTCGATCGCGATTTCAAGAGATCAACCTGGGTTTTTCATTTCCAGTGATGTCGTCGCCGTCGACACTCTCTGCTATCTGCAACTGCCTTCACACGTCACCATTCAAGCCCTGAAGCCTCAGTTCCTCTTTGATTCTTTCCGATAGTGAAACTAGATGCAAATTTTTCTCAGACTAGAAAAAAAATTTCATCACTTGCGATTCCTCTTTGCTGTTACTCTTTGTAACCTCACCAACGAACCACGTCGTCTTGTTCGTTGTTCCGATGATTCCAGGTAACCCTCTTGACCTGAACCATCTATCCTTGCTTGTCTCTGTATCTTAAGATATCTCCGAGACACTATGAAATCTCAATTTCTGATTTCATACTTGTAGCTTCTATAGAAAACTTGATTCATCTTTGTCGACCTGTTGATTCATCTCATGTGCACTGAGCTTTGAATCAATCTCTTCATGAATCACTTCCAGCTACTCCACCTGAAACTAACCAGTCTCAATTTCATCTCCTTTGCAGCTCCTCCAGATGAACAGTCCATGTTCTTCAGCTACTTAGATGACCTCAGGTAAATCCCTTAACCTGAACCTTGTACTCTCGACTTGTTTTCCAGATTCATTGAAAACACAGCTAACTTGTCTTCCCTTGAATCTCTCTACAGCTCCACCTGGAATTAAAGTGTCCTCACCGTAATTCCAGCTGCCTCCAGGTAACTCCTCTAACCCATTAATCAAACTGATTTTATTTTATCGACATAAAAACATCTCCGAATACTGACCCGTTTCTATGTTCTTCTTCCTGCGAGAGCACACTGTCGATAATGGAGTTACCTGGAGCTGCACCACCCTTCAAACTAGGTTGAGAAGGTCGCAGCAAACCTGAGCTTTCTGTCCAGGTACTGCTTCAGTTACAACATCTGCTATGCCTTGACTTGTTTGAATCGTAGATAGAACTAGATCCCCTTTAGCTCTACCTCCAAAAATACCTGTGCCCAATATCTCTGAAACCTTTCCCACGTCATTCTCTTTAAACTCCATGCTCAGATTTTCATTAAAGCTTCTGATTTCTTGCCAATCCCTTGAAACTTTCTTAGACTCAATTTCATCTAAAATTTCCGATTTTTCTGATGAAGATGAGTCTCCACCTTGAGCTGATAAACTTTCTTTTTCAAAACCAAAAGGAGTTGGTCCTTGAATCAGATTCTCGCTGAATGTCACCTTCTTTGACTTCTCCTTTTTCACTTCTACCTTAGAAACAGTGCCTTGAAGATAATACAAACCACCATGGTATTTTCCAGATATTACCTTTTTCTTTCCTTTGTAAAACTGAACCTTGAAGTTACCTCCTTTATACCTGCAACCAGATTTCTCTAACATTCCATAAGAAATAAGATTCCTACTCACCTCTGGTATGTATTTCACATCCTTGAGTATCACTACAGAACCGTCTGGATTCTGAATCTGAATCTTCCCCATTCCTTTGATGTTACAATGAGTGTTATTAGCCATCAGAACTCTACCACTATCAAACTCCTTGAAATCAAACAAGACTTCTTTGTCTGGTGTACTATGGTATGAACAGCCTGAATCCAGAATCCATTCTTTCTTTGTATCTTGAGTGCTGACACTTAACACCATTGGTTCCTTTGAATCTGTTGCAACATTTGCAGAATCTGCAGGTTTCTTTCTATGAGGACAATCCCGTTTCCAATGTCCTTCATCACCACAGACAAAACAACCTTTGTTGTTTTTCTTTCCTCTACTCTTAGACCTTCCTCTTCCGTTCTCTGACCTCTTTTCTGATCTGCCTCTAGCCTCAACATATAACCCTTCTCCATCTGATCTTGGAAGCCTTTCAATTTCAGACAGCTCTCTCTCCTTAGATTTTGCAGCACTAGCTACTTCCTCCAACTGAATAGCTTCCCTACTATACTTTAGAGTATCCTTTAAAGAATCATACCTAGAGGGAAGAGAGTTGAGTAGCAGTATTGCTTGAACCTATTCTGGTATCTCGATGTTGAGGTTGCTCAAATCTGCAATTAGCTTCAAGAAGTCATCTACATTCTGATCAATTGATCTTGAATCCTGCATTCTAAAAGAATACACTTTAAGCTGAGCATGGACCCGATTAGGCAAAGTCTTTGCCATGTAAAGCCTCTCAAGAGTAGCCCATGCTTGAGCTGCGGTTACGCACTTGTCTAGTTTCCTTAAGACATGATCTCCAACACACATGAAAATAAGATTCAAAGCCTTTTCATCTCGCTCCAGCCTGGAAGCTTCATCTTTGCTCTTTTTCTTTATTGCCTCTGGATCTTTTTCATCCACGTCTTTAAAGGTCGGTTCCGTAAGAACATCTTTCAAACCTTGAACGGTTAAGTACGCGAGCATCCTTTTCTTCCAGATCACAAAATCCTGATCCGTCGAACATGTTCACCCCCATCTTTTGTGTCGTCATCATTGAGTTTCTAATCTAATCCTTAAGCACTCACAACCAAACCTGGTTGCTCTGATACCACTTGTAAGGGTTTTTAGTTTATGTTTAGTGCTTTGATCTTAGGATATATGAAACTTAAACGAACACAAGAAAGTTTGGTCACCCAGTTCACGGCCTCGAACCGCTACGTCTGGGGTTGGGAACCGTCTCCCACAACTTCCACTATCAATCAAAGATTACACAAGCACACTAACCGGTGCTCTCTTTTGTGTTCAGGTACAAAGCTTAACCAAGAAACTTAGAAGGAGATTACTACACCAAAAGACACACTCTAAGAACTCTAAGAACACGAAGACTCGAACTCCGTTTCTTTTCTCTCGATTGCCTTTTCTCTCTCAACTTCTCTCTCTCGTTTCTCTTGCTTGTACTACGCTCCTTTAATTTTTCTCTGTGTTCTGTTAGGGTTCGGCATCGTCTTCCGGCTTCCTTAAGTAACATACGACTTGCCAAAACTTCTGGCCCATGTAAATAATATTGACTCAAAGCCCATATCTTCAAACAATGTTTCTCTTC
Source organism: Eutrema salsugineum (assembly GCF_000478725.1). Taxonomy (NCBI): domain Eukaryota; kingdom Viridiplantae; phylum Streptophyta; class Magnoliopsida; order Brassicales; family Brassicaceae; genus Eutrema; species Eutrema salsugineum. The sequence continues at coordinate 8,469,518 of NW_006256547.1, read as the reverse complement.
TACTTCATCATAATCTCGAATAACACACCAACAGAAACATCAAGATAGATGCATTGTTGAATGCTTCTACGCAGGGCTGGCTTACTCTAGCGCATATGAGTGTATTTTTCGATAAAGTGAAATTATTTTCAGGCTTCCAGCCAATCTTTGATTATATTTTTATAGATATCTTGATATAAACTTGAATTTTTCAAAGATTACGTATCTCAATTGTGTACAAAATTTTCATGTAGGTGTTCAACGCTGGTACGCAGTTTTGAAAAAAAATCTATGTTTCACATTCTGAGAATTTTTTGATGAAGAAATAGGATCTTATATGACTTTCTTTGATATAAGAGATGGCATAAAGGACAAATAAGCTCGACATCAAGACAAAGAACAACAAGAAATATCGACTATAACACCTCTTCTTATAGCTGCTGACATAGCTGCTGACATAGCTGCTCAAAGATCGACTCACTTAGACAGGAAGAGCACATCACCACCTAACCGATTCAGCATAGACTGTTTATACAAGACCATTTTGACAATAGATTTAATTCAACTATGATTGGTAAAATTGGATACAAAAAAACTGTTAACGCATTCCTCTAAAATTTGAGTCCAAGAGTATCTGCATATTTTCATGCCTTTAGTTCTTTGATTTCGGGAAGAACAAACCCTTTTTTTCCTTTCTGTAAAAGTCACATTGGTATATTTAAAAAATTAGCCGCTTCCCTCTAGTCCATAAATCTAGACTGTAAAATTGCAGTGTAGAAACAAAATATTATTTCTCTTCTCTTGCTTGTATTACTTGCTAGCATGTCTCTTAAACATCCTCTTAATACAAGCAAGAGAAGAGAAATAATATTTTGTTTCTACACTACAAAAATTGCATGTCTATATATATATATATATATTATTTGATATCTTTTTATGTAAAATCCTAAACTTAAAGTACTAAAATTCAGCATCTAAAGAAAGGTATGTCTATGTCTAAGATGATTTAGGCGTTAGACAGTACCCAAACACCTTTCTTTTTTAGGCTCACTTAGATTCATAATCCTTTTCTATCCCCAAAATGATTTAAACCCTCTTTTATTTCCTTCACTTCTTTCCCCATTTCTTGTGGTTTCATCCATTTCCAAGATCTATTTTCTGAATCTCTCTTGCCCGATTTCATCTCTGAAAGCTTTCCGATAAAAGGGAACTCTGCATTTCATGATGCACTTGAGATCGTTCAAGTTGCCTTTGAGGATCTCAACCACCTAATTTAAGGTCAAAACATCAAAACAAAGGTGGTTTTTTTACTTTTTATACAAGAAACTTGAGGTTATGTACCTGACTCATCCCAGGCCTCTCTATTGATGATTGTTGGATTGATAAAGAAGCAGCCAAAAGCGAAAGTTTAATCTGCCTCCACTCGTAGTCACCCTCTAGAGATGGATCGATGAGCTCTCTAATTTTGTTCTTCCTCATCAATGGTTTAGCCTGTGAACACAAAAATGAAATAAACTAAGAACAAAAGTGGAGAGGTAACATCTTTTGTCTTGGATCTATGGCCGAAGGCGTAAACTCGCTATAGCTTTCCAAAGACTTCCCGTGGACTACTACTTAGTCCCTTGGCTTGCAAGCTACTCCTTGTTAGGGCTTACTCATCCTCGGAAGAAAGAATCTCATGAGATTTGGAAGAAACAAAAGAAAAGGAAGAACTCACCCATAGAACAAGACTCTGCTTGGAGTAGTCAAGAGCTCTTCGTCCAGTAACAAGTTCTAGTAAAAGTACACCCAAGGCGAATACATCAGTCTTCTCATCTACTATCCCGTGAGTTAAGTACTCAGGAGCAAGATATCTGAAACAAAGAACGCAAATGTTTATTCTCTGAGCCATTCTTGGCAAGAACCAATATATCCAAAGAAGAATATGCTTAATGCTTAGTCTCACCCGAATGTGCCCTCAAACTTGGAAACAACATGGTGTGTCCAATGTTCAGGTAGCCACTTCGCTAGCCCAAAGTCGCATATCTAAAAAAAAAACGCAAGACATTCTCATCACCGGGTAAAGAATTAAATACTGTTTTGCAAGCATCATATATATATGATATATCTATGGTACCTGAGGCGAAAAATCATGCGTGAGAAGAATGTTTGCGGCTTTGATATCTCTGTGAATGATTCTCCTGTGACATCCTCTGTGAAGATACACAAGACCCTCTGCAACTCCTAATGCTATCTTGTACCTAATGCTCCATTTCATCTTCTCCTTCGAGCCTATCATACCATCGAAACAACTAAGTTTCTTTTCCCAAAACCATAAAGGCTTACAAGAGTGAAAGAAGGTAGGTTTACTTACTATAAAGCATAGAAGCTAAGCTTCCATGTGGTGATAACTCAAGAACAAGGTGCATTCCTCCTTCGACACCATAGCCTAAAAGCTTGGCTATGTTTGGATGGTTAACATGCGCCATTATACCCATCTCCGAAAGAAAATCTACGATGTTCTCTTCGCTGTTGCCTCGCATCAGCCGTTTTATCGCTACCATTTGTCCATTTGATAACTTCCCCTTGTAAACTTCAGCATAACCTCCTTTCCCAATTATATTCTCTGTCACAAAATCCATCAAAAATATTGCTAACAATTACATGAAAAAACTTCTAGTTTTAGTAGTTATGTGTTCAATAAATTTATTTATTTTGGCCAAAATAATGTGTTCAATATTAAATTCCATAAATTCTACGTCTTCTTCATAACAATTGAAATTACAAAAACATTCAGACCCAAAGATTACTTCAAAACAATCAAAAAGTTACCAAAAATGATTGCTAATTGTCATTACTTCATAATTAGATTCAAAAGTGATCTAATTTTTAGAAAAAAAATCTGCTACTTCTAATAGATCTAACAGAATCAAAGATAGGATTGTGAAGTACTGTTATTTCAGTGATGCAGAAGAAGAAGTATGCATTAACAATATTATTAAACCAGAAAATCAACAATTCTAATTTTATCAAACCGATTCTAAACCATATGGAGAGAGAGAACAAAGTTCATAATTAAAAAGTGAAAATTCCTCAGACTAGTCTTTAAGGTTAATGAAATGACAAACCTAGCCTAATATATTGAAGGGCTTATTAGACTAACCTTATAAAGTTGGTTTAAGTCCATTTTATCGAGATGTTGAATATTATTACGAAAATGCCATTATGATTTTTTTTTTTATAAATTTTTTTTTTTCGAAAAAACTTTAATTTCGAAAAAAACTTTTTAGAAAATCGAAATTTTTTTTGACGAAAAAAAAACATTTTTTTAAAACGAAAAAAGCAAAAAAAAAAATACAAAACCAAAAACTAAAAAAAAAAAACCTAATTCATCTTCTTCTCTCTCTTTCTCCTGCGCCGTTTTTTTTTCTCCCATGGAGCTACTCTTCTTCTTAACCTTTTCATTCCTCTCTTGCTCTCCTCTTTATCTTTTTTTTTGTTTTGTTAAATTTTGTTGTATGAATATGTATTCTTTATGAACTTCAAAGTTTCGATGTTTCAGATCGAGAAAAACACAACTAGTTTTACCGATTTTTTGTATCAAGAAGCCTCCAACGTTTCCAAGCTCGGAGATCTAGATCTTTCTATGGTTTCTACAATTCATTCTGTTATTATGTGAGTTTTTTTTTTCATTTTTTCGAATTCTTTGATTTTTTCTAGATCTGGGTTTTTGGATCTAATATCAACGATAAACTATGGAGATGTGGCGGTTGGCGGTGACTCTTAAGCAGCATTCTCGCCGCGTCGCGCACAACCGCAGTGGATAGACATTGTTTCGATGGAATGGTGGTGTTGTGGAGGTTGTCGGCGGCATATATTTTTTTTTTCAGGTACGTTTGGTAGATATATTTGGAAATCGATTTTGTATTTTTTTGGTTGTAAAGTTCATAATGTGTGATGGTAGATTTATTTGAAAAACGGTATGTAGTTTGGTAGATTATTAGTTATTTGATGGTAGATATATTTAGAAAACGAAATGTGGTTTGGTAGATTTATTAGTTATTTGATGGTAAAATTATTTTAAAAAACGATGTCGTTTGGTAGATTTATTAGTCATCTAATGATAGACTTATTTGTAAAACGATGTGGTTTGGTAGATTTATTAGTCATTTAATGGTAACTTATTTGAAAAATGATATGTGTTTGATAGATTTATTAGTTACTTATGGTAGATTTATCAGTCGTTTATATTTGAATTTTATATATGAGTAACAATATTTGTTTATTTTTTTCTGACAGATTATGGGCTTTGCCATGAACAAATCTTTGATAGGATATCCATCACCGATCCGACATGTTTTACTATGAATTGTAGATTTACATTTGGTAGATTTGTTTTGAAATGATGGTAGATTTATTATTAAATTGATGGTATATCTATATTTGAATTTTTAAAAATGATAATTAGATTTTGAATGATAATATTTTTGTTTTCAAATTATATTTGTCGTAAAACATTGATCCAGACATTTCACATTTTTATCACATTTGCTAGTAATGTTATTATTCAATTTAATTTATTTCTTTATTTTTATTATGATGTATATCATAACTGAAATCATTTGACATTGTGATGTTGTAAAAGTTTATGTAAATAGAGTTAAATGTAACAAATATTCAAAAATAAAAATCAAAAGATCATAAGTTAAGAGATGGTTATTACAAATATGACATATATGTTCAAAGTTAATATAAAAAGCAAAGTTATCTTAGAGAAAAGATATATCATAGAAAAAATATTTATGTTAGAAATTTTTGATCATTGATTATGGCATCTATATCGTAAAGAACAATACTCATCTGTGATCGAATCACAGTTAACCGACATAATCTTAGCAAACTCATGCAAAGAAAACGTCAATGGTAACAAAACCAAGTCAAATATAACTATGGAACAAGTCTACCATATGTACGAAACCTGTTTAACATACAATATTCCAAAACAAGTCTACCAAACCGCTGGTTTTTTCGTAGATAGGAGAATATATTTAGGACAAAAAAGTAATTTCAATCCAAAAAGTCAAATGTCTGCCAAACATTAACAACTAAGTCTACCTCAAGCATGGAAAATAACTCTACCATAGAAACAAGTTTACCATAAGCACCTTATATGTCTACCAGATCGAGGTTATCTTTGTAAATACCAAACTTAATTAATCTACCACATGATTATTATAAGAAGTCTACCATACGTACAATAACTCTACCAGATTACATAAACTCTACTAAACTGATAAACAAATTTACCAACATTCTGTAAGTCTACTTGATGTAGCAAATAATCTACACAATCCCAAGCCAAGCTTTCTCACCCGAAGGGAACGGACAGTCAAAAGGAAGGTGATCACCGGAACGATGACACTGAGCGAGAAAACATTCTGTAAGTCTAAAATGGTCATCACTTCATAGTTAGATTCAAGAATTGAAATCACAGAATTATAATTCTTCTTCAGAAAAATTGAAATCACAAAAACATTCACATCCAAGATTACTTCCAAACAATCAAAAGTTATCAAAAACGATTAATAATGGTCACCATCTTCGTAAGTAGATTAAAAAATGATCAGAAATTTATATCTTATTCCTGAAAAATCTTTCAATTCTAATAAGATTCTGAAAATTCTGTTATTTTAGTGATGAAGAAGAAGTGTACATTAACAATTCTACTAAACCAATTTAACCGATCCTAGACCGATTTTAAACCATATGGAGACAGAGAGATAACAAAGATGAGATTTTTAAGAACTTACCTACAGCGAAATTGTTTGTAGCAGATTTAAGATCAGAGAAAGTGAAGATTCTTCGAGGAGAGAAAACAAGAAAGTGAGAATCGTGGGAGCCGAATCTGAGATTCTCTCTCAAGCTAGTGCATCTTCTCAAAGAGCTTTTAATGGCATTGTTGTTGTGAAACGGAATCTTCAGATTCTCCAGCGATTTCTTCGATGTGCTTCTTAGAAGCTGAACGATTTTGCGGAATCGGGAGGAGGAGGAGGAAGGGTTCTTCGTCGTCGTTATCGTCACGGAGGTTTCAAATTCTTCGGTTCTGAAGAATTCTTCGAGAACTCCGGTTGGTGAAGAAGAAGAATCTGGAATTTTCATAATTGCGATGCTCTGAGGAAGAAGATGACAAAAAACGGTTTTTTAAAATTTAGACAGACACAAACATTCAGACAATTAATTTGAAACTTGAAGCGGCGAACTTTTTAGTTTTCCGCGAAAAAGGAAAAATCTTTTTTTTTTTTTCTTTTTTCTTCCTTTTTTCGTTTATATTATAAATTAAGAGAAGCTCGAACATGGAAATTTTACAAGCGAAGTTAACAAGAAATATCAAAAGAGAGAGAAGAAGAAATAATGAAAAACAAGTTAAATTTTAATTTTTTCCAATTTTTAAAAGAAGGTAGACAACATCAAAAGACAAAATACTTTGGAGCAATTTTAGCAAAAACAGTAAAGAAATTTTTAGCAAAAATATTTTGGAGCAATGAAAATGACCCAAAATCATTGATTGTATTTGAGTAAATCACAAAACAAAAAGGTTACTCTCTCTGTAAGTTTCCATTATGAAAGTTTTTGCACACTGTATATTTATTATTCATCTACAAAATTAATACTTTCTCTGTTCATGTTTAAAGTTTTTTATACAAGAATTCATTTAATTTTTATTTTTATACTAAAAACATCATTTGTTATTTATTTAAACACAATTCAACCAATAAAAAATAATCTACAGAATACAAATAGTCTAAAAAATAAAAGAATTATTAAATTTTGTATTGAAACTGAAAAAAACCACTTATAAGAAAAACTCTTAAAACATCACTTTTTCAGAACAGAAAAAGTATAAGAGTATAAAATTAAGGTGATATATAAGTTGAATTACAAACCCAGACACGTCCTGTAAAGATCATAGCAAACCGATCTGCAAAGCACAAAGTACAATCTGAAATCTTTCTCGAAATTTTTTATATAAATGACAAGTTAACTTCAATTTAATTATTATACAAATGTAGAAAGTGAAACATTAGCCTTGAACAGAATTAAGGAGAGAAGATAATTTTCTTTTAGAAAAAATTAGAATCTAAAATGTAAGAAAAGCATAAGAACATAAGACAATATACCATGAGAGAAGAGAAATCAAGTACTCCTGAAATTCAATATACTCTGATGGATGAAGTGAGAGAGGGTAAAATGGTGGAGAGACTATCACTTAAGGTATGATAAACCTTCGTTTTCGTACCACAATATATAAGACCATCCAATAGCTGTTTTTTTTTTTTCATATGCAAAATGGTAATGATAGAAAAGGACCTTTTTTCAAATGATAATAACTTTGATGAAAATTAAGTAAATGATTATGATGTAACAATTCTAAATTTCCATAAGTACTGTTTTGGTATATATGCAAAAAATTTCGACAAAGATTTCAGGTTGTACTTTGTTCTGCTTTGCAGATCGGTTTGCTATGATCTTTACAGGACGTGTTTAGGTTTGTAATTCAACTTGTAGTTCACCTTTGTTTTATACTTTTATATTAACTTTGTATATACCGAACGCCAAGCGTATATGAGTATTTCACATGACTATATTATATTGTAATGATGAGCTATAGGAGTAATACCTTGTAGATCCACCAATCTTCAAAGGTATATAGAGTACTAATAACATATCTACCAAACTGTAATCATTATAGAGTAATTAAGGATTTTTTTTTTCTTCCAGAAGAAGATACATTACTATAGAAGAAAACAAACATTTGATTGTCATTGGTTGTTACGTGGTACAAATAATATCAGAAGACATACTTTACGACCAAATCAAGGCATAATAATAACCACCACTTAATTATAATTCCGATAATATACTAGGCCACTAAACTGCCAATTAGCCAAGGAATCCTGATGTTTTAGCGAATGGAATAAAAACAATTTACTGGCTATTTCTACAATACTGAAATCTGACGAAAATGATACAAAATAGATTTGGAGAATATAGATCACTGCTTACAATTTGTTGTGCTTGCTTTACCAAACCAGAACATATTCGGCTCTTAAAATTTTGGTAGTCGTGATTTGTTTTGTTCTTAACGGATACTAAACTTTAGTATTTGCTTTGCTCTGTAGAGTTAAACAGATATATTGCCCAGCCACACTTCCACCTCTGTAGAGTTAAAGACTTTCGTCTTGGGACATTCAACCGCAGAAACCAATTGTATAAAATTTACATGAATTCTGTATCATTCATATACAGACACTACTTTCTGTGGTAACAATTGAAACAAATCTTTCCTGTACAACGAAACAACTCGCCATGGAAACATTTTACACCCAAAGAGAGACACAGTGAGAGAAGGGGAGAGAGAGAGAGAGAGAATAAGAAGAAGATTCTGTTTTTTTTCTTTTCTTTTTGTTTTGTAGTACTTACTTCGGTGTTTTGGAGGTTTTATTAGCCAAGGTAAGGCAACATTGGGTCCAAGCCTAGTCCTGACCCTCCTCCCAAGCTACCTGGATCAGCATGCTTTACTCTCCCGAAATGGCGTATGTGACGCAACAGTCTCGCAAGGAACGTGTTGTGGCAGATTGTTGAGCTATCGCATACAACTGCCACGTGTTTCCGGGCTCTTGTTATGGCTACGTTCATCCTTCTGCTATCCCCTAGGAATCCCACTGCACCTAGGTTATTTGACCGTACCTATATGTGGTTCACAACACAGTAATTGTCAATGAGTTCTTCGATGAAAAGCGTATCGGCAATTATGTTAATCGGTTTTGGTTTTCACAATCAAGTGCAACATAGAAAACACATTCTTATATGCTTTTGGGATCCGAAAATGGTTTAGAGATCGGCTTGTCAAGTTATGAGCAGAAGAAGTAAATGTATGAATGCAACAGAAGGTAACAGGACGAGAGTGGTGTGTACCATTGAGATGATCACTGCATCGGCCTCACGGCCTTGAAAACTATCAATGGTTGCGACCTCAACTCCATCAGCCACTGGAAAATCATCCAGCCTCTCTCTGAGAAGTTGCACCTGAGCAACATATGGGGATTGAACGGCAATAGCCATTGGACTCACACCTAAAAATCATGTCCAACGAGTTGCATATTAGGTTATATGCATCAAGCTTTTGATTCTTTAAACTCTAGCTGGTTTCCAAGTTACAACAAATAGGAATATTCCAGTCTTTTAACTGAAAATATAACACTCACCTGCATATATAAGAGAAATGACGTGATTAACCACAATATCTGCTTCTCCTTCATTGTATAATGAGCCTGTACCAGCTGGATCTAGACGCTCCTCGCAGCCCACTGATAAACTCCCATATGGCATTCTTGTGTCAAGGAGAAGCAGTGGGCATTGCGTTATCCAAGTTGGCTGCAGCAAGTGGAAAAAATATGTAAGAGTCATGAGGTTACCATAGTGCATACGATTTACAGTAACAGACACAATCAAAGATAGAATCATGAAACACAAATCAATAGTCTCGTTAAAGAAACTGAGTATTGCTAATAAAAGCGTAGAAATAGTAAACAGATGTGTGATCGCATGCCATGTTGTCATCACATTATGTAACAGAACCAATTAAACAGCAGAAACAGTAAGAAGAAGTACCTTCACGAATGGAGAATCGATAAGCAGATGAGAGGCAACACTCGGAGCAGATTTCAACCATCCACCATACATCTCCTTTGATGCCCAGCCAGCGATTACATCATTCATACGATACTGAGTTGTTAGCTTTGTAGCAAGAACTCCATCATGCAAAGACGCAGCTCGTTCCAGTAAGGATACACCAAGCCCACTTTCTAAAGCTTTACGTGATAGAATAACCGGTGCTAATTGGCATGGATCACCGGCAAGAATACAACGTTTGCCTCGCAATATTGGGATCCAGCAGGAAGGCTCGATAGACTGACCAGCTTCATCTATAACAACCAAATCGAATGTTTCTAGCCTCCTAATCAAAGGATCAGCTGCTCCAATATTAGTTGCAAAAACAACCTCTGCACTCGATAGTACTTCCTTAACAGTTTCTTTTTCCTTCTTCTTCATCGTCTTTCCGAGCTGTTTCAAGAGCTGACGAATGCCAGCTGCAAGAGAATCATCCTTCAGGCAATACCGAAGATCTTTTCTTAAATCTGACTTCTTCCTCTCCAGTTCTGCTCGAAAGCTTGCAAGCTTAGAGTTCACGATCTCCCCCAGAGACTTTGAAGCAACAGCGGATGATATTCTTGCAGGGTTTCCTACTCGGACAATGTTTAGTCCAAGATGTGAGAGCTTCTCGACCATATTGTCAACAGCTGCATTAGTAGGTGCTGTAACAAGTACTCTTTCTCCCTGTTGAACAGCGAGGGTAATAACCTCCTTAAGCATTCCAGTCTTTCCCGTGCCAGGAGGTCCTTGAACTATCATAACTGGTCTTTTCTTGTTTACCCCCAAAGCTATGGCTCTCCTTTGAGAATCATCATATAACTTTTCCACTGGCTCGTCACTCAACTCCGCTTCACACCAGTCTACATAATCATTCTGCTCCAGCCATGTGATATCTTCCCCATCCCCAAATAACGTCGCCACTACAGCAATTGATGGATTTTTCTTCTGCAGACCATTCTTCTGCAGAAGCATTAGGGCTTCGCAGTTACGCTGTAACAGAAGACCACAATAAGCGAGTTGCAGAAAGAAATAATGTATTTGAGCAAACACTTGCAATAATAGGCCATGATAAGCATATTTTTTTATGTCGTTAAGATGAATGTTACTGGGAATAAACTCTGCATCTTCAACCAATATGGAACAAAGATATACCTCGTAAGTAAGAGCATCGGCCAACCCATGAATACGATCAATTCTCACACTCTTTCCAAAGAGCTTGGAGAAAGTAGGGTCTCCATGACGAGACTCTAGAGCCACACCAATGCTGCACCCATCATCTCCGAGGTTGTGAACAAACCCCTGCGTACATGAAGTTGCTCCAGCTCCCCTACTGTCACAAATCCGTATGCAAACCATGTCACCAGGGGAAAGTGTAGTAGGAGGAAGACGGTGGTTGTCTCCAACTTTAAACAACACCAAGTGCATACCTCCAAGTCCTGCATTTTGATTTTACATATTCAACAAATTTCAGTGAAAACTACAAGATAGAGTTTAGTTATTGACAGACAAATATCTGGTTGTGTCTAACCTGTGGAGGTACTAACTGCATACAAATTGCAAATTGTGTCACAAAGCTCCTGTGGAGCTTCACCGTGCCTAACCAAGAACTCGATCGGTTTTGAGGATCAGAGCTCTCATCTGGAGTAGGGATAACATCTAGTTCTTCCTGCGTAACTTCCAGTTCTGTATCTCGTTCCACCTGAAGTAATTGCGACATACGGCTGGTGAACTCATCAATCCTTGCCTGTATGGCCTTCACCTTCTCCGAGTCCATCCCAAAAACTCCTTGAACAGGCTTTGGTTGATTAGCTTTGCGAGCAACCTCCCGATGCTGAGCTGCAAAAACACCAGACAAACCAAAATTTCCAAGTTCAGCCAAACTATAAAACCAATAAATAGATTGGAATCAGAATTAAAAGAATTCAAACCTGAATTTGCGATCTCCTTGAGCAGCTTCCAAGACTGGGTCTCCTTCCAATTCTCGATTACGTTCTTGCGCTCAAGGTCTTGAAGAACATCACGCAGCTCTCTCTGGAAATGATCGAACAAGGTGGGATAATGTGTGCAAGCCTTCAAACAAATGACTTCAAGCCCTAGCGGCATGGGAATAGCGTTGAGATACGGCTGAGCCTGAATCACAAACGTCAAACCGGAACCAGCGTTTTGCCTCAGCTCCGAGAACTCGCCCTGAACCTCCGCCGTGGCGAAATCGGAAGCCATCGCTTTCATTGCTTGGCTAATCCACTTCACTACGTTCCTCCCTAGATCTCTCCTCCCTAATGGATCTCCGTTTTGATTCAAAGCACCAAGACTCAGTTCCTTATCGTTCTTCTTACTCTCCTCCGGTTTCTCATCGACAAAGGTTTCACTACTAACACTCACAGATTCACTATCGTTCCTCTTCTCGATTTTCCTAGACCTAATTTTATCGGAAACATTACTTTTCCTTCGTGGCTTCTTCTTCGTAGCACTTGAAGCGCCATTAATGCCGCTGCAAAAAACCTTCCCACGAACGCCGCCGCCACCGTCGGAATCTCTCTTGACGGAGAACACACAAACGTAATTCGCCGGCGGTCTAGTGAACGTGAACGCCGTCGACGGAATCCTAATGCTTCTGCAAAGAAAACTTGAAGCTGCGTCCATCCGATTTTTCTCCCGAGATAATGAATTTTCTCTCTGTTTCCCGAGAAAATGCAAAAGAGAAAAAAATCTGTAGTTAGAAAGTAGAGGCTATAGACATTTTCAAGGAATCTGAGAAAGGAAAATGCAGAATATCGAAAATTCTTCGTGGACCTGTTTATATAGTGAAGAAGAGTTTCAGATATTTGAGAAGACGAATCTCTCTCAAATTGCTGATGATTTTGAATCTAAGCCGCAAGATGAAACTTGAGGCTCTCAGAGAATATTTGTATTTTATTTTATTTTATTCTTTTTTTTCAGTTTGAAAAATTGGTAAACGAATTTTGATTTTGAGACTCAAAACTCAGAGGAGAGTCGTGATGAGAGATCGTAGTCGAGAATTGTGATTGGCTAGGATTGATTCTTTGTGGGCAGGCGACGTGTTTAATTACTGTCCTATCCTTTATTTTTTGTTTGTTGACTTATACCCCCTTTCTTTTCAGATTCTTCTTTTGAGACCCCGTAATTTTAGCTTTTACAATTGGTCCCATTTTGCTTTGAGTGGGCATGGTTCAGATGATTTCATTGGTAACACAATGGGTAAGCGGGAAAGGAGAATGGTAAGTGTTCAGATAAATAACTTCTCATGGAGAAAGCACACATGATGCCATGTGTAGTAGATTAGTCGATGAATAAAATGTTGGACCCAAATTATTATAAAGCCCAAAAGCTTTAAAATTTGGTCAGAATAAAAATAAAGTCTTTCAAGGCAACTTAAAATGTGAGGAATATTATTTTGTCCCACATTGGAGGATTGAAATTTTTTTGAGTCATATAAATATAGACACACACATGACATAGTTCAAAGTGTGTGAAGGAGAACCAAGGATCCCTCGCGCGCCGCCGCAGCCGCCAAGCCGGGCTCGGGGCTTGGGTCAACATTTTTGGCCCAAATTGCTAAAGTTTTCGGTTCAAATTCTTAACAGAATCACGACATTAAATTGCAGTCAAATGTCTATCACAAAAATCACGCCAAGATTAACGCCCAAATCGTGTCATTAGCACATAATTAATCACGTTATTAACATGCTGATTACGTGCGACGCTCCCATCTCCTTTGCTATATATATCAACTTCTCCTCTTCCATTTTTTACTTACTTGTCTCAAAAATTTTACAGACAAAAAGTCGTTCACACTTTCCTCAATCTCTCACGTCTCTTTTCTTCTTTCAAGAGTAAGTGTCCGAGAGTATATCGTAGAATATTAGTTCGTCATATTCTATAATCGGGTGCTGCGATTATACGAATACTAGTGGTTGTATACTGGGATTCATTATCTCATCCAATCGCCACACTGCGGGAGAAATTTTGAATTAAGAAAAGAGATCATCTTGCCTCCACTTCTCGTTTTTCCTTAATCCGATTTTACAAAACGTTTTTCTGTGTCTCAAATCGTTTTCTTATATTGCAATATTTGTCTCCTCTAAATTTACTTCTTATAGTCTTAATTCAAAATAATCCGATCCTGCTTATCGCTTGAATCGGATCCTATATTGCTTTACAAACGATTTTTAGAAAACGTTTTAAGGAAAAAATGATTTGTTTTTACAAACAAAAAACCGTTTCCGCGAAGGCCTTTAGCAAGTTACGCGAAACGTTATTGGACCACACAAGGACAGTTTTATAACTTCCTTTCCGCGTCTGTAAATCGTCTCGGTTAAATCCGTGAACGGTTTTTTCAAGTTCAAAACTCAAACGCGATTCTACGACCGCTCTATAGCGTTTTCGCAGAACACATAAATTAGCGACTCTTATTTTTAATCGCTATTCTATCGATTCTATTCAACGAATCTGACAATTTTTCTGTCTCTTTTTTGGAACAGATGTCGAAAAATGTGGAGAAATCCGTTGATGGAAGACAAGAGGATGTCGCTGAATCAACACCCTTAGCGGTTGGAGATGCAGCACTCGGATCCCTGCCCACAAACATTCCGACTTTACCCAGCGCTATTGCTGCAGGTATCTCACCGGATAAGTTTGATGGTACCAACTTTAAACAGTGGCAGCAAAAGATGCACTTTTCCTGTGCACTCTGCATTTGGATAGGTATCTCACCGAGGACAAACCTGCTTTGCCCGCTGGGAATACTGATGTGCGTGCTGTTGCATGCGTTGAAGCATGGGTCCATGGGGACTTCCTTTGCAAAGGCTACATCCAGAGCCGCTTGGTTGACCAATTGTTCAATGTCTATTGCGAAATCAAGTCATCCAAAGATCTCTGGGAAGCTTTGGATAAGAAGTACAAGACTTTCAATGTATCCTCTGGAAGGTATGCAACCTCCAAATTTACGAGGTACATGATGGTGGACTCAAGGCCCATCATGGAACAAGTCCATGAACTTCAGATGATTTGTCAAGAAATCGCTGATGAAGGAATGAAGATCTGTGAAACCTTCATAGTAAATTGCTTCGTCGACAAGCTACCTCCTAGCTGGGTAGACTTCAGAAACTATCTGGATCATAAGCAGAAGTCGATGACCTTGTCAAATCTGATTTCTAGGCTGCAAAATGAGTCTTTGAAACACGAGGTAAAAGCTGCAGCGCTTGTCAACCCTGAACCATTTCACTCCTACAATGCAAATGTAGCAGAGTTCAAGAACAAGGGAAAAGGGAAAGTCAAAGGCAACGGGAAATTTCCTCCCAAAGGAAGGCAAAACAAGTTTGCTCCATCATCATCCACTTCCTTTAAAAAGAAAACTCCCAAAACACATATCCAATAGATTGGGAAGGAATGAAAGTCTCACCCAAATAATAATTCTTTGTGAAACAAACAAATGCACAAATGTAGTTCACATGGATAAGTCCATGTAGAACTTGATATTGGTGAGAATATGTGGCCACGTACATAGCAATTAAAGTAGGTATGATTAGTTAGAAGTTGAACACAAGAATCGTTAGGTTTATCTCTCAATTTTTTCCTGCCTAACAAAACTTATGTGTACGTGTCCATTAATAGACTTTGTGAAATTGTTTCAGAGGCGGAAGAGATAAACCATACGGCAGAGTATTCAGAGCAGCCACATCGAGTATTTGTTGTTATAGACCTGTAGTAGCATGGTTATGCATTTATTATTTTATATTCAGTGTTAGTGTCGTGATTAAGTGGACAAGACTCTATGGTCTAATATATAAGTTTCTTGGACACATTATTATGGCATGTTTGTATGGACACATGATAATATGAAGCTCCATTTCTCTATGGACATAACCATATGATCATGCATAACTAATATATCGGAACAATACATATGGACGCGATACACATAGGTCTTCATTTTTCAACAGTGTATTATTACTATATTTTAAATTATTCACATCCACATGATTTCTCACTTTATTAATCGAACCTGTCTTTATGTACATAACCATATGGAATAAACCCAAATATATTGTACTTCGTGGATATAACCATATGGACATATACGCAACTATATTGTACTTAGTCTTATATAGCCACATTATATGGACATAACCAACTTGTCATACCTACTGGTTTTTACCGTAAGCAGGGCTATATATATGTAATTTGAGATGCCCCATTATATTCATCCACATACGACTATTATCCAAGTTACTTAATATCACCTTCAATTACTTTGACTTACTTACTGTCAATGTACACAATTAACCATCTAAATTTTAATGCCAGTGTAATGGTCACGTACACATCCACAACTTGAGCTAGCTCATGCCACATCAACAAATAAAATATGGCTCCAATTGTCAACAAACCAACAAATTCCGCTATAACAGCTTAATTACATGGTAGCGATTATATGGTATATATAGTTATGGTTAAAGAGCTTCATTCATATTGGTATATACTCATGGTTGTGTAGTCATGGTTATGGAGCTGTTGTGATATTGGCATTCTCACATGTAAAACAGTTTTATGATTAAGTGGACAACACTATAGATTTAGGATATACGATTTTTTAGAAGTACATGGTAGTGACTATATGGTTGCATTGTCAATAATTGTCTTTCATTTTGCCTATGTCAGATTTCTAGTTATAATGGACTTGGTCACCATGGGTAATACATCATGGACATGGTTACGATAGACAAGATATCATGGATATGGTTACCATGGAATAGATATCATGTACACAGCTTGAATATCACGATCTCACCTAGCTCGTACTCGTCTGACTTCACAACTCCTTCGCCGACAGTTTCGGAGCAAGGTCAGCTTTGTCGACGGATTCGTGACGGCGAAAAGACTCTTTTTCGAGGATCAGTGAGCTTCCACGAGATCCATCTCCAGTGAGAGATAAGAGAGTAATAGAGAAGAGGAGATCTGAGGGAGAGCGAGAGAAGAAGAGAAGAGGAGAACTGAGAGAGAGCAGAAATCTAAGAGCGAGAGATATAATCACTATATGGAAAGAGAGCAAATATCTAAGAGCAAGAGATATGGTCACCAGATTGACAGATCTGAGAAAGAGAGGGAGAAAGAGAGAGAGAGAGAGAGAGAGAGAGAGAGAGAGAGAGAGAGAGAGAGAGAGAGAGAGAGAGAGAGAGAGAGAGAGAGAGAGAGAGAGAGAGAGAGAGAGAGAGAGAGAGAGAAAGACTAAGCTCAGGGAAAGCTTAAGACGAAGAAGGAGATACAGAGAGAATGAGAGAGATGTGTTTAGCCTTTTAATTACTAAACCGTCTTCAAATTCGGTTAACTAATTTCATTCAAACGAGTTGCTGATAATTAAATTGGAAGGAGAGGACTGAAATGAGTTTTCATGTCTATAAACTATAACAAAGTGTTATCTTATTTGAAAGTGCTAAAATCTGTAATTAGGAACTCAAAAAGAGCTATAGAGCGTAAACGTCTCAAATTTATAATAGAAATAACATAATAGATCTGCAGATAAATAGGTAATAATTAGAAAAAAAGTCAGTCGAAGAAATGTTGGATTGCCTTATATGCCTTGCAGTGTTGATGGGCCAATTGGTATACAGCCATAAATAACTTTGGGAAAATGTGATTGAAATAAGCGAATACATCCTTTCTAAGCTGCCTTGATCAAGCTTTGAAGTTCACCACCATTTATGGCCCTATTGGTTTTTAAGAGCAAATGACAATAAATTGCCTCTATGCACAAGATGTAACATATGTATCCACATCTTGTCATGGGCTCCTATAGGCTATAGCATATATATATATATATATATATATTCTCTAGATCGTCAATCTTATTTTGCAGCCGTGAGTCACCAACTTCTGAGATTGAAACACTTTTGAATTAACTCTAAGAGTGCAGCAAACAAAGTAGTAAAGAAAGGATCGTATCGACAAGGACCAAGCATACTCTACGAGAATGCAGGTTGAAAATAAAGGTAAGACGAATGACAATTGTTTTTATGATTTTGAAAATCCTAAAACTAAGAATAACAATTTTTTTATTTACGGCAAGACTAACAATTAAATAATGTCAATTCAAATGAAAAAAACGCTAAATCTAGGATCAATTCGCCAAAAACATGAATGATAGCAAAATGATTTAAATGCATTAAAAATCGTTCTAGAACTCAAACTAATAAATAGATTAACCTTTTTCCCAAGGGATTAATCCCTTTGCTTAGATCTACGAAAACTAACTCCCATTGAATTCAAATGTTCTAAACATGCATTTTAGTCTGATCTGATAAGTTTACAAAATGCCTTCACTACAAGAATGAGGGGTTTTTCCGTCGAATTAGTTACGACGATTTTTAGTCGTCGTAAATTTACGACGGCGTTACGTCGTATTTACGACGATCAAAAATTTTGTCGTAAATTCGACGTAAAAAATGACCCTCGTAAAATCGTCGTAACGTTACGACGATATTACGACGAATGAAGAACGAATTTTATTTCGTCGTAATATTGTCGTAATATTTACGTCGATAATACGACTAATTGTCCTCTATCTCGTAATTGACGTAAAATCAATGTAAATGTGATGTAAGTTTTATTTCGACGTAAATTTGATGTAAATATGCAATGGTAATATGTTGGTAACAAAACAAAAAATTCTATATATACCATTTCTTCTCTCATTATTCCATCAACCCAAAAAAACATATAAAAAGACACAAATTTTTTGAGTTTTTGAATGTTTAAGTAAAATTTTTGGTAGTTGAAATTTATATCAAATTTCAGAAACAAAAAGTCAAATATTTGTTTTTGAAATGTCTATATACGATCTACGAAAGTGGATGTATACGCCCAAAAATGGTGATGGGTCGTTGACTGAAGACTTCAAAAACGGATTGGAAATATTCATGTACCAAGCCGGCCTTATGCAAACTGTAATTGAAAGCGGCAAAATGTATGGTCCTTGTGTGAAATGCAAAAATAGGAAACATATTCCTATTGACACTGTCTGGCAGCATTTATTGAATAGAGGGTTCATACCCCCAATACTTTATTTGGTATCAGCATGGAGAGGGATATGGTCAAAGTAGTGGTCAGATGGCTGCACGGAGTAGTAGTAATCATCAAGAACATGTGGATTTTGAAGCGTCCAATGATTATCAAAGTAGTCAAGTTCAGGGTGAAGATCATGATAGAATGCATGAAATGGTTATTGATGCATTTCATGAAACACATGCTGATACTGTTGAGGAGCCCAATGCAGATGCGAAACGCTTTTATGATATGTTAAACGCAGCAAAACAGCCTCTGTACGAGGGATGTAGGGAAGGTTTATCAAAATTATCATTGGCAGCTCGGATGATGAAAATAAAAACTGATCACAATCTATCTGAAGTTTGCATGAACGATTGGGCAGATCTTATTAAAGAGTATTTGCCAGATGATAATTTGGCTGCTGAAACGTATTATGAAATTCAGAAGCTGGTTTTTAGTCTTGGATTGCCTTCTGAGATGATTGATGTTTGTGTTGATAATTGTATGCTTTTTTGGAGAGATGATGAGAAGCTTGAAGAATGTCGTTTCTGCCAAAAGCCAAGATATAGACTGCAAATTGCTGGGCGTAAGAAGATTCCTTACCAACGAATGTGGTATCTTCCTATCACTGATAGGTTAAAAAGACTATATCAATCTGAACGGACAGCTGCGTCGATGAGATGGCATGCAGAACATTCACAAACATATGGCAAAATGACTCACCCGTCTGACGGGAAATCTTGAAAACATTTTAACATCGTACATCCAGACTTTGCTAGGTCTAAGCGAAATGTTTATCTTGGTCTTTGCACTGACGGGTTTAGTCCATTTGGTATGTCTGGTAGGCAATATTCATTATGGCCTGTGATTCTTACGCCATATAACCTTCCTCCAGACATGTGCATGCAAAGAGAGTTTTTGTTTCTAAGTATATTAGTCCCTGGTCCAAATCACCCGAAGCGGGCCCTTGATGTGTTTTTGCAACCACTCATACATGAGTTAAACCAGTTGTGACATGTTGGAGTACGAACATATGACTGTTCGAGTGGTAAAAATTTTACGATGCAAGCGGTGCTTATGTGGACAATAAGCGATTTCCCGGCATACGGAATGCTATCAGGTTGGACAACGCATGGGAGGTTATCATGTCCTTATTGTCTTCATAGGACTGATGCATTTCAGCTTAAACATGGTAGGAAAACCTGTTGGTTAGATTGCCACCGTCGGTTTTTACCACCAAACCATCAATATAGAAGAAATAGGCGTTTGTTTATAAAGAACAAATTGGTTCGTCTCCCTCCACCAGTGTACCTAACTGGAGAAGAGCTTGAAGCGCAAATAGATCATTGGGGTGGACTTGAAACGGTCCCCCGAGGAGGAAATTGGCACACTCCTGCGAATAAGCCTGAAGGATATGGGGCTCATCATAATTGGCAACAAGAAAAGTATATTTTGGGATCTGCCTTACTGGAAAGATCATTTGCTCAGACATAATCTTGATGTTATGCACATTGAGAAGAATTTTTTCGATAACATCATGCATACTGTTTTGAACGTTCAAGGAAGAACCAAAGACAGCGTTAAATCACGGATGGACTTACCCGATATATGTAACAGAATTGAGTTGCATATGGTGAGTAATGGGAAAGCACCTGTTCCTGTATTTCGGTTGGGTGCTGAACAGAAAACAGCATTGTTTAATTGGGTATCATCATCCGTGAAATTTCCTGATGGATATGTATCTAATCTGGCTAAATCTGTGGATAAAGGACAAAAGTTTTCAGGGATGAAAAGTCATGATTGTCATGTGTTTATGCAACGGTTACTTCCTTTTGCGTTTGCTGAACTCCTACCGGGACATGTCCATGAGGCACTAGGAGGCATTGGAGCTTTCTTCCGTGATCTAAGTACAAGGACATTATCAGAAGATGTAGTTGCACAACTGTCTACAAATATTCCAATATTGTTGTGCAATTTAGAGAAAATATTCCCACCTGCTTTCTTCGATGTTATGGAACATTTACCTATACACCTCCCTCATGAAGCAGAGTTGGGAGGACCTGTTCAGTTTAGGTGGATGTATCCGTTTGAACGATTTATGAAGCATTTGAAGGGTAAGGCCAAAAACTTAGCAAAAGTTGAAGGGTCTATCGTGGCGGGAAGTCTGACAGAAGAGACTTCTCATTTCACGTCTTATTACTTTGCTCCAAAGGTTCATACACGCAAACGGGCTCCAAGACGTTACGACGATGGGGGTGTAGGACAAAGTTACGCAGTAGAAGGTGTGCCTGATATATTCTCACCAATTGGACGTCTAAGTGGGAAACTAAAAGAAACTTCTTGGTCAAACGAACAAGACTACCACAGCGCACATACATATATACTTCTGAATTGCGAGGAATTGGCACCTTACGAGAGGTACATAATTATAACCATGCATGATTAAAATTTGATTGAACAGACGAAATGTCCTTAACAATGTTTTAAAATTTCAGCACTTTCGTCAGTCAAGTCCGAGAATGCATTGACGGTGTTTCAGAAGATGAAATTAACAAGCGGAAAGACCAACATTATGCATTGTGGTTAAAAGGTCAAGTCGAGCATGATGACATGACATATGCAGTATGGTTTCATGAGTTGCTCCTAGGTCCTATTTCGAAGATAACTACTGCAGCTATGTATTTCACACGTGGCTATGTTTTTCATACTTATAGTCATGGCACTCAACGGGCAACTACAAACTATGGAGTTTGTGTACGAGGTGAAGTAGACTTTTATGGGATCATCAAAGAGGTAATTGAAGTGGAATACCCCGGATTAGTCAGAATGAAAACTGTTCTATTCAAATGTGATTGGTTTGATCCTACGGTAGGTCGTGGAGTGCGAATTAACAAATTCGGAGTGGTAGATGTAAACGCATCTCGGCGATACAATAAGTTCGAGCCTTTTATACACTTATCTCAAGCAGAACAAGTCACCTTTGTTCCATATCCTCGAGTTCGGAATACGGGAATTTCATGGCTGGCGGTTGTCAAAGTTGCTCCAAGGGGTATAATTGATGGTGTAGATCTCCCGCCAATGCAACAAGATGATTGTGTCGACATTACAGAACCGGATGTTGAAGAAAATGTTCTTTTAATTGATCCACGTAATCGACAAGTTGAAGATCTACATGGGGACGAAACTGAAGAAGGTGCTGACGAATTTCAAACAAGCAGTGATGATGACAATGATGATGAGGACACCGAGGAAAATGTTGATGAAGACTAATTAAATATGTTGACATTTAATTGCATGTTTCAATGTAACATTTGTCAAATTTAAATTTTTGAAAAATTAAAGCCAATTAATGAAGATAAAATTTGTTAAAGTGTTGACTTGGACATATGTTGACTTTTACGACGAATTTACGATGATTATTTAGAAATCGTCGTAACTTCGTCGTAAAATGCAAACCCTAAACCCTATAGGGTTTAGCTTTCCTAACTTACAGAATGGTTTTTGGGTTCATTTTCCTAAGTAAACTGATGTATTATATAAGGGTATGTAGTATAAGGTTCAGGAACTTGTAGATATGTGGTTTTATTATGACGAATTTACGACGAATGGCTGAGATCGTCGTAAATTCGTCGTAATATACCATCGAGATTACGACGAAATGTAACCCCTAAATCTTATAATCAATCTTTTCTGGGGTTCAGGGGGGATTTTGATGAAGAGAATGATATGGCTTACCTTGTCATAAGGTAAAACAACTTTCTAAACAAAAAAAAAAAAATTCAAAATTTGACATATATGTGTTTATCAAATAATCTTAAGGTGTTATATACATTTACTCAAGATGTAAGGATTTATCTTAGATCTTACTAAATTCTTCATTAAGTTATGTAAACATGCTAGAAAGTTATACAGACCACATTTATCATGAATAGACATGCTTGTATGTGCTTATGGATGTTTCAATTTTTGAATTTCATCAGTTTTGGTATAATTTGTCGTAAATTCGTCGTAATATTACGACGAATTTACGACGATTTGTGGATACACAGCCGTCTTAATTTTTATGATTTATACGATTCGTCGTAAAATCGTCGTAAAATTACGACGATTTTACGACGAATAACACGGATCATCGTAAAATCGTCGCAAAACCCAGATACAGCCACGTGTGTTTGTCTTATTTGCTTTCTTGTACGGTGGGACTATTACGACGGATTTACGACGAATCCGTCGTAAATTCGTCGTAATATTTACGTCAAATTTACAAGGAAAATAAATTCTATATATAGGACCGCACCCCTTCCCCATTTCGTCGCTCATCTCTCCTTCCTCTCTCTCTCCTTCCTCTCTCTCTGCTTCCTCCTCCCTTGCATTCCTCCTCATTTTGACGCAAAAAAGGTAATTATTTTTTTTAATTACTTAAAATTATAATATTATTAAATAGTTTAGAAATTCAAACGGTTTAGGTCGGGAATTAGTTTAGGCTCGGAATTTGTTAGATTTAGGATCGAAATTTGTTAGATTTAGGATCGTAATTAAAAATTAATTGTAATTAATTTGAAAAATAAAATTTTATCGGTTTTGCAGACGATGACTCGACGCAGGACGCATTACATCAATTTCATGGCGGACGGACACTCTTTCCGGGCGTCGGCCTCGGGAAACACCGGGACCGATGTCCCTTCATCTTCCGGAGCCTCCCAGGTTCCAAATACCGCGGAGCAGTCTCCACCACCGCCTCCACCACCGCCTCCACCACCGCCTCCACCACCACCTCCACCGCCGGCTGCCGAACCGGTACCCGCCCCTCCTCATCCGTATGCCCAGTTTACGGTTGAGGATTTACTAGCCCTACCGGGACGGGGGGCTTTACGATGTCTGGTTCCCGAAAAAGCGGAACCAGGCTCTTATTGGTAAGTAAACTTTTTTGTTTTTATATTTTTTTAAATTAATGCTTTAATTTACTTAAATATTAATGTAATAAGTTTTTTTTTGTTTTCATAGGTTTGATTTGGATAATTGTGTCGGTCGGAGCGTTTCCGACACAATTAAGAGTCATTTCATGGACCCGCACTACAATTGGAGCAAGGTGTCGCAAGAGACGTTCGACACCTGGTACAAGTGCTTCGCGGTAATGTTTTATAAATCTTATTTATATCATTTTAAATTGTTTTAAATTTAATTAATCTTACTTTTATATTGTTTATCTAATTTTTTGTTTTCTTTTGCAGCAAGGGGGGGACTGGGACATCGGGATCAACGGAGACGGTCCGCGAAGCTTTTCGGGTGAAGGCGCAGAAACGCCTAGTCAACACCGTTTTCGATTGGAAGCAGAAGTGGGAGACCGATGGAGACGACGCAAAGCCGAGCTCAATGGTCCACCTCCCTGTTGGAAACGGGGTTGAAGGGCGTATTTGGCTGGATCCGCATGCCCAAACCACTGCGGCTTAAATTGTTCGGCTGTCCGAAAACCGGGGTCGATCCGGTGACTGGGGGAGAAGTTAAGTGGACCCCCGCACAACTTCTGGGCCAAATATCTTTTTGCGGGAAGACGTCTCCATGATGGTAAGTAATTAAATATAAATTATTCATTAATTATTTTAATTTAATTTATTGGCTATAATTTCATTAAATATTTTTTGACTAATGGTTTATTAATTTGGAAGGCCCGAGGAAAACGGGAGGAGAACTTACCCTCCAATGACGGAGCTCTTCGAGATCAACTCTACCGGAAGAGGGAACGTGAGCCTTTGTCCGACGCTTCAGACACCAAGGAGAATACTACAATTGCCGCCTATGCAGCTGGAATC